>NC_040085.1:44846919-45149950 GCF_003369695.1 Bos indicus x Bos taurus
AGCTGGGAGGTGTTGGTAGACGTGTTTTTTGCAAATAAGCTTCCTATGTCTGCTTAGTAATTTCCAGGTTTCTGAAAGTATAACCCATAGATGACATGTATGGGTGGCTAGAGCAAAATGATGATGGAGTTATTTGTGCCAGCCTGGTAAGTCAATAATTCTAATAGGCAAGGTTAAAGAGTTGGCAAGTTTCTGTCAGATTCCCTACTATTCTTGACCTTGCCAACTGGGCCGAAAAGACCTGGCAGCGTGAGGAGAAAGGGCTGCTGCCTTTGCCAAGTGATTTTCTGTCTAGTCAACTTACAGAGCCCTAACAGGCTTTGGAGAATATTTGGATGAAGTTGGTGGCAGTTTTATTGCTACCATCTGATTCTGCTTTGGGCCTGAAGCAGTTTCTGCCACTTTGTGACCAACAGGAAAAAAATGCTATTCAGTTCAGTTCAGTCGCTCAGTCGTGTCCAACTCTGCAACCCCATGGACTGCAGCATGCCAGGCCTCCCTGTCCATCATCAACGCCCGGAGTTTACTCAAACTCATGTCCGTTAAGTCGGTTATGCCATCCAACCATCTCATCCTCTGTCGTCCCCTTCTCCTCTCACCTTCAATCTTTCCCAGCATCAGGGTCTTTTCAGAAGAGTCAGTTCTTTGCATCAGGTGGCCAAAGTATTGGAATTTCAGCTTCAGCATCAGTGCTTCCAGTGAATATTCAGGGCTGATTTCCTTTAGGATGGACTGCTTGGATCTCCTTGCAGTCCAAGGGACTCTCAAGAGTCTTCTCCAGCACCACATTCAAAAGCATCAATTCTTCGGCACTCAGCTTTCTTTATAGTCCAACTCTCACATTCATACATGACCACTGGAAAAACCATAGCCTTGACTAGACAGACCTTTGTTGGCAAAGGAATGTCTCTGCTTTTTAACATGCTATCTAGGTTGGTCATAAATTTTCTTCCAAGGAGCAAGCATCTTTTAATTTCATGGCTTCAGTCACCATCTGCAGTGATTTTGGAGCCCCAAAAAGAGTCTGTCACTGTTGCCACTGTCTCCCCATCTATTTCCCATGAAATGATGGGACCAGATGCCATGATCTTTGTTTTCTGAATGTTGAGTTTTAAGCAAACTTTTTCACTCTCCTCTTTCATTTTCATCAACAGGCTCTTTAGTTCTTCACTTTCTGCCATAAGGGTGGTGTCATCTGCATATCTGAAGTTATTGATATTTCTCCCAGCAATCTTGATCACTTAAAAATGCTATTACTGTAATGGAAAAAGTTGACATTCAGTAGCAGTTTCCTATCTTAGAAATCATCTAAAATGTTATAACTTTGAAGAGCAAAGCATTCTATTGATGTTGCTTGGCTCCAAGGCATTGATTACTTATTCTCAGTTGAAATGATACTGTCCGTCATGAGAGTGAGCAAGAGGAACTAATAGAAGGGAGCAGTGAAGGCATGTGGAGGTCCCTTTGACCCCTACTTCCATTGGGGTCTTATAGTTCTGACACTCTATGGGTCCAACGGAGACAGAGGGTCTGTTCTGTTAACCACTTTTTCTCCAGAACTTAGTGTAGCACCTGGTATAGATTAGGAACTCCGTTTGTTGAATGAATGAATGGAGTGAATGAAAAATGCGAAATAGAAAAGACATTCTGGGAGCAGCTGCAAGAATAAGCAAGTCACATAATCCATTGCATTTTATGGTTTTGTTTGGTTGGTTGCTTGGTTGATTTTCAAAGGCTGAGAAGTATAGGGAAAAGCTCACCAGACTCTAGTCTTTGGTTTTGTTTTTACTTATTTACCTTTATTTATTTATTTCTGGCTGGGCTGGGTCTTTGTTGCTATGTGAACTTTTATCAAGTAGCAAGGAGGGGATATTCTGTTGTGGTGCACAGGCTTCTCATTGTGGTGGCTTCTCTTGTAAATACTCACAGCTTCTAGAGTATTTGGGCTTTAGTAGTTGCAGCATCTGGGTTCAGTAGTTGTGGCTCCTGGGCTCTAGAGCACAGCTGTGGCACACAGACTTAGTTGCTCCACGGCATGTGGGATCCTTCCCGACCAGGGATAGAACCCATGTCTCCTGCTTTGGCAGGCAGGTTCTTTACCACTGAGCCATGAGGGAAGCCCCCAGACTCTAGTCTTCGTGTGGTTGTTGTTTATAATGTGGATGGAGTGAGGGCATCCTTTCTCTATCCTAGCATTTTTTTTTTAATTAATTTTTAAAATTTTGACTTTGAATTTATTTTTTATCCTAGCACTTCTCATGTTGTATTTTGAATGTCACCATCAGTCACCACTTCATCCCCTTGTTGCTGTTCTCTGCTGCTCAGAGATACCCAGCATTGGCGGACATTTAGATGATTTCCATTTTTATTAAACACTTCTGCTGATATTCCTTTTTTTTTTTTTTAATATTCTTGTTCTGTGAGGCAAGATTTGCTGGTTCATGCCTGTTGCACTTTTTAAAGATGTTTCATAATTGTTTTCCAGAAAGGTTTTGCCTATTTACATGCTTGCCATGGGCATAAGTGAATAGTTATGAAAATAAGGTAACACTTTGAAATTATTGGAGCAGAGGTTCAAGTAACTAAAAACTAACTACTTGTAAGCTCACAAAAATTTTGAGGACAAGAGGTTCTTTATATTTTATATTCTCTACCATACAGTTAACTGATGAGTGTAATTGATCTTTCTTTCTTTCTTTTTTTTTTAAGAAATTTATTGTTTTGGCTGTGCCAGGTCTTAGTCGTGACATGTGAACTCTTAGTTGCAACACGTTGGATCTCATTCCTTGACTAGGGATTGAACCTGGGCCCCCTGCACTGGGAGTGTGAAGTCTTAGCCAGTGGATCACCAGGGAAGTCCCTATAATTGATCTCTTGAGTCAGGAAGTCTCTTTTATCCTCTTCCCCATTACCTCAGGCATATATCCAGGGGATTTCAGAGGAAAAAAAAGTAGCCCTTTTCTATGAGGATATGCTGATTTCTGTGTTTGCTTAGATACAGGGTGGAAGCTCAAAAGGTATTTATTAAAGTTGTTCTTGTGGTTCAGCTTTCAACTACTAACATTATAGGAATAAAGAAAAAAAAAAGTAAGAAAACTAAAGGCTGACATTAAGGCAAGAAGAGAGTACCTCTAGGAGGAAGTGGGAAACCAGACTGTTCAGAGGAAGAAGGAAGGACACACCACCGATGGGAAATTGGTCTAGTGTGTGGGGTGGTGTGGGTTTGGTAGCAGGAAGTCTTAGTGTAGAAAATTGATAAGTGGATGTACTAGAAAGGAGATAGTAATGCAGCTGGATAGGTAAAGCAGAAACTTGTAAGGCGAGATGTGGGCTAGGCAAAGAGGATTTCAGATTTAAAAGAAATGTGGCATTTCTTAGAAGGTTGAACGTCAGTTGTTGAGGCTACCATGTATGGCCAGTCCAGATAAATTAGACCACCAAGTCATCGTGGAAACGGAAGAACTGGGGACTCATATGTCTTCCCAGCTTAAATCCTTTTTAGGGTACAATTGTGAGGGGAGCTTCCCCGGTGGCTCAGCAGTAAAGAATCCTGCAATACAGGAGACGCAGGAGATGTGGGGTTGATCCCTGATTTGGGAAGATCCCCTGGAGGAGGGCATGGCAACTCACTCCAGAATTCTTGCCTGGAGCATCCCATGGACAGAAAAGCCTTGTGGGCTACAGTCCATGGGGTCACAGAGAGTCGGATACAACTGAAGAGACTGAGCACGCATGCCCGTGGGGGCCGGGTGGACAGATAAGGTTAGGTTTGTCTACGAAATAGGAAATAACCTGATTAAAAATCAACAAGGAGCTACTCTTGACAATCAAATGGGCTGGATTCAGTAGACTGCCAACAGAGTCAGTTCCTGAAATCTCTTCTCTTCTGTGGTAACATGAGTGATGGGGAAGTTTAGCTGATGTGACTTTAGCATTAGGGTAATGACAGTTCTGCTGTGGATTTACACGACAGGGACTACTATAACTAGAAGCACCTGTGACTAGACTTCTGGTGCCGTTCAGGTTCATCTCTATTCTAACGAGAATGAACATCACCACCCCAGTGACAACCCAGTAATGGCAGTCCTGAATCAGCGTGTTCAGTCATTTGGGTCTGTGAGTCATAATAGGAATATTGAGTTTACTTTTGATTTTGAGGAGGTAAATGTGTTTGTTAGAGCTATAGAAAAACCCAGAACTCATTTCCACTACATCGGCCAATTCTTGGACATTGTAATCCTATCACACACTCTGTCTCACATGAGAAGTAGCAGCAATTAGGAGACTTTGAATTCTTTACCCGTGACTTTGAGGCAGGTGATTTAACCCCTCTGAGAATACAGTTCGTCATCTGCATAATGGAAATAATGTGTACTTCTACTTCCAGTCACAGGGTTATTTGCGTGCTAAAAATGGCAAAGGAGGTAAAAGTTAAAGTACTGTAAAATTGACAGGAACTTCTTGATTTAAATTAATTTTTACTCATTTGTCAGTTTTTTATTGAGAGCTTAGATTCTAGGCTAATGAAAGAGAGCTCTTAACTTCATTCCATGTGAATTATCCCTGTGTTATCCTTACTTTAAAATTAGTTTTTGTGTTTCCTTCCGCCTCTTTTGAGAATCACTATATCCTTCAATAATAAAATAGAGCTGCCAGTAGTGAAGTGAGGCTGTGAAATTATAGGCTGGTAAAGCTGGAACGCAGAGAAGGCAATGGCACCCCACTCCAGTACTCTTGCCTGGAAAATCCCATGGATGGAGGGGCCTGGTGGGCTGCAGTCCATAGGGTCGCTGAGAGTCGGACACGACCAAGCGACTTCACTTTCACTTTTTCCTTTCATGCATTGGAGAAGGAAATGGCAACCCACTCCAGTGTTCTTGCCTGGAGAATCCCAGGGACGGGGGAGCCTGGTGGGCTGCCGTCTATGGGGTCGCACAGAGTCGGACACAACTGAAGCGACCTAGCAGCAAAGCTGAAACTAGCTAGCTGTGGGTGAAGAGAAAAGCAATTGGATTAAAATAACTCTCATCAAGTTGAAAATGACCAACAGGTCTAACTCCAACAGGATTATTTAAAACTTTTTTGACTGTTACTCTAAGTAAATTTCTAATTGTGGAGGATATGATGCATTAACTTGGGACTCAAATTTCTTTCCAGCTCAGTGTTTTTGGGGATAAGGAAATGATGTGTCTATACAGTTTTCCATTAAGGAACAATTTGGGGCTGACATTGACAATCAAATGGATTGCAATTTATCCAAGAGCAAGTCTCTCCCATCTTTTTCGTGCCATTTGTATAAACTGTACCCCCTCCTTCATCTCACCCTAAAATATGGGGGTGATCACTGGGTTCTAAGGCACTCCTCTTCTGACATGTTGCTGACCTCTAATTACACATATCAGAGTTCTTCCCTTAGCTTAGGGATGTGCTTCTATTAATTGTGGGCTGGAGTTTGAAATGAAAGGTAGTTGTGATGTAATAGGCTTGCCACTTCTCCAGATACTTCAGTCTCCCCACAGTGCTTCCACAACATACTGAGCACCACGGTGGACTGTGCAAGGCCACACTCATACTTTTGGGATTTTCCTTTGGGGATTTGGATTTCAATTTGTTCTTCTGTGTCAGTCAACAAACTTCTTTAAAGAGTCAGCTAATAAATATTTTGGTAAACAATATGGTCTCTGTCGGAGAAGGCAATGGCACCCCACTCCAATATTCTTGCCTGGAAAATCCCATGGATGGAGGAGCCTGGTAGGCTGCAGTCCATGGGGTCCCTGAGTCGGACATGACTCAGCGACTTCACTTTCACTTTTCACTTTCATGCATTGGAGAAGGAAATGGCAACCCACTCCAGTGTTCTTGCCTGGAGAATCCCAGGGACGGGGGAGCCTGGTGGGCTGCCGTCTGTGCGGTTGCACAGAGTCGGACACGACTGCAGCGACTTAGCAGCAGCATGGTCTCTGTCACAGCTTCTCAAATCTGCCACTGTACATGAAATCAGCCATAGAGACTACATACATGAATGAGTGTGACTATGTTCCAATAAAACTATTTACAAAGATGAGCAGTGAGCCATTTGACTCACATCTTGAAATTTGCTGACCCCTGTTCTATACCCTTCCATAAAGATAGAACAGATGCACTTATAACATTAAACACAATTCATTTATTAATTTGGGGGTATTAATTTGTAAATATCCTAACATTGACTCAAGAATTTTTTAGGAACTTACCTGCAAAAGACTATAACAGTATTATTTCTTTACACTGTACATTTGACGCTTGAACAAAATGGGTTTGAACTGCATGGGTTCATTTACAGTATGTGAAATGTATATATATTTTCCATTAATATATATATTGGAAACATTATTTTGAGATTTGTGACAATTTGAAAAAGTTTGCAGATGAACTACCTAGCCCATAAATTTCAAAAAAAAATTTTTTAAGTTAGGTATGTCATAAAGACATAAAATATAGATAATAGTCTATTTTATCATTTACTGCTATAAAATATACATGAATCTATTTTTAAAAGTTAAAATTTATCAAAATTTATGCACACACTTACAGACCATTTATGTGCCATTTACACTTGAGAGAAATATAAAAAAGATGCTATATTCAATCATAACTGCATAAAATTAACTGTAGCATAGGCTGTACTATTGTAATAATTTTGTAGCCAATGTTAATCCACTGTTTATGGGTAACAGGTAAGGCTTCCAGTCAACAGTAGGCTGCTGCTGCTGCTAAGTCGCCTCAGTCGTGTCCGACTCTGTGTGACCCCATAGACGGCAGCCCACCAGGCTCCCCCGTCCCTGGGATTCTCCAGGCAAGAACACTGGAGTGGGTTGCCATTTCCTTCTCCAATGCATGAAAGTGAAAAGTGAAAGTGAAGTCGCTGAGTCTTGTCCGACTCTTAGCGACCCCATGGACTGCGGCCCACCAGGCTCCTCCGTCTATGGGATTTTCCAGGCAAGAGTGCTGGAGTGGGGTGCCATTGCCTTCTCCGAACAGTAGGCTATTCCCAGTTAATTTGATGGGGTTGGGGGAGGGAGTGAAAAGTTGTATGTGGATTTTTGACTGTGCAGGGGTCAGTACCCCTAACCCCCGAGTGTGTAAGGCCTGGCTATGGATTTTAGGACTGTTTACTTTTTTCAAGTATTTACTTTTCCTCAGATACTTTCTCAAGTATTTACTTTTCTATGTGCTTAGCCTAGCATTTTTCATGCTGCAGTGTCATTTTAAATTAAGGGCATGGACCTAAGTCCAGCTATATATTATTCAGCCAGAAACTGGTAAAAGGAAGAGTGAAAAAGGGATGAGAGAGAAAAGTTAACCTTAAATGATCCTTGAAGTTAGCATCAGATACCTTGAGAAAGAATCCACCACTGCTTGATTTATAAGATCTTCAATTATAGTTCTTTGATTCTTAACCTTAAAAAAAGAATTCTACTGCAACCATTTCAAGCCATGTGGAATATCTATTACTGCTTAGGAATTTACTGTGGTTTTTCATTGATCGCAGCCCCAGACTCTGGAATATGTATTAATTTATTTGGGCAAAGAGTACAGGAATCCACATGCAAACTAAAGCGAACTTTCTGCTGAAACAGAATATTGAAGCTGGGAATGATTAATTCTTCAAAAACGAACCATTGGCATGAATAAATATTGAATTCAAGACGGTTATTTTAGGGAGTGTGCTTTTTAAAGTACGGAGGTATTCTAACCAACTTCCCATTTGAAAGGGAGGGTATGTTCCCCCCATGAACAATATTTGTTTAGCATCATTAGTAAATTATTAATCTGCATTCCAGTGTTACATGTTTGAAATACCAGTCCTGCCTGTCTGTGCTGCATTTGATCTCATTAATCAGGAGAGTGTTCTGGGAAGAGAGGGAATGACTGTGGTTTGCTCTTTTAAAGACCTTAAGATAGAATCAAAAGGCCTTGGTTATACAGGAAGGAGGCCCATCTAGTGCTTGACAGCTGGCAGTTTCCATATCGAGTCATGTGATGCCATGAACTTGGAAGGAACACTAGATTGTGGGAAAGTTTGGGTGGGCTTCCTCCTCCCTCTGATTTGCAGATGTCCTAGAAAGTCCTTCAAAGTGTTTCTGCAGCTCTTTTGAACAGATGTCAAAATCTCTTTTGGTTTGGAGCTACCCCAGATATTTATATTCTTTGGTCCATTTTCTTCCAACTGTGCATATATAGGGTTGCTATTGGGGCATCTAATGAATTGGACTGGTAATAAGATTCCAGGGAGCCCTGCCTCTGGCTCCACACCACTTCCTAACTATGGCACAGTGGGTGGGTCACTTATTCTCTCTGGTTCCCTCACTGAAGGAGGTTACATCACAGTGAGTATGTACATCACAGTGTTGTTTGAGGGTTAAAAGGAATAACTTATTTTGGCACTGAGGTTTCCTCCACTAGAATGTAAGCTTCTGGGGGAAGCTGTATTCTCAATGCCCATAGCAGTGCCTGGCACACAGTAGGAGTTCAGTTAATATCTGATGAATAAATTAATACTGAGCACTCAGTAAATGTTAGTTATTATAGTCATTATTGAAAATATTCTCATTCTTATTATTACTTATCTTAGCCTCATATTTAAATGTCATTTTGAGTCCCTCCTTACCGTCTGCTGATGACAGGAACCTTGATGAAGCAGCTGTGGTGTTAGCACAGCGCTGGGTTCGGATTCTGATCTGCCCTATGTGCAAAGTTGCTTAATCTCTCGGAGCTAGTTTCTTCATCTGTCAGTTCAGTTCATTCGCTCAGTCGTGTCTGACTCTTTGCGACCCCGTGGACTGCAGCTTGCCAGGCTTCCCTGTCCATCACTAACTCCTGGAGCTTGCTCAAACTCATGTCCATCGAGTCGGTGATGCCACCCAACCATCTCATCCTCTGTCGTCCCCTTCTCCTCTTGCCTTCAATCTTTCCCAGCATCGGTCTTTTCCAGTGAATCAGTTCTTTGCGTCAGGTGGCCAAAGTATTGGAGTTTCAGCTTCAGTATCAGTCCTTCCAATGAACATTCAGGACTGATTTGCTTTAGGATGGACTGGTTGGATCTCCTTGCAGTCCAAGGGACTCTCAAGAGTCTTCTCCAACACCACAGTTCAAAAACATCAATTCTTCAGTGCTCAGCTTTATTTATAGTCCAACTCTCACATCTGTAAATGGGGATAATGGTGCCCTCTCAAGAATTTAAGTGTGTGCTTTATCTCTGCCTTTGTTTTCTTGAATATATGGTCATAAACAATCTAGTACTTGCTCCATTTCTTGGATGTTCACATGCCCTACTGCTTAATCCTGGAGGCACTACAGACTCCACACCGGAGCCCACTGTAGATTGCCCAGTGTATGGAGGTCTAATGAAGTCCTTTCCCTGGGAAGAGCCATGTTGAGATTTGTCTCAAGTGGCCAGGGATTTGTCTCTCCACCTGGCTCAAAACATCTGTGTTTGGATCAGACTCATCTCTGGGCAGCTGAAATTGTGTATGTCCTTTCAATTTCCATGATTTGTGTTCATAAGATACTGACAATAATGCTACTTCACATTATGTGGGTTGGAGAGATACAAAAAATACCACCATCTCTAGGGGTTCCCAGAGGTTGTAAAATGAAGTTTCTCACACCCTTCCCAAAATGTCTGGTCAACGTCTGACCAATCAACAACCCAGTGCAGGTCGGTTCCTTCTCAGAGCCTAAAGTCTTGATAGTTTGAGCCTGGAAATGGGATCAAGTTCTCTTCCCTCCTACAGAATCTTTCATCCAGGCCACACTCTGGGAGGTAGCCTATGTCCAAGTTGAATCCACTTCGCCAGTGTTAGCAAATGCACGGCTCTGCTCCTGCCTCTGATCTTTGGTTTGAGCAAAGGCCTTTTAGTGCCTGATTAATACCCAGGGGTGAACTTTCTCTCACCCTCTTTGTTGATATCTGTCACCTGGACCTTTGCCTGCTGGGAATAGTGTGACAGAATCGGACATCATCACAGCTGCTCCTGTTGGAACCAGCCCATCACCCCGAAGTCCTGCCACCCCGCTTCCTCTCCTTCAGAGGTAGGAACCTCCGAGAGGCTTTGCCCTCTCCTCCTCTGCCTCCTTTCAGCAGGGGGTGAGCTCCCACACTCTTGTCTGAAGTGCCCATGCTGTAGAACCCACCCCCTCCCCTCTCAAGACAGCTCGCATGTGCTGGGGAGGGGCAGGGAAGAGGATGTCCCTGTGGCTAACATTCCTTTGTCCACTGGCCCAGGATGTGTCTAGAAATGGCAGCCCTCCCAGCCTTTCCCTGACTTCACTCTTTCCCGCACCCCTCATGTCCCGCCATCAGCACACCTTCTTCTGCTTATAAAGACACCGCAAATCTGACAGCTCTGTTATCACTCCATGGCTGCCACCCTAATTCATAGACCATCATTTCTCAGCTAGAATGCTGTAGGATATTTCTAACTGGTCTTTCTGCCTCCATACTTGTCCTCCTAAATTTTCCAGAGTGTATTTTTTTTTTTAAATAATTTTATTTATTTTTGTCTGTGCTGTGTCTTCGTTACTGTGATGGCTTTTCTCCAGTTGCAATGAGGGATGTTCTCTTTAGTTGTGGTGTATGAGCTTTCTCACTGCCGTGGCCACTCCTGTGGTAGCAGATGGGCTCCAGGGTTGCACAGTCTCAATAGTTGTGGCGCACAGACTCAGTTGTTCCACAGCATGTAGAATATTCCTGGATCAGGGATTGAACCCATGTCTTCTGCCTTAGCAGACAGATTCTTTGTCTCAGAGCCACCAGGAAGGCTCTCAGAGTATACTCTTTTTACAGTAAATAAATGCAAGTATTTATATAATGCTTACAGTGTGCCCATATATGAGTAATACTTAGGACTAGATTTCCTTAAAAATTTTACAAAATGACATAGGTGAACAGGCATTGAGTTTGGCAGTGCAGGGCAGTGACCCGGGGCTGCACTCGTATTGGGTGCATGGGGATGTGAGGCAGACCCTTGTCCCTCAGAAGATGAAGGACAAGACTGGGGACTCCCACATAGAGCTGTATGCTCCATGAAAGAGTGAAGTGGAAAAACAGCTTCCCCTGCAAAGGGAGGTGATACCACCATGGCTGTGGTAGTTCCTTTTCCTACTGAGACTCCATGCAGTAAGCTTCCCCAACACAAGTTCCAGTTCCTAAGGGTTGTTGTTTAGTCACTAAATTGTGGCCTGCCAGGCTCCTCTGCCATGGGATTTCCCAGGCAAGAATACTGGAGTGGGTTGCCATTTCCTTCTGCAGGGGGTCTTCCTGACCTACGGATTGAACCTGGGTCTCCTGCATTGGCAGGCAGGTTCTTTACCACTGGGCCACCAAGGAAGCCCTGTGTGTAGATGATTGCTGAATCCCAGTGCTTATAACCTTCCTGCTGTCCTCCTCTTTACTCTCTGAGGAGTTCCCTGACTTGCTGTCTTACAAACCCTTTTCACATCGATGGGAAGTGGGCAGAATCTGAGCCACTTAGCCAGTAAGAGGTGGACTCTCAACTGGATGTGTTGGAATCATTTTCCAGTGTCCTTTCTAGCATATTGGTGAAGGGAGGAGTTTATGCAGTGATCATATCTTTAATTAAAGCGTAGATATAAAATAAACAAGTAGCAGTGAATATTTTATTATTATTATTTAATTTTAGATTCTTTTTCTTTTGTGGCCACACTGTGTGGCTTACAGGATTTTAGTTCCTCTGACCAGGGATTGAACCTGGGCCCTTGGCAGTGAAAACACCAAGTCCTAACCACTGGACCAGCAGGAAACTCCTAGCAATGCATATTTTAACACAAAAGCAAGGTCCATAGACAAAATCAGAAGGATAAAATCAGTAAAATGTAAATCTGTTGTGTAAGATTGTGTAGGAATCATTTAGACTCAGATAATTATTTAAAAACCAATAGATATCACTAGCTGATGTGATGTTGAAAAACATCTTGTGACTTTAAGTTGGAAGTTGGGTTCAGTCTGACCACCCAACTAATTCTGTGCAATTTTCCAGAGGAAGTGAGAATTATTTGTGTACTGAGAGAAATACATAGCCATCTGGGTTTTTCTTTTTTCCATATAAGCACCTGATAATAAAAAAGTATACCCAGTAGAAGAGGAATGAGATCTTTGAGTTTGATGAGAGTTTGGTGTTTAAAGTATCTGAGACCATGAAGAACATGTGGTGAAATTTCTTCCTGTTTCTTTGGAAGTTCCAGTTGTTTTGCTTTGAGAAGATTCTTGATGCTTCCACATTCTGATTTCCTGGATGGCCCTGGTCACAGGTCACAGAGGTCAGAGCTGGAAAAGGTTGTGAGGGTCCATCCATGTCCCCCATTTGACAGGAGAGAGGATCAAGGCCAGATACCGGGAGTTCAAAAACTTGCCTAAGCTGATACAGGGTCAGGACAGATGTGGTGAAAACAGACACCAAGCTTCCTCACTCAGCAGCTTTCCCCCAGCCTCGATCAGTTTAATGTTAACTAATTTTACTAATTTACCAAAAAATAAGGAAGGTATAATAGGTTAGCTTTAAAAATGACTATTAGTATGCTTTCATGGAGAAGGCAATGGCACTCCACTCCGGTACTTTTGCCTGGAAAATCCCATGGACAGAGGAGCCTGGTGGGCTGCAGTCCATGGGGTCTCTAAGAGTCGGATAGACTGAGCGACTTCACTTTCATTTTTCTACTTTCATGCATTGGAGAAGGAAATGGCAACCCACTCCAGGGTTCTTGCCTGGAGAATCCCAGGGACGGGGGAGCCTGGTGGGCTGCTGTCTATGGGGTCGTGAAGAGTCGGCCATGACTGAAGCGACTTAGCAGCAGCAGTATGCTTTCATGTTAAGAAGCCTACAAAGTGATTGGACATGTACATCTTAGTACCTGTTTTCTAAAGGCTGTATTACTAGATTGCACTGTCAAGACACTAGGAAATCCGAGTTGAAATGGTAAATCGTCTCCACTCATGGTTTCTCTGGATGCTGGGTGCTGGTCAGCTGATCTCACACCCTGCTGACTGGGACTCACTACAGGAATTTAAGGCCTTCAGTCAAGCTTTGATCGTTTCCACAAAATCCCTGGTTATGTAATTTGGAGATTTTTTTTCCCCCCTAATAGAAAAGGAAAACTGAATTAGTTTAGATTGTGAAACCCTGCTGAAAGGGGAAGATATTAATAATTCTCCAGGCTAAAGTCGTATCTTTGTAAAAAGTCTTAGAATGCTAAAAATAAAAGCAAATCCAAGAATTATTTTAAACTTGTAACTTGCAGTTGAAATAACCTGGATTCTCCTCAAGACCTTCCTTGCTCCTTGATAGAAGTAAAGCCCTAGGAATCTTTTAACATCTTTAGGATATAAGACTCCTTCTTAGTGTGAAAGTTTACTCAGCAGTCAGACCGAAGCAGGTGCAACACTTGGGCATTCGTTCAACCAATAATTCTGAGGCTCTGCTCTGTGTTGCTTTCTGTGTGAGTTGCTCAGATAGGAATAAACAGTCAGGACATAGCTCTCATCTACCTGGGCTTCAGGGAGAACACTCATGGTTTGGGGAACTTGGGGAACTCTGTGTGTCTGCATCTCTGAGATGCTTCTTCCCCACTTCTCACCTTGAACCAACCCAGATTCTCCATTCTCCTGATCGCTCCCCTAAACCTGCCAAATTCCCAAGACAAGACATCCTGATTACCTAAGACTATTCTCTCTTACTCAACTCAGGATTAAACTTTTTTTTTCCTTTTAAAATTTTCCGCTCTTCTATCACAGTTCTTTTATTATTATTATTAGGCCATATTGCGTGGCTTGCAGAATCTTGGTTCCCTAACCAGGGATCGAACCCAGGCCTGCAGCAGTGAAAGTGCTGAGTCCTACTAGGCCTCTAGGGAATCCCCTACAATTCAGCTTTTAACTTATTTGACCAGTACTTGCATTTTTGTGTGTTCACAGTCTAGGGACACTGCGTAGTAAGTTTAGTGTGGGTTTTCTAATGGTTTGGATGTCATATACTCTGCCTCATTGTCCACATAGATATATGTACTTGTCTAACTTTGTACTGTGTTCTTTGATCTCAGAAAATATAGTTACTCTGCTTTCTCCCAACCAAGCCTTCTTTTCCCATTTATCATTTGTAGCCAACATGGGTCCTGTCTTTTCCCACTATCTTTTCGAGTCTTTTTCACTTTTATAACCTCAGCCAGTGTGTCAGACTTGGTGATGTTGAAGCCAAGCTATGAACTCTATGAAGAAAATAAGGTGGTTGACATTATACTGGAGTGGGTAGTCTTCCCTTCTCCAGGGGATCTTCCTGACCCAGGGATTGAATCTGGGTCTCCTGAATTGCAGGCAGATTTTTTACTGAGCCACAAGGGAAACCCTAGGTATGTGTATTTGTCTGGCTTTGTGCTGTGTTCTTTCACCTCAGAAAATCTAGTTACCCTACCTTCTCCCATGTAACACTTCTTTTCCTATTTATCATTTGTAGCCAACGTGGGTCCTGCCCTCTAGGACCAAGGCCATGGGGAAGGATGCCCCACTTCATTCAAATGTACAGGTGGGACAAGGGGAGATTCCCTCTCCTGCCCCTTTACATCTTGAACCTCAGATGTCTCTAGGATTCTGTTTTCATCCTGTTTTTGGAAGCTTCCTCTGCCTCCAGGCAGCCAGCAGGGGCTCCTGGGGTCAGAGAGGTCACAGTGGGCACACGATGGGCTCGTAGCTCTGAATTCAAAACACCAGAGCCCCGGAAGCTTGGTAATAATAGAAGGTGACAATCACATCTTCTTTATTCCTCTGAATGTCCATGAACAGAGGAATAGACAAAGAAGATGTGGTACATTATACATTGGAATATTATGCAGCCATAAAAAGGAATGAAATTGTGCCATTTCCAGAGACAAGAGGGAACCTCAAGATTGTCATATGTGGTAAAGTAAGTCAGAAAAAGAAAAAATATATATATATATTAACGCATATATGTGGAATCTAGAAAAATGGTGTGGACAAACTTTGCAAAGCAAAAACAGAAATACAGATGTAGAGAAAAAACTAATGGACACCACAGAGGGAAGGGGGTGGGATAAATGGGGAGATTGGGATTGACATACATACATAACTATGTATGACATAGGTAACTAGTGAGAACCAACTGTATCACACGGGGAACTCTATTCAGTGCTCTGTGATGACCTAAATGGGAAGAAAAGCTAAGGAAAAAAGGGTATATGTATACATGTGGCTGATTCACTTTCCTGTCCAGCAGAAACTAATAGAACATTGTAAAGAACTGTACTCCAGTTAAAACAACAGCAAGGAGAAGGCGACAACCTCCCAGACACTGTGGGCCAGCCAGATCACAGCCAGGCTGCTTTCCCTTAACCTTGGGTCCCCCTCCCCCATAGCACACGCCAGAGCTGACGCAGGGCACATGGCTCTTAGCCGTATCACCCTTAATGCTTTTTTGTAATTTTATTGAAGTGTAGTTTATTTACTATGTTTTGTTAATTACTGCTGTACAGCAAAGTTACTCAGCTATACATGTATATATTTATACACATTCTTTTTCAAACTCTTTTTCATTATGGTTTATGACAGGATATTGAATATAGTTTCCAGAGAGTGGGTAAACAATAAGGTCTTACTGTGCACCCTTCAGAGAAGGCAATGGCACCCCACTGCAGTACTCTTGCCTGGAAAATCCCATGGAAGGAGGAGCCTGGTAGGCTGCAGTCCATGGGGTCGCTAAGAGTCAGATACAACTGAGCGTCTTCACTTTCACTTTTCACTTTCATGCATTGGAGAAGGAAATGGCAACCCACTCCAGTGTTCTTGCCTGGAGAATCCCAGGGACAGGGGAGCCTGGTGGGCTGCCGTCTATGGGGTCGCACAGAGTCGGACACGACTGAAGTGACTTAGCAGCAGCAGCAGTAGTGTACCCTTAGGTCATACCTGAATGGTCTAGTGGTTTCCCTACTTCAGTTTAAGTCTGAATTTGGCAATAAGGAGCTCATGATCTGAGCCACAGTCAGCTCCCAGTCTTGTTTTTGCTGACCGTATAGAGCTTCTCCATCTTTGGCTGCAAAGAATGTAATCAATCTGATTTTGGTGTTGACCATCTGGTGATGTCCATGTGTAGAGTCTTCTCTTGTGTTGTTGGAAGAGGGTGTTTGCTATGACCAGTGTGTTCTCTTGGCAAATTTCTTTTAGCCTTTGCCCTGCTTCATTCCATATCCCAAGGCCAAATTTGCCTGTTACTCCAGGTGTTTCTTAACTTCCTACTTTTCCATTCCAGTCCCCTATAATGAAAAGGACATCTTTTTTGGGTGTTAGTTCTAAAAGGTCTTGTAGGTCTTCATAGAACCATTCAACTTCAGCTTCTTCAGCGTTACTGGTTGGGGCATAGACTTGAATTACTGTGATATTGAAGGGTTTTATTTTTGGGGGCTCCAAAATCACTGCAGATGGTGATTGCAGCCATGAAATTAAAAGACGCTTACTCCTTGGACGAAAAGTTATGACCAACCTAGATAGCATATTCAAAAGCAGAGACATTACTTTGCCAACAAAGGTCCGTCTAGTCAAGGCTATGGTTTTTCCAGTGGTCATGTATAGATGCGAGATTTGGACTGTGAAGAAGGCTGAGCACCGAAGAATTGATGCTTTTGAACTGTGGCGTTGGAGAAGACTCTTGAGAGTCCCTTGGACTGCAAGGAGATCCAACCAATCCATTCTAAAGGAAATCAGCCCTGGGTGTTCTTTGGAAGGAATGATGCTAAAGCTGAAACTCCAAAACTTTGGCCACCTCGTGCAAAAAGTTGACTCATTGGAAAAGACTCTGATGCTGGGAGGGTTGGGGGCAGGAGGAGAAGGGGACGACAGAGGATGAGATGGCTGGATGGCATCACCGACTTGATGCACATGAGTTTGAGTGAACTCCGGAAGATGATGATGGACAGGGAAGCCTGGCGTGCTGCAATTCATGGGGTCGCAAAGAGTCGGACAGGACTGAGCAACTGAACTGAACTGTGTACCCTTAATTCTTGAATGGGAATTTTAATTCTCATGTTGAAACTGTTTATATATCATGTTCAGAAATGACCACATTTCATCAAAACTAAGTCTCCATTGGTTTATTTTTTTAAGAAACTGATGTTTATTTTCTGTCAACTGTTTCCATTTTCTGTTGCCATTGATTTTTAAGAAGCACCATTTAAGATGTATATTTAGGAAAGAAAAATGCTATTGACTTAAAAGGGACATGTCATCAATTTTAAGATACAGTCTGATTTCATCTATGTTAAAAAGCAAAAACAAAACAGTGTGCTTATCTCCCTTCTCTTCCCCACCAATGTGCTTCTTAGAATCAATAAAATCTGGGTCAGGACTCAATTAGATTTCACTTTCCCCTCTGACAGAACTACTTAGGTTGTTAAAGTAGCCAGGTAAGCAGGACAATTTCCTTTCAGCCTATCACAGGCTCTCTGACTTCCTTCTCAACTGTGCTCTGTAAGTACTTTGAACTTGAAGAACACTTAACTGTTCTCTCAATTGGTCTGGATTGTTTAACCATTTAACCACAAAAGGTTTGGGTTTTTATGTCTCAAAGTGCTGTGGATTTTTTTTCCTTTTAATTTTACCTTTTAAAACTAAAAAATAGCTCATTAAACTAAATAGCTCACTTAGTTCTTCAAACTAAAAAATAGCTCATCAAGGTCAAGTGACCTTGACCTTTGACCTTGTCAAAACCACTTGTAGGTATAGATACAGCTTCACTGTGACAGTTTCTTAAGCTGTAGAGGTAATGTGAGCTATGCTTAGTCACTCAGTCGTTTCCTACTCTTTGCGACCCCATGGACTGTAGCCTGCCAGGCTCCTCTGTCCATGAGGATTCTCCAGGCAAGAATACTGGAGAGGGTTTCCATGCCCTCCTCCAGGGGCTCTTCCCAACCCAGAGATTGAACCCAGGTCTTCCGTGTTGCAGGTGGATTCTTTCCTGTTTGAGTCACCAGGAAAGCCCAAAGGTGACATGCTGCTGCTGCTAAGTCGCTTCAGTCGTGTTCGACTCTGTGCGACCCCACAGACGGCAGCCCACCAGGCTCCTCCATCCCTGGGATTCTCCAGGCAAGAACACTGGAGTGGGTTGCCATTTCCTTCTCCAGTGCATGAAAGTGAAAAGTGAAAGAGAAGTCGCTCAGTCGTGTCTGACTCTCAGCGACCCTATGGACTGCAGCCCACCAGGCTCCTCCTTCTGTGGGATTTTCCAGGCTAGAGTACTGGAGTGGGGTGCCATTGCTTTCTCCGAAAGGTGATATAAAGGACACTTTTTCTCAGTAAAGACCAGTAGCATCATCCAGGGAGAAGGGTAATACTGAGAAGTGACCAACCAGTGAAGGGAAAAAGGCAGGAAGTTAAGAGAGATCTGTTATGTGCTGTTATGTTGCTGCTTTCCCTTGTCCAGAAATCCTTCTGACAATTTCTGACAGTATTCTTAAATATGTGATTAGGAACTCATTGTCTTAGAAGGGAGCCTATTTATTTTTGAACAGCTGCATTTATTAGAAATGTGAGGGTGACTATTTCTTTTGTTTTTCTCTTTTAAAAGAATTTTACATAATCCATTTTTTTAATTCGAATAAATAACAGGTTACCACAGAAACCTGATGTTCGAGCTAAAATTTCCTTTTTTATGACATTTATCCATTCATCCTGGTTCTGCTCCTCTAGAATTACCCAGCCATGAAACTCTTTCTAATCCATTATCATGTTTTCTTTCTCCTCTGAGACAGAAGAAATGCAGGAAATGTCCAGTTCCTGTCAGAAATGAAGTTAATTTCAAGTTCAGCTCTACAGTTTACTCACTGTGTGATCTTGGGTAGCTTACTCATTTTTCTCTTCTTTAAAACGGAAATAATAAAGCGTTTTATGAGAAGTAAAGTAGTTGGTGCATGTACAGTACCTGGCAAATAGTAAGTGCTCAATGTTAGTATTCTTAGTCATTATTCTGGTCTGCTCCTATTATTCTCTACCTCCCAGATTCAACAAAAACATCTTACTACTTTTAACTTCTTAATTTCTATGAATGGCGTCACAAGTGTTCCAGTCTTGGAATTTTGAAATCCTGACGTCATTTTCTTTTTTTTTTTTCCTTCAATCTTCCCTTGATTTCAGTGTCTGATCAGTTATCAAGTCTTCTACCTACCCCTTCCTCTAATTCTCAGGACCACTCATCTTGACAGTTGTAAGAACCTACCACCTGGTTTCCTTGCCTCCAGCTTTTCCCCGACAGTGTGGTTGGAACAGTAGGGACTTTCATGATAGTCTCATTTGAGTTCATAATGTGATTCCACCACATACAGCAATGAATGGACACTTTAAGACTTAGTCCAGTGTCAGTGAGATGGGAATCTGTTTCTTTCAGAGTGAAGATTGTTGGGTAATGAGATAAAATAGTAAGATACGTCTGAGGCGGTCTGGACGCACCTGAGGCATTCATTAAGTGCCAGGTACCCTCCCCAACCTGTCCAGTTCATTTTACATTCAGTGTCTACGTGAATTCCTGATATCAGTGTTTAAATTACATAGTACCTTGCTTAAAAACCCTTTGACTTCCTGTTTCCTATTAAGGCATGTCTAACATCTTCAGCACACATGGAATGTGGAACAGATGTTCTCGAGCCAGGCTGGGTGTGCCTGAATCCTGGCTCCAGGACTTGCTAACAGCCTTGGACAAGTTTTGTGACTTCTGCCTCAGAGTTTTTTCTTTTGTAGAATGGGGGTGATAATAACATTACTACCTCAGGTTGTTGTTTAGCTGCTGAGTCATATACAATTCTTTGTGACCTCACGAACTGTAGCCCACCACTCTCCTCTGTCCATGGGGATTTCTCAGGCAGGAATACTGGAGTAGGTAGCCATTCCCTTCTCCAGGGGCTTTTTATGACCCAGGGATTGAACCCGCATCTCCTGCATTGGCAGGCAGATTCTTTACCACTGAGCCACCAGGGAAGCCCCACCTACCTCACAGAGTTAAGGTCCCTGATGCCTGTACTCCCAGGCCGTTCCCAATATCCCATCAGCTTTCTTTCCTGGCACTTTCTCATGACTCTTCTGTACTCTTAGCTTCCTAGTAAGCCAGATAATTTGTTATCTCAAATCTGTCTCTCACTTCTGCCTCCTCTTCTCTTAAGGGTTTCTATTGCTGCTTTCTTCACAAATTATCTCCTCTGTTGGTTACCTTGGTAATGATGAGTTTAGAGTTCACCCCAAGACTCTGGACTATTTCTATGATTCATATCAGATTAAATTCTCTCAGCTCCCTTCTTCCAAGTTTCTTTAGGGAAGAGGATGAGAAGAACATGCCTTACTGTACATGATTTATCAAACTCTTAGAATTCTTTGTTAGCCTGTCTTTATGCCTCATTGGACTGTAAGCCCCAAGGGAGATGAGAGAAGTACCTGTCTTGTTCATCTCCATCTCATAGCGAGGTGTCTGGATGTAATAGGTACTCAATACGTATTTATTGAAAAGATTTTTCAAGTTGCATTTCCAAGTTGCAAATAGCAGATGCACTTCTTTTCTCCCTAGGACAAAACCACTTCAACAAGAATGCAGTCCAATGCTGTAGAATACTCTTGGTTTCCTGAGATTATCTGGGGAGCTTTGCTACTGATAAAGCCATGGGAAGTTGATTATTAGCATATATGAGTGGTATCTTAATCATATCAACTTTAACAAGTACTTGGACCGAATTCAGATTTATTTTCTGAGTATAGTTTTAATTTTTAATGTACATTATTTGCTTTATATGATACCTTACTTACCTAGCATGGTGCTTTCCTAGAAATAATGAAAAAGAATTGCTAATGAACTCAGAAGAACTCACATAAATCCTTTGTGAAATCTGCAGTGGAAAGCAATAGAACCAGTGTTTGATGTACATGTGATGAAATGAACTTTGTCATTGAAAGACCAGTTTATTTGGCAAAAAGTGATCAGAAATAAAGTAGGAAGGACAAGGGTAGAAAAGCATATGCAATCATTTGATCTTAATATCAGAATTCTTTCTGGATTTTATTCACTTCCATTCCATTCCTTTCTTTCTCTTCTCTAATACTGCTGGAAACAGAGAGTACTACCCACAAATTTTTTTTTTGGCAGACTAGGGTAAAAGTTAATTAACATTTTGGCCTCCAGTCTGGAGAGCAGACCCTGTTCTCTTTGTAATGGGTGCTGTCAAGGAAACTTTTCAAAGGCAGAGGGAAAAAATGGTGCCCACTCCACTGTTAAGGATTTTTATAAGGGTCAAGTAGCCTTGGCGAGAATTCAGGACAGAAGGATTTGGCTGCTGCTAAGAATGCCATAGCCCTGTGACAGGTTAGATTTGCCATAATCCTGCATTCACTAAATTCTTAAGACGATGAGAGATTGCTACACTCTGGCCCAAGAGTTTCTTGTATACTTTTGTTTTTATTTTTTTGCAAGGGCACGTTGGGTGGTTTGCAGTTCTCTCTTTGCTCACTTTCCCTCTTGCTATTCATGCCCCTTCTTAGAATCACCAAATCACCTTAAGACTTGTCCCTCCAGGCGTCAACATACAAAATATTCTATGGGATCCACACAGTGTTCCAAAAATGTGTCTCAGTAACGTAATGTGTCTCAAATAAGCCGATGAGACACGGTTTATTTGTTCTGGGAAAGTCTGATTTCATGCTCAAGTTCCACCCTATGTGAGTTTTTCTGCTAAGGGTCAGACAGATGTCAACATTAATCTTGACCTGTGCGTGTGTACTAGGTTGCTTCAGTCCTGTCTAACTCTTTGCGACTCTGTGGACTGTAGCCCACCAGGCTCCTCTGTCTATGGGATTCTCCAGGCAAGAGTAGTGGAGTGGTTTGCCATGCCCTCCTCCAGGGGATCTTCCTGACCCAGGGGTCAGACCCACATCTCTTACGTCTACCTGCGTTGGCAGGCATGTTCTTCACCACTAGTGGTGACCTAAGGTGCGCTAATCTTATTACTTTTATTAATAGCAGCAGTAGCATTGGAGCATTATTTCCAAAGGCAAAGGATTCAAGGAGAGATTGAAGTGATAGCATGAAGTCATTCAGCCTTGCTAACAGCTCAGTGAAGTACCATTATTATTTGACTGATAAGGCAACTGAGGCAAGAAGAAATTAAGTATAGTAATTGGCCAAATGTTTTTCTTGGAAGGTCAGGAGTAGATTTTTTTTTTCTAAGGTTCCTTTCAACCCTGAGAAATTCAAATTCTTATTTGGGTGGAGATGGCACATCAGGTCAAAGATGTAGCAGAAGGGACTTCCCTGTGGTGCAGTGGCTAAGACACCATACTCCCAATGCAGGGGGCCCAGGTTTGAACCCCGGTCAGGGAACTAGATTCTACATGCCACAACTAAGAGCTGGCACAGCCAAATAAACAAACATTTTAGAAAAGATATAGCAGAAGAAGTGAGAGAGGGAGAGAGAGGTGCAGGGGTGTGTACTAGTAAAAATCTTTGGGAGACAGATATAACATCCTGTGCTGCCTCACAACATCCAGGGAAGTAAGGGGAGAAGCTGTTTAGCTTCACAGAGTTGTGAAGGAGACTTTGGATCTTCTTCCAGATCAGAGGTTGAAAACTGTTGGCCCCTAACCTCCATTGGGCCTGGAGATGCATTCATTTGGTCCATACATTAAAGAAAAAAGAACTAGAATTTAAAAATCAAAGATTTCATGTGAAAATCCAGATTTCCAGCTTCTCTAGAAAAAAATGGAATCTGGCAACCTTGAGTCTTCATTTCCTGGGGTGACATAGAAGCCGCATAGTGGCTGCCCTCTTCTTCAGATCCTGTCCCTGCAGTCAGCATCGCTTCCTCACTGCCAGAGTCCCTCTAGTCCCTCTAGTGCCCTGAGGTAGCAACATTAACTTCTGCTTCCTCATCTGCTGAAAGAGGATAAACTTTCATTGTCTATCTGGACCCTGTCGGCATTTGCCTCTCAACCACCTCTTTGGAGCATGGTTTCTCATCCTTGCTACTGCTGACATTTTGGTCCTGATAATTCTTTGTTGAGAGGGGCTATCCTACGTGTTGGGGGGGGGGGTTTAGCAGTATCCCTGGGCTCCACCTACTAGATGCCAATAGTATGCCTTCTTCAATGTGACAACCAAACATAAATCCAGAGTGCCCAGTGCCCCCTGTGGAGTACAATGGTCCCATGAGAGCCACTGGGGTTGTATAATGAGCCTGTGCCACTGGCAGCTCCATCTCTAAGCCTCTCTGTTATCAATTTCTGGATATGAGAATCTGATTGGTCTTACTTGGCTCAGGGGTCTCTTCCTGGGGTCAGGTGGCAAGATGGCATTGACCATCATGACTGCCATCTCTTGCAGAAAGGGAGCAGGTCAGCCAAACCAATAGGTGCCCATTTTAAGAAAAGGTTGCAAAAGATGCTGTGTGAAACCAGAGTCCAAGTGTAACTCTCAATAGCATAACAGTCTTCAGTTTCCAAAGGATGTTCTTTGTACCTGTTCCCTCACTTATTTTTCTCTTTGTCATTCTATGAAATAGCCTAGGCGCATAGTTTATCCTCTTTCAGCAGATGAGGAAGCAGAAGTTAATGTTGCTACCTCAGGGCACTAGAGGGACTAGAGGGACTTCCCTGGTGGTCCAGTGATTAAGAATCTGCCTTCTAATGCAGGGGCCTCAGATTCGATCCCCTGTGCTACGGGGCAACTAAGCCCAAGTAGAGCCACAGTTAAAGTGAAGCCTATATGTTGCAGTGAAAAGCCTGCCTGCCACAACTAAGACACAACACAGCCAAATAAATAAATATTTAAAAAAAAAAAAAAAAAAGCCATTAGATAGACCAGAAGGACCAGAACCCAGGCTTTTTGAAGCCCACTGCCCCTCCAGTTACCCCTGAACTGGCAGCCCCTGGTAATGCAGCACCCTGTCTGCTCAAGGGGGATTGAGGGAGAGAGCAAAACCAGCCGTCACCAGACAACCCGGCCCTGAAAACATGAGCGACTCAGTCACTCTTGTCTGCAGAGCAGGTTTCTTTGGCAGGAGGCCACCCTGTCTAAGTCCTTCTCCGGTCCGTCTGGGTGTAACCCAGCCATGATGGTCTCTCTCGGGTTTCAAATGCACAGGAACAATTAAGTCATTCTCATAATTTCATGTGGTACAGAAAGTCCCAAGCCAAAAATACCATCCTTGCTTCCTACTTTTAGACTTCCAGGGAACTTCCCCTCCTTCCCTCCCTACAATTCACTTTGATTCCTTCTATTTTTCTCTTGGATGTATTGGCCAGATGCAGGGTCCTAGTTTATTTAACGAGGAGCTTCAGACCCAACACAAATCAAAATAAACCCAACCTCCATTTGGCAGGAGTGATGAAAATAGGGAATTGTCGGTGGCCTTCAAGTACAGAAGGTTAAAACAGAAAAGAATGTTTAGATCTCATCTCCGGTGTATGGAAATAGAAGAGCTGATGCCCACGTGATCACAAAAGAACGATGGAGTGACAAGGGAAGCAGTTGTGTCTAGCATATTCCTATTATTTTCCTGGCTACTAGGTAACCACAATCAAGTCACGTTCTTCATCTTCAGTATATAAAATTTCTTGTCTCATAGGACTGTGACATCAGTCCTGTGTCGCTTCCTTAAAATAATTTTTCTAGGTCTTTCTCAGATGCATATTATCAGTTACTTGCCGAAAGACAACGGATTGGTCTTTGTGTACACACACAGACTCGGGTGCACACACAGTGTCTCTGCCTTGGTGCTTGTTACACATTGCTGAACCACCATTTAGGTTATGTCAAGAAGGAAGTAAATAAAATGAATTCCAGTTCCAGATGATTTGAAAGTTTCCTCTGCAGGAATAGATAATGATAAGCTTATTTGTAACACGTCTTTTCCCTAGAGCAAAAAACTTCTCAGAAAACTTTAGCCTGCATCAGAATCACTTGGAGAATTCATAAAAAACCCTGATTGCTGGTCCCACTCGCACCCCCAGAGCTTCTCGTTTGGTAGGTCTCAGGTGTGGCCAAAACTTTGCATTTTTAATAAGTTTCTAGGTGTTGCTGTCTGGAGGTCCCTTTTGTGCACTAGACTAATCGTGAATGGTGCTTTGGGGAATTCCCTGGCTGTCCAGTGGTTAGAGCTCTGCACTTTTACTGCCAAGGGCCTGAGTTCCATCCCTGGTCAGGGAACTAAGATCCTGCAAGCCATGTGGTACAGCTTTAAAGAAAAAGGTGTCAAAATGGCATCCTACAGATCAGTGAATAATTCCAAAGGGAAAATGTACCTTCAAAAAAAAAGAATGATGCTCTGATTACTAGGTTTCCCCAGCAGCAGTGCTGACTTGCTCCTTCTGCTTCTGTGCCTTCATTTGTGTTGTCCCTGGAAAGCCCCCTCCTCCCATTGACCAGTCAGACCCTCTGCATCTGCCAGGCCCAGCCTAAGTTCCCGTTCCTTCACCTACCCTTTCCTGACTACTCCAGTTCATACTTGTCACTTCCCTTCTCTGAGCTCTTCTAGCTGTAGAATTGAACCTGTTGGCCTGTGTTATGAGCACATTACTTGTTAGTCCTTTCCCCATTGAGACTGAACACATTTGATGAATGAACATGACCATGCCTTATATACTCTTCTGTGTCCCTGCACCTTGCAAGGTTAAGCACACTGTAGATAACTCAATCACTTATTGATTGGTGAAGGTTCCAAGTGCATTCAGAAAGGAAATAGAATACCGCCAACTGATACTGAGATAGCCACCAAATTACATTTCTGAGGTGTGACCCCTGTGACTTCTGTGCTCAAAGCCCCAGATCCTTCTGCTTGATTCAGCATTGCCCAGACTTAGGTCTTTATAGGAAGGACATTATGGCCTCGCTCAGGATGGTGGATGCCCAGGACCACTCTTGAGGTCAGCTGGGTGGTTGTCATCACCACGCCTGTTGTCAACTGTGCATGAGAATCAGCCACTGGACCCCAGGACGGTGTGATGGCCAAAGGGGTCAGCCTGCAAGAAGTGTCAGGAGGGGGAATGATGGCGATTGTGCTGGAGAAGTAGGTTGGGACCAGGCTGTGAAGGCCTTGCATGATGTATTAGGGGCTTGGAGTTTGTCCTATAGAAAATAAAGGTTTGTTTTTTTGTTAAAGAAGGACATAATCAGATTTGTCCTTTGGAATCATAATTGTGGAGGCCCCTGGCTTCTTATGGAGACAGCAAGAAACTAGCAGAGGCAAACTTGTGAAGAACAGTTGTTTTGATTTGAAGATTTTCTTTATTTACGACTATGCTGGGACTTCATTGGTGCACTTGAACTTTGCCTAGGTACAGTGAGCAGAGGCTCTTCTCTCGTTGCAGTGCGTGGGCTATTGGACATGCAGGCTCAGTAGTGGGCTATTGGACATGCAGGCTCAGTAGTAGGCTATTGGACATGTGGCACAGAGGCTTAGCTTGCCCATGGCATGAGGAATCTTTCCGGACCAGGGATCAAATCTGTGTCCCCTGCATTGGCAGGTGAATTCTTAACCACTGAACCACCAGGAAGTCCTGAAGCCTGCTTTCTTGATAGTCGACTCTCCTCACCTTTCTTTAGGTACTGTTCTAGTTTCCTAGGGCTGCTGTGACAGATTGTCAAAAACCAGATGGCCTAAGACAACAGAAAGTTACTCTCTTCCATCTTCAGAAGCTAGAATCCAAACTCGGTAGGATTGTGCTCTTTCTGAAGGCACTAGGGGAGCCTGCAGTCCCTGCCTCCATCATCGCATGGCCTTTTCCTTCTCCCACTGTGTCTGTCTTTAAGGACATCAGTCACCCTAGATTAAGGTTCACCTAATAACCTCCTCGTAGGGCTTCCCTGGAGGCTCAGTGGTAAAGAATCCACCTGCCAATGAGATGCAGGTTTGATCTTTGGGTCAGGAAGATCCCCTGGATGAGGAAATGGCAACCCACTCCAGTATCTTGCCTGGAAAATCTCATGGACAGAGGAGCCCGGTGGGCTACAGTCCATGGGGTTGCAAAGAGTGAGTCATGACTTAGTGACTAAAACAACAACAAACGCCTCTTAACTTGATTACCTCTACAAAGACCCTTTCCCAAGTCAGGTCACATTACAAGTACTAGGGGTTAGGGCTTTGACATATCTTTTCTTGGAGAGGGACATGATTTAACCCATGGTAGACACTTACTACCCCTTATTATTTTAGGGCTCAAGGAAGCAGTGGGCTTGCTGCTGTATCCAGCTAGTCAACTCACCTGTGTAATGTGTCCCTGCTGCTGCTGCTAAGTCGCTTCAGTCGTGTCCGACTCTGTGGCGACCACATAGACAGCAGCCCACCAGGCTCCCCTGTCCCTGGGATTCTCCAGGCAAGAACACTGGAGTGGATTGCCATTTCCTTCTCCAATGCATGAAAGTGAAGTCGCTCAGTTGTGTCTGACTCTTCGCGACCCCATGGACTGCAGCCTACCAGGGTCCTCTTGTCCATGGGAATTTCCAGGCAAGAGTACTGGAGTGGGGTGCCATTGCCTTCTCCTGGGGAGGGTTAAAAAGTTGCCTCCACCCCCAATAATTCCAACAGCTCACTTAAGTATTTATGCACGGAGAGTACACAGGACCAAAGCAGCAGCAGATGAGGAACTGATTACAAAGGCCAGTTAGGGTGCTCTGCAAGTTAGAGATAATGAAGTCAAGTATACCATAGCCGTGAGAATAGAGAGGGGGCGAGTAGATTGGAGGAACAGGTCCATTGTAGAGCCAATAGGATTGGGTGTCAAGGCAGGAAGGACTCAAGTGTCGTTGTTAGCCTGTTGGAAAATGTGAGTCTTTATGTGTGTGTAAGTATACAATATCTATCTATATATTGTATATGTATTCTTTTGGCAAAGGTAAAGCCTTAGAAACAAAAGTTTCTCTTTGTCTCTTCGCAATGAACTCAAATGATGCTTTATTGTGCTGGAAAGGAGAGTAATAAACTGGAAATGATGTGGAAGAAAGTGAAGAGCAACTGTGGAAGTCTGTAGGGAGTGATTGTCTCAGGGCATGGCAGCCACTCACCTGCCACGTGGGCACAGCCCTGAAGGCCCTTCATTCAAGTCCATTCCCGGCCATTTCTTCAGCCTGAGACTGGGCCACTGACTAACCGCCAGGGAGACTCAGATGTTTTGTGAACATAAGTTGCCAGGTCCTGACATCAGCCTCATAATGTTCTCTTCACCCTTCAGTAGACACTTTTGCATCTGTTATCTCATTTCGTTTTCACAACTTTGGCCAGTGGAAAATCCCTTGACAGGTCAGAAGAACTGAATTTAAGTCCTGGGTTTTTTTTTCCCCCTGGGAGTGGGGTTAGTGTTTACAGGAGACACTCAACTTTGCAAAGCTCCATTTTCTCATTAACAATGGACCAATTACCCTCTTCTTGTAAGATCATTGTGAGGATGAACATCAGACAGTGTTCACTGGCAGTGCGGAGTCTTAACCATTGAACCACCAGGGAATTCCCTTCTTCCAGGTTTTCTGGTCTTGGGGCCAGAGCTCTTTGCCATTCTATTCCTCTGGAAATAAAGCATAAATAAATAAAGAATAGATAAGTTATGGGATTCCCTAGTGATCCAGTGGTTAGGACTCCAGGCTCCCACTGCAGATTCTGATACCTGGTTGGGCTACTAAGATCCCATATGCTGCATGGCGCAACCAAAACCAAGATAGATTACAACTGAATTCCTCTAGAGGGTTTGCTTTAAAGTCACTGGAATCCATGATAAGTTGCATACTCATCCAGAGGGCTAGATCAGGGGTTTGGGAGTGCTTAAAACAAACCTTTGAGAGTGAAGGTGAAATGGAAATGTCAGCATTATAATTGGGATGAATGTAGATCAAATTGAGGAGGCGGTGGCTGCTGCTCGCTCTGTCCCTTTCCCACGCTGGCCTGTCCCAGCTGCTGTTATCTGTCAGCTGGACCTCTGTTTATTCTCCTTCCAATAGAAAATGATTCGGCAGAACCTCATCTTCCCAAGGTATTAATGCAATTGCTTGCGGATCTCATTGGCTCAACCGGACTCCAGGACTACCCGAGACACTGGTGCATGGCCACTGCTCAGGTCCCTGTGGCAGTGCCCCTGAGCGACATCCGCCTGGAGTTAGTTTCACTCTGAAGTTAGAAAGCAGTGGGAATGATGCTTTAATGAGGCCGGCCCGTTCACTTCTGTCTCTGCTGTCCTGCATTTCCCCAGTGGCAGCGCTTTCCCAGGGCCCCTTCTACCTGCTCACAGCCCATCCTCAGGTCCCTGATTAGAGGTCCACGTCAGGGTCCCTCGCATGGAGATGTGAGCCCAAGGTGCAGACGCAGGTCCCAGAAAGCTTACTGCCACATTCTCATAATCCGAAGGGCCATCCACAGGGTTTTTTAGGTGGATGGCTTCTTGAGCAAGTAACTCACCCTCTGAGAACTTCTAACACCTTGTTTGTTACATGTAGATTACAAATATCCAGCCTGATTATAAGGACTTTGAGATGATGAGTATGAAAGCATGTTCTAAATTGCAGATGGTTTTACAAATGTGAGAGGGGATTTGATGTGAAAAGAGTCCTTTGAGGCCTTTTACAAACAAAGGCATTTTTATATATTTAAACTCTTGGCACTCACAAATTTCCATTTGAGGGTTTGCCAATCTGCGGAGCAATCTCATAGTAGTTTGCAGTTTAGCTGAGGTGTATATATTTTCATCCATCCATAAATGTGACTATCTCACAGGAAGATGAGAAGTGAACAGATAAAGTAGTAGAGGTTATAAAATACGATAGCATTACAGAGTCTTTCAAGGCTCATTAAAACATATTTGTGTAGTGTCTTTTATGCCCCAACCAAAGGGCTCAGGATTATTGGGAAAGAATGAGACAAAAAGGTAAAAATTAGAAATACACTGTGTAATAAGGTAAACCATAAGTTCACTCATAAAACAGTAAGCATAGCAAGAAAAAAAAAAAAGCAATATACACCATTATTATGAACAGTTTCTGTATCCTGGTGTTCTAGAAGAACTTCTGGGGTTAAATTTAATTTTATTACATTTAAATGTTGGCGGGGGGTGTGGAATGCCCCACCCGAGAATATGCAGATGCAATTACCAGTGGGTCTTATTGATTGTTACAGGTATGAGTATTGACTTCCCTCCCACCTAACATTCTGGGATGTAGAGAGTGCAGGGTTGGCGTGGAGCCCTCCGGCTGTCTAGGGTGCAGGCTCCCTCCCATTTTCCACTCTGTCACCCCTAGGGTGTGGCACTGATCTTTATGGACTCTGGCCACCACCTGCCAATTTGGAGTAAGAGAGGGAGGGTGAGGGGGGCCACACCCACTCCTTTCTTTATGACGTGTCCTAGGGCTTGCGCACATCCCTTCCGCTTCCGTCACCTGCCCACACCTAGACACACAAGAATCTGGGAATGAATTCTTTATGGTGAGCAGCTGTGTGCCCAACTAAAAGCCAGAGACTGTATTACTCAAGAAAAGGAAGCCTAGTGTTGGGAACAACTCACAGGAGCCAACACAGTTCAGCCTCCTGTCTGCCCAGGAGCTGATGGCTCAGGTGGGAAGAAATCTGCAGGGAGGAGGAGACGAGTTGATGCAGGAAACTGTGACTCAGTGCTTACCCAGTCTGCTAGGGAGTTCCTGGGGTAGTTTAGTGCTGATGGTATTTTTGGTTTCACGAGGAAAGGTTCATTTGAATTAAATTATCACTGAGCGATTTTTGGACTTTCCATTTGATATGAAAGCTGCGCAGAGGCAGTTGTTTAAGAGAGGAAAAAGCAAGTGCTGACTTCCTGGCATGATATAGCTCATCCTCTGTGTGGCTGCGGAAGCCAACCTGGCACTCAGGGAGAGGCTGTGTTCTCCTGTTGGACAGGAGCAAGTTCACACAGCACTAGCCTCAAAGTTCCTCTGAAACCATGTTCAAGTGAGGCCAAGCAAGGCCACTGCTCAATTTCCTCTAAGCACAGACCAAAATACGGTTCCTGTACAACCCACTAAACCCACCAAGCATCCTCACCAACTCCCTGCCCCGCCCCCCCACCCCCAACTAATAGACGTAGCCACTGCTACTTTACCATTTTATGATCTTCTTGGTCATCTCATCACTGCTCACTGTAAATAACATTTATTGGGATACTCAGTCCTAGAATCACCACATTTTCTGACAGCACCCAATCTAGAGCAAACCCTTGCCTCCTTAGAACTCCCTAAAAACCACCCAACACAAGCCCGTCCTGGAAGAGATTCTGGTGCCTTCTTTCTGAGAAGGTCCTTCTGTTCCCCATGGTGCCCACCCTCCCTCAATGAATAATGAAGCCAGCTTGTGCAACCGTGTATGATCTTGGCGGCCTCTGACTTTAAGGTGTCAACATATTGTATAGTGGAAGCAGTAGTATTGTCCTGTACATTTAGAAAATCTGTGTTCATTTAAAGGAGACCTGACTGCAACCTTAGGCCAGTTTCTTAACCTCTGAAAGCTTCAGTTTCCTGATCTATAAATCGAGGATGGTAATATCCACTTCACCAGGCTGTGAAGGTTAAGTGAAAGAATATATGGGCAAGTGCTTTTAAAATTACAAAGCACTTTACAAATCTAAGGCATTTAATTTTGATTATGACAGGGAAAATAATGACAAATTCTGTTTTTTCTGAGATATAATTTGAGCCAGGGTCAATAAATAGCTCAGTTTATAACTTAATTATATCAGTAAGTAATTTTGCATTAATAGTCCTCCTGTATCTGTACGTGGGAAAGAATTAGCAACCAAGAGGCAGATCCCTTGGCATTTCTATCCAAACCAGGGCAGTTTCAATAGAGCCCTCTTGAAAAGAAAGTTTTTCTGAAAAGAAGATAACAACAGTCATTTGAATAGAGAAAATGAAAAAGGCAAAAGTCAAATTATGATATATTTTGTGTCATACCTAAGTAATTAGAAGATAACCCTTTTTCTTAATAACCTTTATAAAATTTTCATTGGGCTTCTGAAGCATAAAGGAAATCTCTAGAACCAAGACATATTTCAGCTTGTTATTTCTCAGGATCACTATCACCCCAGATTTGTGAAGAGATGAAAAGAGGTTACCTGAAGCAATGGAGTAAGAATCCACTCTATCTTTTGTTTTATGTGTGACCTTGACCAAGTACAAGACCATCACTTCCCTCATTTAGAAAATGCAAATAGAGACGCTTGCCTTACAACTGCAGTTGTCTTGGGTTTCCTTGGGGGACTGGTTCTAGGACCTCTGCACATACTAATATCTTCAAAAAGTTCCTTTATTTAAAATGGCATTGTATTTGCATATAACCTAGCACATCCTCCCATGTACTTTGAATCATCTCTAGATTGCTTCAAATACCTTGTACAGTGTGCATGCTATGTAAATAGTTGCCAATATGTTGCAAATTCAAGTTTGCTTTTTGGAACTTTCTAGAATTGTTTTTTCCCCAACATTTTTGGCTTGTAGGTGGTTGAATCTGTGGCTATGGAGGACTGACTGGACCTGAGCCACCACTCCAATAGGAGCATGTTAAAACTCTTAGCTGTGAAGTGCCATATACTCAGGAAAGAAACAATTATATTCCTGGTTGTGTTATTTTGCTGGGAGCGGGCCCAAAGGACTGCTTCAGTATAGCAAGCTGTATTTGAGTGCTGATTTTGTGCCATTCACATGTGTGATAAATTGTACCACCACTCTTGCGAGCCACATAGAGAACCAAATTAAAGGAGATGTTTGCGCCTCAGCGGCAGTACTTGCAGTCATAACCTAGCTGTGAGTACAGTGCTTACTCCTGATAGAAGCCTAGAAGGCACCCTAGCCTCTCGCTTCTGTATTTCAGACAACAGATGTCATCAAGTTGGCAGCTGATTCTACCAGTCAGAGTTAGACTTGACTGGAGTCTGAAAGTCTTGGAGGCTTTCTTTGCAGCAAGGAGTTTACCTGTTAAACTGGTTTCTAGAAAAAACAATCAGGATGTCACATTTTCTTTTATGTGAGAATTGGTTACTATGGTAGGTAGCTTGGAATGATGCTAAGGACTAGTCTCACCAGAAAACAGGTGAGAGTGTTTCCTTTCTCCACTTTAGAGATGCCCTAGGGTAACAGACTAAAGTCGTAAGTGCCCTTACCACAAACACTCTCTCATGGGCAGAAGTAGAGTGTTCTTACCTTCCAACATCATTTTATATTTTGGGTTAGCAAACATCTTTTATTTGCCTTCAATACTGTACCTTTACATACATAGACCTTGTGTATTCAGTTTATAATGCACTGTACACCTCATTGGTCAATTATAAATTTAATAAGATCAATCAAGAACTGAGGAGTGCTAAGCACTGTGCTTGGTAGATTCTGGAAGTTCAAAGAAAAAGTGACAGATTTACCTGTCTACATAGGACTCAGAGTTGAGTCAGAGAATCAGTGAGAGCTGGACAATAAAAAAGGCTAAGCGCCAAAGAACTGATACCCTTGAACTGTGGTGCTGAAGAAGACTCTTGAGAGTTCCTTGGACAGCAAGGAGGTCAAACCAGTCAATCCTAAAAGAAAAAAAAAAAATCAACCCTGAATAGTCATTGGAAGGACTGATGCTGAAGCTCCAATACTTTGGCACCTGATGTGAAGAGCTGCCTCACTGGAAAATACCCTGATGCTGGGAAAGATTGAAGGCAGGAGGAGAAGGGGACGACAGAGGAAGAGATGGTTGGATGGCATCACTGACTCAATGGACATGAGTTTGAGCAATCTCCGGGAGGTGGTGAGGGACAGGGAAGCCTGGTGTGCTACAGTCCATGGGATTGCAAAGAGTCAGACATGGCTGAGCAGCTGAACAACAACAAAATGTTGAGACAACAAGTCCAACCCAGCCATTGAGATGGGTCCTGGGTTTTGCACATTTCTCTTTATGGCCCTGGGATTCCCAGATGGCTCAGTGGTAAAGGATCCACCTGCCAGGGCAGGAGATGTGTGTTCAGTCCTTGGGTTGGGAAGATCCCTTGTGGGAGGAAATGACAACCCATGCCAGTATTCTTGCCTGGGATAATCCCATGGACAGAGAAGCCTGGTGAGCTGCAGTCTATAGGGTTACAAGAGAGTTGGATACGATTGAATGACTGAGCATACTTAATGGCCCTATCATCATTTTGGTTGGTTGGTTTTGAGGCTCTTTTCATGGATGAGGAAAACGAGATTGAGTGATCTTACGTGACTGCTGTGGTCTTTTCGCGAAGGTGACCTAACTTGTAAACATTGGCCTTTTCCAGCATCTCCCACCCCCCGTCACTACCCCACACTCTACCTGTCACTCCTTTCATAGCATGCTGCCATTTCAAGGTGACAGATTAATGTCTCTGTTAATGGACCGAGGAGCCTGGTGGACTGCAGTCCACGGGGTCGCAAAGAATCAAACACAAAGACTGAACAACAGTTATACAGAATTTGTTTTGGGGGTTGACTGTTCTCTCCAGACATTTAGTGAAGTGCCTTAGTTATCTGGACACGTATTAAGTCTTATTTCACTAGCAGACTGACCTCTTCATCGGCTGATGTTCTGTTGCCTTCAAGGTGTTCCCGTTTCTAAGCTTTCCTGGCTTTACCTTTCCCACATAGATGCTCATTCTGCCCAGGATCTGCCTGAGGGGTGAGCCAGGTGCCATCCCCATTCCCTCCAATGGAAGTTTTACCTTTGCCAAGCAGTGGACAAGTTTACCCTTCTTTTGGTGTTCTTCGTGTTTTTTTAGAAACAGGTTTGAGGAGGGGGGAAAGTACATTTTGCAAAGTATTTATAGTGTGAGGGCATAAATAGGAGAAATTAATGAATTAAATGGTATCCCCATTCTCTCTTGATGTTATCACAGTAACTCATTTATATGGCACCACCAGTTTACAAAGGACTTCCTGTCTTCTATCTCACTGATCCCTCACTAACAACCCTGAGATGGTGGGAACAAGGCAGTTCCCCAGGCCACCCAGCCAGTACATGGCAGAAGAAGAATCTGAATCCATTCTTGAGGCTCCCAGTCCTGGGCTTTCCCTCTCTGCCGGGTCATGGCAAAATATGGACTTAGTGACATAGAGTTGGCTCAAGCGCCGAGAGTGGTTGTTACTTACTTTATTCCTTCCAGCATCCAAGAGAATCTTCTCAATTACAAATGAGAGCCTCCAGCTTGAACCCTGAAAACACTGCCTAAGAATCCTAAGTGCCTTACCCCACTTCCAGGCTCCTGTTAAATCTCTGAGGATCATGAATGCATCACAAACGAAGGGTGGCTTTTCAAGACTGCAGCCAATTGTGGTAAGATTTCCTAGGAACAAGGGCATTTCAGAGAAATGAGAAGGTGAACTCTAGTGACTGCCAGGTTGCCATAATATAAATGGGGTACTTACCTACTTTTAAGTACTCAAATGTCAATATACATAGTAATTTGGAGGCCACATTTTCCTCCAAAGAGAATGCTTCCTAGACTGTTGTGTACATCAACTTATGTAGGTCCTTAATTAAGGATATATATATTGAGGGGTAAGTAGGAGGGTTGTGCACCATGGCATGTGGGATCTTATTCCTCGACCAGGGTTCTGACCTGCACCCCCTGCATTGGAAGTGCGGAGTCTTGATCACTGGACCACCAGGGAAGTCTCAAGGAGAAATTTTAAAGAAATCCCAAGGATTTATATGCTGTCACTGCTAAAATGAAAAGGGGAGGGGGGAAGGTATAAAATAAGCCCTCTCAAAGAGTTTATTTCTATTACTCTTATTATGATTATGATTTTGTCGTTTGAATATTCCCTTAAAGTTGGTCTATGAGCACTTCCAAAAAAGTCTGCCCCAGTTCTTGAAAACCATACCTCCAACCCAAGATGAGCTTTTTTGGAATTTCTTTTAAAATTAGAACCCTGGAAGATTTACAGCTAGTAAGCCAACACGGATTTCTAGATGTGCCAGCTAGCTTATTGTCTTCAACCCGCATCAACTTCCTTTGACATCATGTGATCCACTTCCAGATTTCAAAAACTGTGACAGCATCAGGGGTAGATTCACTTCCTCCTGTGATTAAGTCAGAGAAAGGGGTGGGTGGGAAGGATGGGTGGGTGAGAGTAGTGGTGAAGACATTAATGCTTTAAACTTTTGGTATAGTCTTCTGCCCATAAAGACGTAGGAAAGGGGACAGCTTTCAGCGTGGGCAGAGTGGCCAGAGCCCTGAGAACAGGAAAACCCAGTCACTCTCAACCTACATCCGAGGACTGGTCTTGCCAGACCTACTGGTTGGAAAGAACCACCCTCCATTATATAGGAGAGATTCAAGGGGACCCAAAGCCCAGGTATTTAACATTTAGTGCAGCTTTACCTGGGGATAAATTATAAAGCAGCTAACTGGTCTGTAGGAAACAGTTGCTCAAAGGCCTGTTCAGCTTCTCAGTGGCAACAAAATAAATGTGACAAAGCTCTTACATTAAAGATTTAGGGATTCCAGTTAGGATATTTAAAACCTTATGCCAGGCAAGAGACAGTATCACATGCCTCACACCAAATTCTGAGTCTTACAGCTGAGCATTGAGTTTTTTTTTTAAGCAATATTTGAGGTGAAAGAGAGCAATTTTTACAAAAAACCTGATCAACTTCACTTAGTGGAATAGATTAGAGCTGATTGTTGTTTGACAAGGCTTGGGTTGGTGTTTCTGAAATGAAATTAACTACAGAGTTCTTGAAATGAGGTCATCGGGTTAGAATTCAGTTGTCCACGAAGATAAATGATTTGTGTGCCTTTCTCAGCTTACCTGGCAGCCAGGGGTAATATTTCACACTTAGGTGTGCTGTGCATTCGTGCATTCACATTCTTTTTTCTGGTAGTCACATGCCCATTTTGTATTTTTATGTAATGAAAGAATGGAACGTTGTGTCAGCAAAATTCATTCTTCACACTGGAACTACTGCTGCATACTTAGGTAATTAATTTGTAAACCTATCTTAAAAAAAAAAATTAATGTATCCCCAGGGCTTGACACATTACCCGGCACAGCTATTATAGATGGAGTTAAAATGATTCAATCAGTGAATGACTGAATAAGTAAAAAATGTAGGATGAGGTTCAAGGGAAAGATTATATAGCAGTTGTTATCAAAAGAATGCCATCTCTGAAATTACTGTTATCGATGCCAAATCTCATTTATGTTTATGAATCTTTTAGAAATTTTAAAGTATCTATCAATACTTTATAGCTCATTACTCTAGTTGCTGCTGCTGCTAAGTCACTTCAGTCGTGTCCGACTCTGTGCGACCCCATAGATGGCAGCCCACCAGGCTCCCCCGTCCCTTGGATTCTCCAGGCTTCTAGTTAGCAGAAGCAAATTCTTAAATGTAAACTTTTTACCTAAAAGGTGTAAAACTTTTATTTTTCTAGTGGTGTTTCAATAGTCATTGTTAAAAATCACTAGCCTACATGTGCATTTCAGGTATGAGCTTGTGTGATGAGGAGAATCTTTGGTCACCAAATAAGCTCCCTGGTCTTCCTGAGCTAATTTGCTGTAGAGACGGTTCGGGCTCCTTCCAAGGTTCTGTCCCAGTCACTCCAGCTGTGGAAGTGGCCATCTACTGGTGGCTGTTGTATAATAAAGTCCTCTGAGGTAATCGTGAGCATGGGTGCTCAGTTCTGTCTGACTTTACGATCCCATGGGCTATAGCCCACCAGGCTCCCCTTGTCCATGAAATTTTCAAAGCAAGAATACTGGAGTGGGTTGCCATTTCCTACTCCAAGGGATCTTCCTGACTCAAGAATCGAACCCAAGCCTCCTGAGTCTCCTGCATTGGCAGGCAGATTCTTTACTAAGGGCACCACCAGGGAAGCCTTCTGGGGTAATTATTTCCACACAATGATTATTAGCAAAAAGAAAATGTTGGCTGCCTCGGGTGGTAGCAGGCTCCCTCGTGGGAACAAGAATGTCTGGAATGGGAGGTCAGGTCTAAAGAAGGTCTGCCCTCTTTGTGGCTCAAGAACAATTGCTGGCCACCTCTTTGAACTGTCTGGTTGGACTTCATCCTTTTTACACACATTCTTTGCCCTTGACTCCCTCGTCCCCACCTTGCTTTAAGCTCTCTGGTCCAAAAGGACTGACCCCACTTCCACCTTTTAAACAGTAATTTGTTCAATGGCACTGAAGCTAATGCGAGGAGGGGCGGGATTAGGGTGAGGATGAGACGCACGGGCACCTTGATGGCGGGAACCAGGGACACACGTCCCACATACAGCAGCTTTGCATCTTTCCACGGGGCTGTCTGGGCCAGTAAGAATCACCTCGACTCATACTTCTGGTTTTCAGTTCAGCTTCTAGGAAGGCATTATTTCACACCCTGTGGGGGTGGAACTGGGTGTCACAGGTGGAGGAAGACAGCCACCTCAGCCTGTCTGGAACCCAGCAGGTGGGAGGAAGCCAGCTACCCCGTCTCTGAGACACCCACAGAGATACTGTGTAGCCTTTGTCTGTCTGAGACACACAGCTTCCGAGAGCAATGCATTCTCTCTGAGTGCCAAATAACTGGGCTTGAAAATTTAATTTGTCAAAGCTGGTTGTCACAGTTTGATTAGAAACAGAATATTTACACAGTCTCAAAGTATCTCCCCACAAATCACTTAGTAGTTACCAGAGGGGGAAAAAATAGAAATTAGTGGAGAAATGGGACAGTACTTAATGAAGCGATATAAATGAATACCGCCCACAAACATGATGTCCATCCAGACGTGATATCCTGAGAAGGATGCAACAGCACAGGACTCGAATTCCAACATACAAAAGCTGAATCTAATTATGAGGAAACATCACACAAACCCAAACTGAGGGCCATTCTATAAAATAAGAATTCTTTAAAATGTCAACATCATAAAAGACAAAGGAAAGCTGAAAAGCTGTTGGAAATTAAAGGAAACTAAACAGATAGGAAAACTAAATACAATACGTGATCCTGCACCAGGAAAAAGAAAATCTTGTCGAAGGACATTATTGGGATAATTGATGAAATTAGGATATTGACGTGGATAAAAAGTATTGTATTAATGTGACATTTCTGGAAGTTGTTTACTCTGATTATATAAGAAAATTCCCTTATTGAGAAATACATACTGAAGCATTAAGGAGTAAAAGGGCATGATGTATACAATCTATTTTTAAATAGTGTAGATTTAAAAAAAAATAATACATATATATATAGAGAGAGGAAACAAATTGGCAAAATGTTATAGATTGATATAGAGTATAAGAATTCTTTTTTAAAAAACTTTTCTGAAATGTTGAGATTACTTCAAAATAAAGAGTTTTTAAAAACCATGCTTTTGTGATCCTACCATCAAAAACAAACTTAACAATATGCCCAGTTGTCTCATTTACCCTGGGATGGCTTAGCAATCAGCTGAAAGGGCTGGAATGCGACTTCCAGCCCCTGCCTGTCCCCAGATCCATACTCCTAAATCGTATGGGTGCATGTGGACAATTCCTGCTGAGACACCAACCTGCAGGTCAACAAGTCCGGGGAACCGCCAGGCGAGATTGTTCTTCGCATCACGGCCCGAAAGAGCCAAGAATTCTCTCAGCCACAATAATGGTGGACGCAGATTGAGGTCAGTAGGAAAACAGATCTGTTTTGGGTTGTAATGTTGCACATAATGTGATGAGTGAACAGAAAAGAATGTACCCCAGTGAAGGGACGGCCTGTGAACTCCCAATCTGGTTCTGAATATTCTTATGATGCCCAGCGTAGAAAACAGGAAACATCAGTTAAAATGGGAAATGGCTGTGGGCTGAATGACTGTAATTCCTCGTCTTACATAGAAGTTGGCATGGAATAGGCCTTCATCCGCAGCCTGACATCTCCTGAGCTTCCACCCCTTGATAATTTTGCCCTTTCTTAAGGGTGGTGCATTACCAAGCAGAGAGGCTTTTAGGCTGGAATTGCTACCTTTAAGTATGCTGAGAGATTGTGTTTTTAAAGAGCTGTTTGTTTTTCTCTGTCTCTCAGTTAAAAGCAGCCTGGCTCTGCCTCTGCTTCTGGTTCCCTCCTCCTGCCCCCTCTCTCTTTCTTAAGTAGGCGAGATCCAGCACACGGAACGACTCACAGCCCAGCTTAATAATAACCCAGCAATAAATGACATAGCCATTATCATGCTAGACGGATAAACAGAGGGACAGTCCCCAAAGCTGGGGAGCCCAACCTGAAATTTACTTTTCAGTCCTCCCCGTGTCTCCACCACTCCTTTGGGGTTCTCTAAAGTATCAGGGAAATGTTGCAGATAGTCCAAGCTGTAAAATGGAGATAATTATTCCTGCTCCCTGCCTGCCTGCCTGGCTGAACTGCTTTAGAACTCACATGGGATGATGAGCAGAGAGGTAGCGAGACTCTGAAAGTAACCTACAAATAAGAGGCGGTGTTATTTCTCTTACTGGATGGGGATCTGACTAAAGTAGTCTGGGCTCATTCCCTTTGGAAGGAAGACAGTTTTCCTGTGTGACCTGGGCTGCACCCTCTGATGGGCAGTCCCATCTTGACTGCCTATTTCCTGTCTCCGGTGCCAAGTGCCTGCCCTTCTGGCCTTCCCGCGGCCACCTCTTGTTTTTCCTATCGCTCTGTTCTATCTGTTGGTTTTCTGCCTCATTAATGAGAAAGGAAGCTTGATAAAAACTGGAGTCTAGTCTGAATGGTCTGCAGGTGCTACCCCAGTGCTTAGAATAGTGTTTGGCTCCTGGTAGGCACATAACTATTGGGAGGAATGAATGAATGAACCAATGGATAAAATGCTTCTCATCCTATTTTCTTATCTCTTGTTGGCTCCCTGTTCTGCTCAATCCTGCGCACACCTATGATGAGAACTCATAGTAGCCAATGGTGGTCTCTTGACCCATTTCTTGCTCCTGAGCTCCAGAACTCCAGATCCAAATGCCCAATGCCTATATGAAAAAGATGAGTAAAAAAGGGATTATGAGTGTAGATTCTGGAAGCAGAATATTTGTTCACTGGTATTGATCTGGGGCAAAGGTTATAACTTCTTTGTGCTTCTTCATCCTTAAAATGAGGGTTAATAATAATGCCGACCTTTTAAGTTTGCTGAGACAATTAAATGATTTAATGCATGTAAGGGCTTACAGGTGGTCCTAGTGGTAAAGACCCACCTGCCATTGCAGGAGACAAAAGAGACGTGATTTGATCCCTGGGTTGGGAAGATCCCCTAGAGGAGAGCATGGCAACACACTCCAGTATTCTTGCCTGGAGAATCCCATGGATAGAGGAGCCTGGTGGGCTACACAGCCCGTAGGGTCTCAAAGAGTCGGACACAAATGAAGCAACTTAGCACGCACACATGCAGTGTGTGTAAAAGAGCTTAGAACGTTGCTTGGTATATAAGGAGCCATCGGTAGAGCTCACTGTGGTTTTCATTCTTGTTTAGTGTTCCATCTGGGAAATTGGGGGTGATTTTTTTTTTCATATAAAGGGGGGCTCTCTCTATGTACTGAATCCTGCACTGTTTTCTCCCAACCAAGTGCAGATTTCTTCTCTGCCTGTGGTATTTGGACTATGGGTACCCATGCCTCTCTGCTTAGCACTAGGAAAGTGCATTCTCCATCCAGCAAACACGGCAGCTAAAGCATTCATGGATTGTGTAGCCACCTTGATCTGCAAACTCCCATTCTCTCCCCTCCTCCGCCACCCCCACCCCAGCCCTGGGAGGATACTGTACAGGATGACTCCTCAGGCTCTGACTGCTAGAAATTCAGTCCCTTCTTTGGCTATGTGGATATGCTTTAGGCAGCAGGTGGTGGGTTATGTTCAGATAAGAGAAGACCCCCTTCTAGCGGGGAGGCCCCTGTTCATGTTGCAGTCTTGTTTGTAACTGTAGTCCTGTCACAATTCAGTTGAGATTTTCATCACCCTGGTCAGGAAATTCTCGGTGAAGGTTACTACAGCAACCTTCACTCTGCTCTGGAAAGCATATCACTTACAATGGGGCCTTTCAGCGGCTGGGCCCCGAAGCCGGGCGGTGATTCTGTCCATTCAGAACACAATGGGGCAAAACAGAATAGAAAGGAACCACACAGTGTTTTTAGGCTCCCGCTGCCATCTGTGGCATTGCATATTGTTGTCCATCTTTACGTCCAACGTCAGTTTTGTTTCTTCTGTAACAATACACTTTTAATTTCACAGTACACATGCCTGCCAGTTGAAGTGCATTTCATGGAAGTTTAAATAATAGTAACAATGCTATAGGGGTGTACACACTCGGCCAGGAAGTGCTGTGGAAATAGCTTTGAGAAAAGGTGATACAGGCTTTTGATTTAGAGACAAAGGATACACAAATTGGGTTTGTTTAAAAATACTCAAACTTACTCTTCAAAACTAATTCTTTTGCCTTGGACTCCTGTAGATTTTTTTAAGGGAGAAAAATTTAAATGACAGAAAATCAAATCACTCTTGTCTTTATTCACGGCTACTCAAAACCCACCCACCAGACAGAATTTACCCAGTGATAGAAAATGGTTGGTTCACTTACATTTTTTTAAAAAACAAAAACTAGAGAATGTTCCAGAGGTATTTTCAAAGCTGAGTTTATATATTAAGCATGTGAGCTATAGTTGTACCAAGAAAAAGAATTGTGGTTTTCTTAGAATGGAAGTTGAAAGAAAACTCTTCTCTTCCTTTTTTTTTCCTTTAGAGCATTTATGATATTTTATTTATTCACACGGCTTGCCCTCTGATCAAACAACTTTTCTTTGTTGTACGTTTATATCTCTAGGGTTGTTTTATGTCCATGCCTTCTTTAATGTTTCCCGTATGTTTAATTTAAATCATTTGCCTTTTATCTTTCTCCGGGTTGCAAGCTCTTTCTCTCTTTTCTAACCTTTGTACTCCTCTTACTGCACTGAATTAAAAAAAAAAAAATGAAATGAGATTTTTTTTCTAAGTGCAAAGCTAAGATACTTCTGTATGTTCAACCCAGCCAACCTCCATCAAGCAAATGGTGATTCCATTTTGCTTTTGATTCCAATGAACCTTCACTGACGTGTGTTCACTCCCAGGTATCTCTGGGTGTTGGTTATTTGATCAGTAAGTAATACTGTGCTTTTGGCCCAACTCCCAGGAAGAGAAGGGGTCACAGCCAGCGAGAACCTTAGAACTGCTGGCACTACATTTCCTCATTTTTTGGGTCTCAGGGTTCAGGTAGAAAGGGAGTTTTGTGCACTTGGGAGCAAAGCATAGTACAAATCCTTTCTGCATTTCTGCAACCAGAAACCATGCAAATGTTTTTGCAAATCCACTTGTGGTCTTGCTGGTAGTTTTTGAGCATAGCCCTCTTTGTGAGGCAGTGATGTTGACCTCTGTTTTCTATTCACTGTCCTGCCCCAAAGTGAGCACCCTGTTTTCTCTGTAACCGGGTGGGCATACTCGTCTCTACCTAAAACAGAGAGGCGCCAGCCTAGCTTTGCCTGAATTCTTGCACAGAGTAATTTTGGGTACTCCTGCTTTGGGATCACTTATGTGTCAGCTCCAGCCCCCTTAAACCCTCATTCCCATCCCTGCGACAAGGAAGAACTTTGCAGGGCTGGGAGCGGCTGCCACCTGGCTTCAGAAGCTCTGGAGCAGGTTCCCCCAGCGGATCCCTAGCTGGGGCCGTTTTGGCAGTTCATGTCTATCTTGCCTATTTTGTCAGTGAGGATTTCTGTGAGGTTATTTTTAACCTGAGTGTCCTTACTATGCTGAGAGATACCTTTGTCACACAAGGAAACCATGCCTCATCTATCTACTCCCCAAAGAATTTTGAACGAGAAGCCTGAAGACTTACTGAAGGTGTGGGGCTCTGGCCTTGAAATTGGCTATAGGAAGTCCTTTGAAGGCAGAGGCACAGTGTCACAGGGTGGCTCCAGCCCTTTGGCCTCTCACAACACCTGTTATCTTTGTAGCCATCAGTCCTGTGAAAGTGAAGTGAAAGTGTTAGCCGCTCAGTCGTGTCTGACTCTTAGCAGCCCCATGGATTTTACAGCCCCAGGAAGCCTGCCAGGTTTTTCTATCTGTGGACTTCTCCAGGCAAGAATACTGGAATTGGTTACCATTTCCTTCTCCAGGGGATCTTCCCAATCCAGGGATCAAACCTGGGCCTTCTGAATTGCAAGCAGGTTCTTTATACCATCTGAACCACCAGAGAAGTCAGGGAGTCAATCCTATCCATGCCTAAAATGCCCCTGTTGAGAGTGGTGATCTCTGTTCCTTCATCCATCTTGCCAGGGGGACCTAAAAGGCAGTTTCAGGTGCTACTTCTGAAATCTTGTTATCAGAGAACAGCTGCCTTGACACACTTTCACACAGTGGGGAATACATTTCGTTTGACTTCCAGGGCCTCCATGGAAGCTTCTCTTGGTTTATAAACCCACCAGTACAGATCTGGACTCCATGACTGTCTCTGGCCAATTTTTTCGTCTCTTACACAGAGATCATAGTACTCCCCATCCCCAATTCTACAGTTCTTTTGAAACCAGATGAAATGAAGCACCTAACAGTGTTTAGCACATAGTAGGTTGTTAAGAAAAGCCATGCTCATTCCCTGCTCCTGAACACTGTGGACCACACCTCTTAATGAGGTGGGTTGCCTTTTTGATGCTGTAGTGTATTTCATGGAATACAATGAGCAATGGGTAGCGATCACAGAAACTTTCTTGGATTTTCTATGGAGTTGTGAATTTTAAGCTGGTATGATTCCCCCTGACCTCATAATCAAGTCAGATATGGTTAACTTGTGTTTTGATTTCAATTTTAGTTGTTCTGGCAGAAGAAAATTACTATTGGAAGGAGTGCCATGGAATTCTCCAGGGATCTCTAGTTAGATTCCAGCTTTCCAATTTCTGCGGTCATTTCCCCCCATTTTCTGGAGATTGCCTTTCTCCTTTACCTACTTGTTTCAATTTTTTAAGCCAATGCTTTGACTCCCCCCCGCCGCCACCCCCATATCTTGGGTGGAAGGCAAGGGGTTCTAGGAAAGTGGTCCCCAAAGTGTGAGGTCTGTGCACCTTTGCCTGCAAGGTAACTCACTGGAGAGAAGGTTTTAAAACTTTGATTCACATTTACCTTAATATTAAAACTAAGAAGAAATTAAGCTCTTTAAATATTTACTATCTGGATGGATACCAGTGGCCTGATGCAGTCCGACTGCTCAAAGGTCACGGTTCACAAATGATCATGTTTATTAGTTGAGGGCTTTAAAATATTTAAATACCTAGACTCATTTGATTGTTTTTCCTGGAACCTCTGTGGGTGATGAGAACATTTGCTACATATAGGTTTGCTGGGGAGGGGCTGGTGGTAGAGAGCCAACCGCTGACTGGGAGCTGGAAGGCCCGAATTCTAGCCCTGGTTCTCTCACTACGTAACTAGCACCACAGACATGTACCTCCTTTCTGGCCTCAGCCTCCTAATCTGCTCAGTAAGAGCTTTGGACTGGTTGATGGATAGGCAAGGCCCCTTCCAGCTATAAAATGTTCAGGCCAGAATGTAAATGTAGCGGTATCGTGCCCCGTCCTTATGCCTCTTCATTTGTAGTCTGTTTCAACCCCTCCACTTTTTTACCTGTAAGCCATCTGTTCATGGCTCAAGCCAGCCAGTTTTTTAATTAATTTTTTATTGGAATATAGTTGCTTTACAGTGTTGTTTAGTTTCTGCTGTACATCAGAGTGCATCAGCTATATGTATAGATGAAAGGTGAAAGTGAAGTTGCTCAGTCGTGTCCGACTCTTTGTGACCTCATGGACTGTAGCCTACCAGGCTCCTCCATCCATGGGCTTTTCCAGGCAGGAGTATTGGAATGGGTTGCCATTTCCTTCTTCAGGGGATCTTCCTGACCCAGGAATCAAACCCGTGTCTCCCACATTGTAGGCAGACGCTTTACTGTCTGAGATACCAGGGAAGTCTATATATGTATAGATATATCCCCTCATTTTGGATTTCCTTCCCATTTAGGTCACCACGAGCACTGAGTAGAGTTCCCTGTGCTACACACTAGGTTCTCATTCGTTATTTATTTTATACATTCGTGCATGCACGCTTAGTTGCTCAGTCATGTCCGACTCTTTGCGACCCCATGGACTACAGTCCACCAGGCTCCTCTGTCCATGGGGTTTCCCAGGCAAGAATACTGGAATGGGTTACCATTTTCTTCTCCAGGGGATCTTCTCAACCCAGGGGTCAAACCCATGTCTCTTGCATTGCAGGTAGATTCTTTACCGCTGAGCCATCAGGGAAGCCCGTCTGGTTTGTACCCTAGACCAACACTTTATGGCTGCATTTTGCCCCTGGAAGAACATGACATCTCTGTGCAGCAGGTCAGGCCAGATCAAGCAAAGAGTCTAGAAATGCCCTTGCCAAAACCTGGAGAATATGCTGAAGGCATTTCTCAATTCTGTATGTCTGTCTTCATTGTTGGCTAGTGACTGTGGTGCTTGGGGGACACCTCTCATCCCTGAACTTGGCTTCTATCCTGGACTCAGTCTCCCCCATGGCTAATCCATGACAAAGACTGTCCGGTGCCCCCAAGGTACCCTTGATCACACTCCGGGCCCTTCCCGCCGCCTACCACATTCTGAAACACTCATCCTGGGTTTTGTCATTTATATATGCCCAAACAGTTCATTTTTCAGAAAAAGTAAATTAAACTTTAAAAAAACACCAAATGAGTTGATTTTCTTGTGTTGTCATACCTCTACTGTTTCGCATGACATAAATAATACATGTTTTGTAATCAGTGCAGAAAGATGCTGTGAATGATAGTGAGTCCTGGAAGACTGTTTTTAATCAGGTTGATATCAATTCTACTGAAGTCTTTTAAATCTTTGCATAATTTTCTTTTTCCTCAAAACAGGGTTTGAGTTAGAATTTCTTTCATAGTACAGAGTAATAGTTCATTTCTAAGTGACAAGGAATTGCTCAATTATCTTCCTTTTTTTATTTCCATTTCAATTAACAGTATGAACAAGAGCCATCAATGCCAGTATTTCTAGCTGTTCTGCCTGCATCATTACTTTGACTTCTTAATTCAGTTTAAGAAATTTACTGAACAGCTACCATTGCTTCAGGGACTATCATTTTCAAACCAAAAATTAGGATACATTGTCTGATAGGACTTTTGGTCATAGATTCATTAACCAAGAAAACAAAATCCTATCAGAGGTGCAAAAACTAAATCACATTAACATATGTATTTAATAGACTACCTGAATTGTGAAGAATTAAATTCCATGAAACTGACCTTGCCAAAGGTCACAGAGGTAGAGTCTATACTTGAACCCAAGTCTGTTCATTGTAATCAACTCCTTGAAAACATGAGTAATGACAGGTAGGTCCCTGAAGGGACTGATAAATGCTTGTCATGTTGTCAGATTAGCAGAGGTGCAGCTGAAAAGACAGAGACTGACATCAATGTGACTCTTCAGTTGTTTGATTAAAATATAAATAGAGACAGAAATAAAATGAGCATTTGTCACATAATGGAATTTCAACCATTTGATTTATTTTGTAGCTTGAAATGTCCTCACCCTGTGGTCAAAAGTAGCCTGTTTTCCTTACCTGGATGCCAGTGGACAGTTAAGAGAGAACTGTCTTTAGAGGCAACTTCTGGAGAAGGAACTGGCAACCCACTCCAGTACTCTTGCCTGGAAAATCCCATGGACGGAGGATCCTGGTAGGCTACAGTTCATGGTGTTGCAGAGTTGGACATGACTGAGCGAATTCACTTCACTTCATTTCTCTTCCCTTTGATCTTCTGGGCCAGGAGCATTAGGAAAGCTTCAGAAACTTTTTTACTTGGGGCCGCCCCACCCCAAGCCCCTTCCCCGACCTTGTCCCCCTCTGACTGCTGTCATGGTGAGGTATTTAGTTCTCTCTTTATTTATTTATTTTTGGATTTGTCCTCCTTGGTTGAGACTTCTTTATTACTTTTTTTTTTTTTTTTTTTTTGCATTATGGTTCATTTTTATTTTTTTTAAACTTTTTATTTTGCATTGGAGTATAGCCATTTTGTTCACTTGAAATTATCACAACATTGTTAATCAGCTATACCCTGATACAAAATGTTTTCGGTGTTAAAAAATAAATAAAGATAAAATTCAAAAAAAGAGTGAAGGAGAATCCGTACCCTCCCCCCCAAAGACTTTGTCATTGTTGTAGTTTGTGGGGATGGGGGGAAGCAATGTTGTAACAGTTTCAGGTGGATAGCAAAGGACTCAGCCATACATACGATGTATCCATTCTCTCCAAACCCCGCTTCCATCCAGGCTGCTACATAACATTGAGCAGAGTTCCCTGTGCTATACAGCAGAGATACTGTTTAGTTCTGAGATGAACCAAAGCTGCCTGGAATTCACTGGCCCAACTAGTACTGATTGAGCATGCTTACGTGCCAGGCACTGATCTGCAAGCTGGGGACATGGCCAGGAGTGGATGGGCTCTCAAGGCCAATGACCAGACTGCTTCCTCTGTGGACTCCCAGCTGCTGAGCTTTGCACAGGGTACCTGTGTACCAATAATAAAAGTAGCCACTTCATGCTGTTCTGTGGAGGAAAAAAAGTTGATATGTGGCAAGCAGTAAACATTCAATAAAACAATTACTATGGACACTAGCATTATTGCCGTTTCCAACAGTCACTTACCTTATTACAAGACGCAGTAGGTGTAATGATTAAGTGCAAAGAAAGCTGGTTGGCCCGGGTTTGAAGCCCAGCTGCTGCGGTTGGGCAGTTTATTAATAGTTAACTTCTCTGTGCTTCAGTCTCCTGCCTGATCAGGCTGTGAGGATTAAATAAATTATCATGTATATATATACGCAGGGCTGACTCATGTTGATCTATAGCAGAGGCCAACACAATGTTGTGAAGCAATTTTCCTTCAGTTAAAAAATACATGCTTGGGGAAAAAATGGTCACGTATGAAATGTTTAGAACCGTGCTAGTATGTAATAAGAATTAGCTGTTGTGTCAGAAGAGTATTTTTCCCAGAGGAGAGAGCCACCATCCTAGTTTACCCTAGAGACTGGAGGGGAAAAGGATGGAACAGTGCTGGTAATCCTTGCAGGAAGCACTTCCCAGAAGAGAAAGAGGAAATCGTAGGTGCCCAAGAGAGACCTTCCTTGTCGGCCTCGGGACAAGCCGTTACTCCAGAGGACTGATCAAATGTCTCATGTGTGGCTGTTTTCCCAGGTGAGAGGACTAGAGGAGTGTTCTGGGGACCCCTGATGGAAAATGCAGGGGATTTGGAACACGAATACAAAACAGTTTCTACTTGTAAAAGGGAAACCTCGCCTCTCTTCTGCTGTCCAAAGGGGGATCTCATGTGCGGAGAAAAATACATCTAGGAAATAGAAGTGATTTAAATTCTTTATGGCTAGGTTTGAAATTGGTGGGAATAAGCGCAGGAGAGAATGGCAGTGGGGCCCTCATGCGAGGGATGTAGCAGCAAGATATACTGTTAGGTCCCTGTGTCTGTGTGTGTACTTCTTTTCTTAATTTTCATTATTTTTTGGCCACATCACTTAGGATGCAGGATCTTTGTTCTTCAACCAGGGGTGGAACTGGTACCCCCTGAAGTTTTCACTTTCATGCATTGGAGAAGACAATGGCAACCCACTCCAGTGTTCTTGCCTGGAGAATCCTAGGGATGGTGGAGCCTGGTGGGCTGCCGTCTATGGGGTTGCACAGAGTCGGACATGACTGAAGCGACTTAGCAGCAGCAAATGTAAGAAAGTTGTTAAAGGGGTTGAAAATGAAGTTTAGGAAACACTAGAGTAGAGTGTATATGAATGAAAGCCAGAGCTCATTGTAACCCCCTGGGGTGGACATACCACTTCTGGGCAGTGGTGAGCGAGGCAGGGTTCCTGCTTCAATGATCTTAACGAAAGTGAAGTGAAAGTTGTTAAGTCATGTCTGACTCTTTGCGACCCCATGGACTATATAGTCCATGGAATTCTCCAGGCCAGAATACTGCACTGGCTGTGCAAAGGCTGTGATACAGCCTTTACCTTCTCCAGGGAATCTTCCCGACCTAGGAATCGAACTGGGGTTTCCTGCATTTCAGGCGATTCTTTACCAACTGAGTTATCAGGGAAGCTTTCACTTTTCACTTTTTAAAAAAATACTGAAGGGATTTTTAGATTGGAAGAGATCCAAGTTGAACATGCCTTTTACAAATTGATAGAGAAGGAAATGGCTACCCACTCCAGTTCTCTTGCCTGGAAAATTCCTTGGACAGGGGAGCCTGCGGGCTGCTGTCCATGGGGTCACAAAGAGTTGGACACCACTGAGCGACGAACATACATTTACAAACTAAAGAGGAGGTTACCTTGCTTTGCAAACTTGCGACCTGATGTGGGCAGTTTAATATGAGCTGTTTGTCAGCCAGGACACTTGCCCGTATCCTGTTTGGGATGGGGGTGGAGAAAACAGCTATAAAAATTGTCACAGCAAACCCTCTAGAACTGGGAAATTTGATCAACCTCAGCAGTAAAACCACTGCACAGTTCCTGATGTGACATTAGTACATGTTACGATGCTTCCAGAATAACCGAAGCTTCATAATCTCTTTGATGATTTACACAGTGACCTCACATCTGTAAAGGGCATAGAGTGGGGCCTGGCTCCTCAGAAGTGCCTTGTGCCATAATCCATCAAACCTCAGATGCTCCTGATTATAAGAGCTGAGCTGTGATACAGCATTGGTTATAGGACACACCCTAATGTCACATTGTAAGAATATGAAAAAATGCATCTTATTCATAGAGTTGATGGAATATGTTAACTGTTCCTTTATACCATGTTAGGTTTAAACTGTTCACTGATATAAAAAATGATCCTTTTGGTAGCCACGTTTCAGTTAGAGTAAGTGAAAGACAGGATGTTTCTTTTCCTGATGGGAGCCCAATGTTATTTAAAGAAGAGTTTACTATAGCTGCAAGTGGGGATGAACAAACTAACACAGAATAACAAGAGAACATGGGGAAAGTGTCATTTATACATAGATTTCATTTCATTGTACAACATATTTATCCCTTATTTGTATCTTATCTAATTTTTCACTAAAAAGAACTGTATATGTGTGTATACGTTTTATAAATTGTGTACTCAGTAGAGAAGTAAAACCATCCAGAAACTACACTTAGGTAAATAACCACATCATTTTAACAACTGTTTTGCCATACAGAGATATCATTCTATATTAATAATATGATTATTGCAATTAAAACCAAATTTGGACACCTTACCATCCCTCTTTCTTCTTTTTTCCCCTCCAAACCTTTTTTTCTCTCCCCTACTCAATTAGCCCAGACACTGTTGCCAGACTGGCCTGTACCATTCACCCTTTGCCCCGATCATGTCATCATGTAAAACCAGCTCTACCCCAAGAAGGATTTGAGGTTGGTGTGATTATCTTCTGGGGGCAGTGCAATGTCAGGAACCTCTTTCTCCTGAGCAGACCGCTGAGAGGCCCTGAGGGCCTCAGAGAGGCTTAGTGATTTGTGGGAGACCCTGAGGATCTTGCTGGGAGGGCTGGTCTCTGAGAGTTGCCTGTGATTTTTCTGGGATCAAGTTGATCACAGATGCAACCATGCAGCTTGAGGAGTCCCAGTTGATGCCTCTTGTTCCAGCTTTATTATTAACAGCATCCCCTTCTGCAGACCCTCAGTGTCTTGGTTTGCTCTAGTGAGGAAGGGTGACTCTGGCCAACCCTGGCTTAGAAACTGCTGGATCTAGTGATCCTGGAGCCAGTGTCCACACTTGGCCTTGATAATGGTATTGGAAGTGAGCTGTGGTATAGCAGAAAGAGTGAAGAAAAGGAAGTCAGAAATCCCCATGACAGGTCTCAACCCTGGTCCTTTGTCATAGGGATTAACTGAGGCCATGTATGTGGTAATGCTGCATGAATATTCAGCTTTTGATCAGCTCACATGTACCTACATGAGTGAAACTAATGAACACATTTCTACATTCATTGGGCCTCCTACTCTGTGTGCTAACCTCCCATGGACTTTCCCATCCTCAGCCTCTCCAAGCAGAGGCAACTTGGTATGTTATAATTCCAGGCCTCACTTTACCCATTTGTAAATAGTGGTGGCATGATTGTAATATTCACGTCTTAGGGGTATTGTGAGAATCGAGATACCGTAAAGCTTCGGCATGTATTTACGGGTTCAGTAAGAGTCAGTCCCTGTTACCTTAAGGACAGAGGGGATTAGGAGTTTTGTGGGCTCCCGACTGCCCTTTCTCACCCCTAGCCCTCACTGTTCCAGAAACACCCCTTCCTTGTGCTTTGTTCATTGCAGCTCAGCACTGACACATACTTGCTTCAGACATCAGTCTTCATACCACCAAAATAGTGTGTGTGTGTGTAGTTGAAACACAATGCTGGCTGACTGTGCCCGGTACATAGACAAATATTTATGGTTGATTTTTCCATCATTTGCAATGGAAGTGTTTTATTCCAGTCAAACAGCAGAACTGCAAAAAGTAGAATACCCAGACTGTCAATTAAAAAGATGGTAACATCTACCAGAGAATTAGATGTCCATGCCTTTCCTGTTATGAGTCACTGGGTCAGAAAATCCCATTAAAAAACAAGTTCAGCTCATCCGCAGGCCAGAGCATTACCCATTGTCCATTGCTGACAATAAGAATATGGTTTCTCTCTCTTTGGGGGTGATTTGCTTATAACATTGGGGGCATTCTAGTCCTAGGTTTTTTGGAAATCACCATCCCCAGAAAATGCTTGATTTCATTGGCATCATATTCAACACTTCTATTTTGTATTAATTAATTAGTTTACTTACTTTGGGTTGCCCTGGGCTTTGTTGCTATGTGGGGGCATTTCTCTAGTTGCAGTGCACTGGCTTCTCGTGGCCGTGGCTTTTCTTGTTGTGGAGCACGGGCTCTTCGCACACGGGCTTCCGTAGTTGCAGCACGCATGCTCAGTAGCTGTGGCACATGGGCTTAGTTGATCCATGACGTGTGGAATCTTCCCTGACCAGGGATCGAACCTTTGTCCCCTACACTGGCAGGTGGATTCTTATCCACTGTACCAGCAGGGAAGTCCCCAACGCTTGTTTATTTTTAAATTTTACTTACACATGCATATGATTTAAAATAGCAATAAAAAAGTACACTGTGCTGCCAAGTTTAAAATGGAGAGTAAATTATGTCACCTTTTCTCCCCAGGCCTTCTCCCTGATGGAACCTTGTGTATCTTTCAAGAAAACAATTAAAACACACGTCTTTTAATGTGTCATTCAATACTTAATTCACATACTGATTGCTATTTTTACACATCTATGGGTCTTGAAGAACTTTCCAAGTCAGCACAGGCAGAGTCCTTCCAGTGACCACGTGGAACTCCTCTCAGGGGGCGCCATGATCTGATAGGTCTTCAAACCCTGTGTCCATTTTTCCCCATTACACACTTCGCTGCCGTGAAGAACCCTGTGCATACATCTTGGCATCCTTGGTAGATTTTAAGGTGAATTCTTTAAAATAAAGGAGCTGGATCAAAGAGAGTATGCCCATTATTTCTGTTTAGTTAACAGTGTTTATACTGGTCTGTGTGACTTTAGTTTCTATCCCTAGTCCTACACAACTCTCTTAATGATACTGTGCCCAAGAATCTATGTTTTCACACTGTGGTGCTGGAGAGGCCTCTTGAGAGTCCCTAAAGCCTCTGACTGTGGATCAAAACAAACTGGAAAATTCTTACAGAGATAGGGATACCAGACCACCTAACCTGCCTCCTGAGAAATCTGTATGTGGATCAAGAAGCAACAGTTAGAACTGGACATGGCCAATGGACTGGTTCAGCATTGGGAAAGGAGTACGTCAAGTCTGTATATTGTCACCCTGCTCATTTACCTTTCATGCAGAGTACATCCTGCAGAATGTCGGGCTGAATGAAGCACAAGCTGGAATCAAGATTGCGGGAGAAATATCAGTAACCTCAGATATGCAGGTGACACCACTCTAATGGCAGAAAGCAAAGAGGAACTAAAGAGCCTCTTGATGAAAGTGAAAGAGGAGAGTGAAAAAGCTGGCTTAAAACTCAACATTCAGAAGACTAAGATTATGGCATCTGGTCCCATCACTTCATGGGAAATAGATGGGGAAACAGTTGAAACAGTAACAGACTTTATTTTCTTGGGCTCCAAAATCACTGTAGACGGTAACTGCAGCCATGAAATTAAAAAGACACCAGCTCCTTAGTAGAAAAGCTATCACCGACCTAGACAGTGTATTAACAAGCAGAAACATCATTTTGCTGACAAAGATCCATATAGTCAAAGCTATGCTTTTTCCTATAGTTGTGTATGGATGTGAGAGTTGGACCATAAAGAAGGCTCAGTGCCGAAGAATTGATGCTTTTGAACTGTGGTGCTGGAGAGGACTCTTGAGAGTCCCTTGAACTGCAAGAAGGTCAAACGAGTCAATCCTAAAGAAAATCAACCCTAAATATTCGTTCAAAGACCTGTTGCTAAAGCTGAAACTCTAATACTTTGGCCACCTGATGCAAAGAGCTGACTCACTGGAAAAGACCCCGATGCTGGGAAAGATTGAGGGCAGAAGGGGACGACAGAGGATGAGATGGTTGGATGACATCACTGACTCAATGGACATGAGTTTGAGCAAACTCCAAGAGATAGTGAAGGATATGGGGTCACAAGTGACTGAAAAACAACAAATACTCTCCCTACAGGAGAGCAAGGGTGTGTGTGGCCACCCCTCCCCTAGACCCTGCCCAACACTGAGCCTCTTGTGTTTACTCAGCTTGTTTGATGGCCTCCCTTTCCTGGGCATCTTAAGGGCACTTGAAGAAGTAAAGTTACCCATTATGTGATCATCTCCTCCCTCCGGGATGAACCAGAGAAAGAAAGTGCTCAGAGATACTAGTGAGAGTGTGGCAGCGCCCCTGCTGTGGGCAGGGCTGCCCCGGGGCCTCTTTGTGGAAGTGGAGGTTGGCCTTCAGGACAGTACCTGCCTTTGTGCGCTGACTCACCTTTCCTCATCCCGGTCCCCACCCTGCTGAATACACACCAGTTCATGACACTCCGCCTTTTAAAATCAGTGCCCTGGCTTCTTCCTCTCTGTGAGATACTTCTGTGTCTTGGTGCCACCTCTTAAATGTGAGGAGTACACCAGGCCATTATATGGATGTGGGCGAACCCCACGTTTTAAAACTTGAATGTGAATCCATGCTTTTTAATCAGCTGATTCATAATTAGAAATTAACTATGGACTTGAGGAAGTCTGCACTCAATCTTTACCTAGTGGGAAGTATCTTGTTCATATATATATGTTTTTTTCCTTCTTGGCCACACTGTATAACATGTGGAATCCTTGTTCCCACACCAGGGATCAAACCCATGCCCCTTACTTTGGGAGTGTGGAGACTTAACCACAGGACTGCCAGGGAAGTCCTCCTCTTTCAGAACTTGTCAGGGTTAGGAGTAACCTTTATCATCACTATCATTGTTATTATCATTATTATAATTTCTTAGCTGGGGCATCAGCGGCCACATTCCTGTCCTTTGTATAGCAGTGCTTCACTCACCAAGAACTGTTAGGAAATGAAATGCCTTGCTGAGTGCCCCTACTTATTCAAATATTTCCTTTTCTGGTTGGGAACAAAAAGGTGTTACCCACCCAGAAAGCCCATAGAGGAGAAGGAAGCGGTGCTGGCCTGGTAGCCTGCACCTTGGCCATGAAGAAAAATGTCCCTCCTCACCCAGATGGGGGCATCCCTTGGGTCCTCCCCCAGCAGGTGTGGCAGCCTGTCCTGCCCCTCCCCCCCCAGTCAGGGGCAGGAGAAAGAAGCAAAGGGGTTGAGATTCTGCGCCCCCAGGAGTGCCGTTCTTATCCACATAATTCTAGGACCATAGTTTGTGATCTGATGGCAACTTTCAGCTTCTGCTTCCGAGGATATTGTCCAGGGTTGTAAGATGACAGCCACTTCCCACTCTGCTCCCCACTTACTCGCTGTCAGTGACTGTGTTCCAAGGAAGGCCTCTGGGAAAGTCACCGTGTGATCAAACTCTGTGGTCCCCTACAGGAAAACAAAGCTGTTGTTCTTTCTCGCTGTGGGGAACATTTAAGCTTCCCTGGGCTGGACTGGAAGCCTGTGCAACCCTGTTTGGTTTCCCGGCTCCCTGATCCAGTTCTCACCCTCTGCTAGAACTGCCCAGCCCAGCCCTCTCCCAGCTTTTATTTACCCATGCGTGGGTTCTGACCTTGCCCTTGGCACTCTAGGCAGCTCAGTCTTCCCCCCTGAAAGCTCCGATTGCTCCCTCTCGCTCTTCGTGTTGCTCTCAAATCAAATGACTCATTGCCTTGCTCATAGTAACTGTCAGTCATTCTATTGGTTCCTTATCCTCTTGTAGATAGAAGTCTGGAGAACCAGCCAGGGGAACATTTTTGTGTGGAGGAATATTTGAAACTCCACACAAGGAGTTCTGTTGTACTGGGGAGTAACTGCCAGTAGAAAGAGGACACTGCCTTTGAGTTGGGATAGACAGTAATGTATCACTCTGCAGTGAGAGAGAAAAAAGACAGATTGGACACCAAGATGGACTTGGGTTACATTGAGAAGGCATTTCTGTGGATCAGTACAAACACATACACTGTGACCTAGAGCTCCTCCATTTCTTGCCCTTTGTACACGTTATTTAACATCTACAACTTATTGGTAGCCCTCCGGTTTTGTTCAACTGTGCTTCTATTTTTAGAGAGAAAATAACATTTTGGCCCTCTTTTAAGTAGATGGATATTTATTGGTGTTGAAAAGAAACATACATACTGGTTAGTTACTCCAGGAGCTTAGTTTTCTCTGCATAGTAAGTTTTGCAGGTGTCCAGAAAGAATATTCAAGCTGGAAAAGGAGGGAGGGCAGAGATGTCTCCAGGAATCTTTATCTGGTTGGAAATAGACTGTGGACCTTCGAATGAGATCCAGTGAGTCATCCTGTGGCCAGTGCTTTCTGTTTTGCCACAAAAGGAAGGAGAGTGGTGAGGTTTGAGGTAATTTTGTAGAACTGATGCTGCATGTGGTTCTGAGAAAGTCAAATATATCATATAATGGTTTTCCTCCGCAAGGCAGCATGGGTGGCAAGCCTTCCTGAACCCCTTTTTGGAGCTTGAACCCATGGTGCTATGCTTTTCCCATGATGGCCCCTTCTTGGCTGGTTTTATAATAATTGCTTTCCCAGAAACTCTTAGAATTTGCTGTTATCAAAGGGCCCATATCTCCTGCAGAGAAAACATTATGCAGTTTTTTAAAGGGAAATTTAACATATTCAGTTCAGTTCAGTTCAGTCGCTCAGTCGTTTCCGACTCTTTGCGACCCCATGAATCGCAGCATGCCAGGCCTCCCTGTCCATCACCAACTCCCGGAGTTCACTGAGACTAATGTCCATCGAGTCAGTGATGCCATCCAGCCATCTCATCCTCTGTTGTCCCCTTCTCCTCCTGCCCTCAATCCCTCCCAGCATCAGAGTCTTTTCCAATGAGTCAACTCTTCGCATGAGGTAGCCAAAGTACTGCAGTTTCAGCTTTAGCATCAGTCCTTCCAAAGAAATCCCAAGGCTGATCTCCTTCAGAATGGATTGGTTGGATCTCCTTGCAGTCCAAGGGACTCTCAAGAGTCTTCTCCAACACCACAGTTCAAAAGCATCAATTCTTCGGCGCTCAGCCTTCTTCACAGTCCAACTCTCACATCCATACATGACCACAGGAAAAAACCATAGCCTTGACTAGATGGACCTTTGTTGGCAAAGTACTGTCTCTGCTTTTGAATATGCTATCTAGGTTGGACATAACTTTCCTTCCAAGGAGTAAGCATCTTTTAATTTCATGGCTGCAGTCACCATCTGCAGTGATTTTGGAGCCCCCCAAAATAAAGTCTGACACTGTTTCCACTGTTTCCCCATCTATTTCCCATGAAGTGATGGGACCGGATGCCATGATCTTCGTTTTCTGAATGTTGATCTTTAAGCCAACTTTTTCACTCTCCTCTTTCACTTTTTTGTTTCCTTCCACCTCCGCCTTCTCTCAAAGAGCCTATTGCCTTTTCTCATCCTAGTTTTGACATTTGACAGATGGCCTTTCTAGATACCCTCGTTCAGAAATTTTTTTCTTCTTTATTCAGACTGCCTCCCACAAAAGTAAACTCCCCCCCAAAAGTGAATTCCTGAGGAGGGAGAGGAGCCAGTCTTGTTCAGTTCAGCGCCCACCACCCTGGTCCAGTGTGTGACATGTCCAGTAGAAAGTGTGGAGAACTCCAAGGGAAGAAAGAGCCTTCCAATAGCTTGTCATGTGTTATTTGTCATTATTTCATATGCCTTGGCTTTTTTTATTGCCTGTGAGTGTAGATTATAATGAACATCCTACTTTGTCTAGTCTTGTCTGGCAAATTCAAAATATTATAGATTCATTTCTCATGGCATCTTCTCCAGGAAGTGGTTTCTGTCTTTCCTGGGGCAAAGGACTCTCCACCCACTCCTGGAACACCCATTTTACACATGTTTACATATTGACTGTTACTGATGCACAAATTATGAATAATTTTTTGGTATCTAGTGTCCTTCAGAAGCTCCCTGAGTGCAGCCACCATGGTGTTCCCATCTGCCCTTAACCCCAGGGCGTGGCACATAGCCCAACACATGGGGATCCCATGGCAGAAATGCCAAGTGATAGGAAATCCTTTCTGGTGCTCAGAGCCACCCCTGGTGTTAAGTTGTAAATCCAGTAAGCAGACAAGGGCTCTACCTAGCCAAGGAGGCTGTGGGATCAGATGAGGTTCTTCTGTCCATAGCATGGGACATAACATGAACATTCTGTGTTCATGTTTAGACTATCTGGTCCATTTCCATGTATGATCAGTCATCAAAATGTAGCTTATCTTTTGAATGTGTGTGTATATGCTCAGTCACTTCAGTTGTGTCCGACTCTTTGCAACCCTATGGACTGTAGCCCACCAGGCTCTTCTGTCCATGGGATTCTCCAGGCAAGAATATTGGAGTGGTTTGCCATGCCCTTCTTCAGGAGATCTTCCTGACCCAGGGATCGAACCTGCATCTCTTGTGTCTCCTGCATTGCAGGCATATTCTTCATCCACTGAGCTACCTGGGAAGGCTGATCTTTGAATGTGGAAAGTTAATATTGCATCAACAGTGAAAAGTTTATGGATGGAAAGCAATTCAGATGGCTTGAGAAATTATGATCACGTGACATAACTATTGTGGCATACATATTCTTTCCACTTCTGAGTTCTGTCATATAATTTGCAAAACAAGTCTGGAACGTTTCTATGTCATTGCTTATTTTGCCAGTCAGTTCTACAAAACAGTAAGCTTGAAGGAATTATCCAAGCCTAGTGATCATTTACTGTGCCGTACTCTGGATATCGCATGGTGCTTTACATGTTGTTTTATTTAATCCTTATAGCAACTCTGTGAACTGGGTCTTATTTTTCCCATTTTTTTAAAGAGAAAAGCTTAAGTGACACAAAAGCTTAGATCACTTTTCCCCACTTCATTTGGGTGGCAAAGCTGAAATCTGAATCTAGATAGCAAGATATTTGTTTGCTTTGTGTGTTCTTATTTGATATAAGGAATATTTGTGAACTTCGTGACTATTTTTTTCCCCTCCGGGAGAAAAATAAACCACCCTCCTAACTGTGTGTTTTCCATTTGCAGGGAAGCAAAGGAGCCTACCGGTACCACTGGCAGAGCCACAATGTCAAGCACAGTGGTGTGGATGACATGGTCTTGCTTTCCAAGATCACAGAGAATGCCATCGTGGAGAATCTAAAGAAGAGATACATGGACGACTACATTTTTGTATCCTTTATTGGTTTCCTCGGACATGTCATCTTAGTAAGATGACATCTAACTGATGCTTATGTGTTCAAGTCATTTTCACTATTTCAGAATGTGGCTTTTTCCTTGATTCAGGCTATGGGAAGGGCAAAGATGGTGCTAAAGTTTTTCTTTTTTAAATTTATTTTTAATTAGAGGACATTTGCTTTATAATGTTGTGTTGATTTCTACCATACAACAACTTGAATCAGCCACAGGTGTACATATATCCCCTCCCTCTTGGCTTCCCTTGTGGCTCAGATGATAAAGAATCTGCCTGCAGTGCAGGAGACTGGGTTCATCCCTCAGCTGGGAAGATCCCCTGGAGAAGAGAATGGCAACCGACTCCAGTATTCTTGCCTGGAGAATCTCATGGACAGAGGAGCCTTGTGGGCTACAGTCCATGGCGTCACAAAAAGCGGACGCGACTGAGTGACTAACACACCTCCCTCTTGAACCGCCCTCTCTCCCTCCCCCCATTCCATCCTTCAGGTTGTCAGGGAGCACTGGGTTGAGTTCCCTGTGATACATAGCAACTTCCCACTAGCTGTCTGTTTTACATATGGTAATTATATGTTTCAGCGCTATGGGGCTAAAGATTTTCCTGGTGTTTTTAGTTTAAAGTTTTTTCCTGCATCAAAATCATGATGCAGCCAAGGACTTCCCCGGAGATCTAGTGGTTACGACTCGGTGCTTCCACTGCAGGGAGCACAGGTTCAATCCCTGGTCAGGCAACTCAGATCCCAAATGCCACACTGTGTGGGGAAAACAAAAAGATGAAGCCGGTATTCTCTATTTCAGTCCATGGCTCTGTACCTTTGATGTGCTCTAGCCAGGCACGTGGTGTCTAAAACCTGTGCTCTTCCTAAAGAATGTCCTGATCTGCAGAATTCTATCAGTAATGTTCCCTAATTGCAAAGCAGAGACTGACAAGTCCAGACTTAAAAGGTTTAAAAAAGATTGCCTCACGCAAAAAATGTGCCATTTTGCATTCTTATGTTCACTAAAAGAAATAAGAGAAGCGAAGATCAATTACTGAAAATGTCTGACATTCTTGAGTTGTGCTTTATGTTTCAGTCTTAGCTTGCCAGATGCCATTTTGGGTAGGACTGGAAAGCATTCAGAACGGAAATTTGATTCAAATGTGTGTTGACTTCATTATAAACTTCATAGAGAGCTATGGTAGCTGCTTAAGTTCCTTCTGGATTCAGGAGTTCTGTTTGGTGCGACTATGTAAAGTTATTTTAGTATAATTATCGTAGGGTTGGTCATAGACAAGCAGGGGTCTGTGAAAATCTGTATAGTAGTACCAGCAAGTTTATGCTCTTGATGGCTCTTGGTGGTGATGCTGTTGGTGGCCTTGGAGGGTGCGGTGTTCTGGATGGCCATTAAAAGTGGAGTCTTTGCAACCATTGTAAAATACATTTTTATGTTTTAACCTCTAAACCTCGGGGAGGTAAAGTCTTCACATCCGTAGCTTCTGTGTATTATTTATACCGCTCCTCTTACTCTTAGATAAAAGCACCCATAAATATGCAGCAGTAGTTTTGCATCATTTCCATCATTGATGAGGAAGGAGCTCAACTTACCAGGTATTTATGCTAATAAACATTATTCCAAGGTACTTGGATGTTTCTAACCAATATGATGCTGTTTCTTGCTTACCATAGGAAATTTTACCAATTATCTGGGTAGTTAAATCCCTAAACCCCTGCTTTTAAGTATTAATAGATATATTTGGATTCATTAAGCACATTATAATAGCATCTTGGTCAGGTGTGGAAGCCCACTGCCTCCAGACAAAACCCCACCCGCCACAGGATTTTATTGGAATGCAGCTCTGCTGGTTGTTTTACTTATTGTCCGCCTCTGCTTTTATGCTACAGTGGCAGACTTGAGTATTTGCAACAGACCCTGTGATCCACAAAGCCTGAACTAAGTATTCTCTGATCCTTTACAGGGAACATTTGCTGACTCCTAGATACCTGTGCAGAGCTTCCTTTAATTGTATGGAAGCAGTTGTGTGCAGTTCTAAGTTTTCATTTTGTTTGGCAAAAAAGCTGAAATATGCTCACTTTATCTAGGCTTATCATTAAAGGGTTTTAATAACTTTTGTGTGCAAGACCCATGGAAACTGGCTGATGATGGACCAGAAAGAGTTGGGATGAATCTGGACAGCCTGGCTTTGAGCCTTAATTTGCATGAGCTTGGTGATCTTATACAAGTTTTGTGATCTGTGTTCCTTGATTTCCTAACCTGTAAAATGGAAGTGATGATAAAAACTTCTACATGAGGCTGTTTAGGGTGAAATGAAATAACAAATGCAGTGAATACATTGTTAGTGTTAGTTATTATTATCATACATTAAGGCAAGTGTATAAGTTCTCTCATATTTCTGAATTATGTTCCAAAACTCAATTATAAAGTTGCTTTTTGGACATTCAGATGCATTTTACCATAGAAACATTTAAAGGGAGGATTGGTTTATTGACAAGCCCATAAAAGGCTAATTTCCAATGAATGTAGTTGAACTCATTATTTATTGGAATGTTCTTAGAACATGGGCTCATTATTTATGTAGACATGGTTTTTGATCAGCTGGGTTAGAAAAAAAAAATGGTTATCAGCAGCAGTCCATTAACCCAGACAGGCTCGCTTTTCCCTGTATGGTCATTTACCCCTAAAACACTAGAAATTCCTTAAGAACAGGGATCGTGTCCTTTACATATCTTTTAAAAAGTAAAGTTTAAAAACCACTTTAAAGCAATAAATGTTCATTTAACATGATTTACAAAATGCAGTTAACTAGAAAGGAGAACACTAAAATCCCTTGGAATCCCACCATATAAGGTTTGCTCCTATTAACCTAATATATTTTTAACTAACCAGTTTAATCACATATAGACATATGTATGGGCTTCCCTGGTGGACTAAACAATAAGACATGTGTATACATGCATGTGCCTTCTTGTTAATTTTAGCTGAAAAATGTCACCATCCTGCATTGTTTATTTCTTTCCCACATCATTTTTGGCATGGTGCGTTATATTAAGTGTTTGTTGAAAATTTGTTGACTATGAAGACTTGCTTTTTATATTCAGACAGCAGAATTCTAAAATGACTCACACCGAGGGGGCTGATTCCTAGTCTTTGAATTAATGTCTTTGAATCAATGACTGACTAATCATGTGTTCTAGCAAGGAAATGAGTTAGTTGACCACTAATAGACTTTCTGTTGTAGAAATCTCTGCCCACTCAGTATATGAGAAATTTGACATCAGTGTGCTTTCTGGCAATAGCACAGAGCAGCTTTCAGCTTTGAGGAAGCTTGGTGGCTCTTTTGGATGTTTATGAAATAATACCAAGGGTCTAACTGCAAATCTTTTCCTCTAATAGGAGATAAATCAGTTTAATGCCAAGGGAATATTATTATGATAGGGTCCCATTGGTATTGTAAATGAGTTTCCCCTCCCTCTCTTCTAAGCTCAATAGTGAAGACAAGAAGAGATTCAATTTTAGATTAAGTTTTAATATTGTTCATTTGACCTCTTCTGCATCTAATAGCAGCATTGTCTTGTGCTGAAGGTCAGCATTTGGAATGATCAATGGTTAATGCATTCAAGCTGACTGCACATTTCTTTGTTCCACAGTAGAAAAAACAATCTGCTTAGAAAATGCGAATGTTGTCAACCAAGGAAAACCCATTTTTTCAGTTATTTATCCTAAGACCAGGAAGGTTTCATTTCCTGTCTATTTTTCTGAAGCATTGCCACCCTTCTTACAATTTCAGTTCTAAAATATAGGAGGGAAACCTTGCTGTGTTCACTCTTTGCTTGGTGAGACATCACTTACAGCCACTGGGCTGACAAAAATAGTTCTTGAACAAAGCACTACAGCCTCACTGGGTCCAGCTTTCTCCAAACTTGTTTTTCCTCAAAGACCACACTCAAGTGTGCTTGGCATTTTCAACCCTTCAATTAGGAGTTGAGACACTTGTGCCAGACCAACCAGAGCTCAAAGCAGTGCCCTTGTTCCAAGTGAGGTTTCGCCCTTTGCTGTCAGTTCATGTTGGGGTTTGGGGGGGATGTCCCTGCAGTGAGATGAATGTGGGTCTGATGGCCAGAGCCAGGGGCTCAAGTTCCATAATTTCCACATATGTGACTTCACACGTCACCTCACCTCCCTGTGCCACCTCAGTGTTGAATCCAGGGAGGTTGACTAGATCAGTGTGGGCAGTTAGAGGGAATTCACTGGCTATTAAAATGTTTTTTTAAAAAGTTAAACTCTTGTTACAAAACAGAAAGAAATTCAGAGACTTAGAAAACAAACTTATGGTTGCCAGGGGGAAGGGATAGTTAGGGAGTTTGGGAAGGTCATATACACTCTCCTACATTCAAAATGAATAGCCAACAAGGACCTGTTGTATAGCACATGGAACTCTACTCAGTGTTATGGGCCAGCCTGGATAGGAGGGGAGCTTGGGAGAGAATCGATACATACATATGTATGGCTGAGTCCCTTCATTGTTTACCTGAAATTACCATAACATTGTTAATCGGCTATACCCCAAAACAAAATAAAAAGTTTAAAGCTTAAAAAATAAAATAGAGTATGAGCTATTTTAAATACAAAAAAAGTTAAACTTTTCCTTATAAGACCATTAAAAACAAATTTATAGAAGCAGCACTACCATCACATTTCATAAAACAAAGAATATTTTAACACCCCCAAAATAGAAAGGAAATAGTTTAAGAGTAGAGGATGGCCCTTTATACTGAAAAAATCAGACTTTATGAAAAATTGAGGGCTTTGTTTCTCTTTTTGTCATTCTTGTTGCAGATCAATGAAAGCTTATGGATCCACGGACAAACATTTGGGAGCCAGTCAATTAAAGATCTGTTGGCTCTCTTCTGTCTTGCATATTCTGTTGGCAATAATGAGATGGCATTTATTTTATTTCTTTTTTTTAAAAATCATAGCCTTGTATATCTACATACAATTTGAAAGTTAGCCTTGGGCCACACATTTCTAGCCAAAAGTTATGTGGATAGAGACAGTGATGAAACAGCTTTTTCCAAAGGTGCACCTGAATTATGCAGCAAGGAGTGGGAGTGAGTATTGGAGTTATCTGCAAAGTGGCCCAACCCAGTAGAACACCTGTGCTCTCTTGAAAGTAGCTGAGGTGTCTGCAGACCCAGGCAGGTGGGAAAAATATGTTTGTTTCCTTTAAATTCCAAATCAAATTCTCTTGTCTCCATTCTACTTTAAGTAGCTACTTAGCATAGATAGGAGCTACATTATCCATTTGAAACCAAACTTTGCTTTTCAGGAGTTCCCCCTCAAGTAATACTTACCATGAGAAGCCCTACTGAGATCCTTCTTCCAATCTGATTCACAACTGATTCATAATTGGCCAGGAATACTCCAAAAGAAGTTTTTTTTCTCTGAACATCTCCTTGCCAGAATTTATATAGACTACTTAGTGAAAATCAAGACTTTGTCTTTTTATACAGCAACATAGCAGATTATTAACAGTGAAAAAAAAAAAAAGTTGCCTCCTATAGGAATTCTTATGTTAACCCAATCCAGATTTATTTATTGGAGAACCAAGGTTGGGTTCAGTTCAGTCCAGTTCAGTCGCTCAGTTGTGTCTGACTCTGCGACCCCTTGGACTGCAGCACACCAGGCCTCCCTGTCCATCACCGACTCCCGGAGTTTACTCAAACTCACGTCCATTGAGTCAGTGATGCCATCCAACCATCTCATCCTCTGTCGTCCCTCTCTCCTCTCGCCTTCAGTCTTTCCCAGCATCAGGGTCTTTTCAAATGAGTCAGTTCTTCACGTCAGGTGGCCAGAGTATTGGAGTTTCAGCTTCAACATCAGTCCTTCCAATGAACATTCAGGACTGATTTCCTTTAGGATGGACTCACTGGATTTCCTTGAAGTCCAAGGGACTCTCAAGAGTCTTCTCAACACCACAGTTTAAAAGCGTCAATTCTTCTGCACTCAGCTTTCTTTACAGTCCAACTCTCACATCCATACATGACTACTGGAAAAACCATAGCCTTGACTAGACAGACCTTTATTGGTAAAGTAATGTCTCTGCTTTTCAATACGCTGTCTAGGTTGGTCATAACTTTCCTTCCAAGGAGTAAGCGTCTTTTAATTTCATGGCTTCAGTCACCATCTGCAGTGATTTTGGAGCCCCCCAAAATAAAGTCAGCCACTGTTTCCACTGTTTCCCCATGTATTTGCCATGAAGTAATGGGACTAGATGCCATAATCTTAGTTTTCTGAATGTTGAGCTTTAAGCCAACTTTTTCACTCTTCTCTTTCACTTTCATCAAGAGGCTCTTTAGTTCTTCTTCACTTTCTGCCATAAGGGTGGTGTCATCTGCATATCTGAGGTTATTGATATTTCTCCTGGCAGTCTTGATTCCAGCTTGTGCTTCCTCCAGCCTAGCGTTTCTCATGATGTACTCTGCATATAAGTTAAATAAGCAGGGTGACAATATACAGCCTTGACGTACTCCTTTTCCTATTTGGAACCAGACTGTTGTTCCATGTCCAGTTCTAACTGTTGCTTCCTGACCTGCATACAGGTTTCTCAAGAGGCAGGTCAGGTGGTCTGGTATGCCCATCTCTTTCAGAATTTTCCACAGTTTCTTGTGATCCACACAGTCAAAGGCTTTGGCATAGTCAATAAAGCAGAAATAGATGTTTTTCTGGAGCTCTCTTGCTTTTTTGATGATCCATCGGATGTTGGCAATTTGATCTCTGGTTCCTCTGCCTTTTCTAAAACCAGCTTGAACATCTGGAAGTTCACAGTTCACATACTGTTGAAGCCTGGCTTGGAGGATATTATTTTTGAGCATTACTTTGCTAGCATGAGATGAGTGCAATTGTCCAGTAGTTTGAGCATCCTTTGGCATTGCCTCTCTTTGGGATTGGAATGAAAACTGACCTTTTTCAGTCCTGTGGCCACTGCTGAGTTTTCCAAATTTGCTGCTATGGCTCAGGTCCTCTAGCAACTCTTTTTTTTTTTTTAAGATTTTTTTTTTTAATGTGGACCATTTTTAAAGTCTTTATTGAGTTTGTTACAATACTGCTTCTGTTTAATGTGTTGGTTTTTTGGCCATAATGCATGTGGGTTCTTAGCTCCCCAACCAGGGATGGAACCTGCACCCACTGCCTTGGAAGGTAAAGTCTTAAACACTGGACCATCAAGGAAGTCTCCTCTCTGTTGTCCAGTCACTAAGTTGTGTCTGACTCTTTACGAACCCATGGACTGCAGCATATCAAGCTTCCCAGTCTCTCACTATCCCCTGATGAACTGAGCATAGGGAGCTTGGTAATCTGATCCAATCATCCCATCGTCTGTTGCCCCCTTCTCTTCTGCCCTCAATCTTTCCCAGCATCAGGGTCTTTTTCAATGAGTACACTCTTGCCAGTCCCCCTCTGGCAGCTCTTTATTCTCTGAATGCAATGATCAGTTCATTCAGGTGGCATTCATAGTAGTCCCTTTACAGCTAAGGAAGAAGCACCCGTTCTCCAGATGTAGGCGTAGACATCTCCCTCTTCTGAAATAATGTGATCATAGCAATGCTGTATTTTCTGAATATTGAAAATTTCTCATGCCTCAGTTTCCTCCTAGTAAAATAGGATTAAAATAGTATCAAGGTTGTCATCAGGAACTTAGATTGATGCCATCATTCTGAAGGAGATCAGCCCTGGGATTTCTTTGGAAGGAATGATGCTAAAGCTGAAACTCCAGTACTTTGGCCACCTCATGTGAAGAGTTGACTCATTGGAAAAGACTCTGATGCTGGGAGGGATTGGAGGCAGGAGGAGAAGGGGATGACAGAGGATGAGACGGCTGGATGGCATCACTGACTTGATGGACGTGAGTCTCAGTGAACTCCGGGAGTTGGTAATGGACAGGGAGGCCTGGCGTGCTGTGATTCATGGGGTCGCAAAGAGTCAGACATGACTGAGCGACTGAACTAACTAACTATACACGTATGTGTTCTATCAATGTTTGTTTTTATCAACACTTGTTGAGTCTTGGCTGCAACACCACGCACACTTATGACCTCCTTACTAAATCTAACAATAAATCTGTTCTAAATCTTACCTCAAAAAAAGTCGGCTTCTAATCTGTTGTTGGCCTCCTCTGACTTTGGCACTTGGAACCACGTTTTCTCTTGGCCCTTCTTACATAATTCTGGAGTGATTTTCAGTTATGATTCACTGCCTCATCTGCGTTTTCTTTCAGTGCCGTGGTCTGCCCCTGTGCCTGAGCAGTGCAGGGTGTATCTGGGTGTGCTGTGCAAAGGGACCTAGCTTCTCTACTGCCACTGGGTTGGCTGAATTAACTTTTTGACCAACCCACTATTTCACGTCCAGCCCTTTTGAATCTGAAAATCTTTCTGTTTAGTGAAAAAGCAAGCAAAATTGCAGCCAAATCATTCCCCATTCTCCCCTTCATGTATAAATATTATTTTTTAAATATTATATGATCCATTCCACACTTGACTCATTTGTGTTCAATAATACTAACACTGCTTCTCAGAGGTGACACGGTGAGCATCTTGAAGTATATGAATTAAGGAACCTGCTTCTACTATATATCAGACATTGTGCTGAGCATTTGATACTGTATTGCTTAATTCTCATAACAAAACCTATCAAGTAGGTTCTATTTACCCCATCATCCAATCACCACCACTCAGAGATGAGACTTGCCCAAGGCCAGAGTAGAATAGAACTGGGCATAGGGAGCTTGGTAATCTGATCAAACTTTATTGTGTTGCTCTGTTTGACACTCAGGCCCTAATATATAAATGTCCCTTTGGGGAAGGAAATCTCACTGCTTTCAGAGATCAAACCTGCATCCCCTGCATTGTGAGGCAGAGTCTTAACCACTGGATCACCAGGAAAGTCCCGGCTTTACATTCTTAACTGCAAACTTTCTAAACATTTAGAAGTCATTGATTAAAAGAAACAATTTTGAGTATTGTGTATGTTTTGTTTTTTGTTGATGTTTGCATTTTTTAATGGTATTTTACATCTGTTCTCTCTGTTGTCCACTGCTGTATATCCCCAGCGTATGTAACAGTGCCTGGCAAGTTGTAGACATCCAATTTGAACTAGTTTATTGTTATATGATAAATAGAAACATTTTGAATGTTATAATAGCACTTCATTTTGGGGACATAAGTAACACGTTTTCTTCTGAGGGGCCTTCCAGAATTTCCCATACATAAATAACACCTTCTTCCCTAAACCTGATCTATGCTCACTTGTGTCCGATTCTTGGAGACCTCCATGGACTGTAGTCCCTCAAGATTCCTCTGTCCTTGGAAGTTTCCAGGCAAGAATACTGGAGTGGGTTGCCATTTCCTTCTCCAAAACCTGATCTATATGTGTTTGTAATTTTCTGCTCTGAATTCTACTTATGGATACAGCTCTGTTCTCCATGGCTTCTAAAGAGCAGGACTGTTCAGTTCATCTTATATCCCTCTGTTTATTAAACAAGTAAATGAATATGTTCTCAGTATACCTAAGAGATACCAAGGAAAAAATATTTGCTCTTTTTAGTCCTTGATCGTTTGTTTTTGTTTTTGTTTTTTTCCCAGCCATGCGTATCACCAGTCTTGAGAGAATGTGTTTCAATTCACTTAAAGTAATGATTTATTTTTATAACACCTTGGTAATTAAGTTCACTACTCTTCCTGAAGAACAAAACCTGAACTACTTGGTAACTGCTTTTGTCTTTATTTGTAATCTTTTAGAAAACAAACCCATGAGCTTTTCATTGGGACAATCGTTATAAATTCTTGATAACATCTGGTTGCTTAATTCGAAAAATGTGTAGCTGTGAAGATTAATGATAGACCTTAACTGGATTTAAATTCAGACATATATAGGATCCGTATTAATCTCAGTCAACCCTTTCAAACAGATGCCATATTTTGGGGAAAAGGAAATTGAAATGTACCAAGGAGCGGTAAGTTACATGCCACATAAATTACTGCAGTGTTTGGGGCTTTTATGATGTATGGGCAATTGAAGTTGGCCATATATTTGCATTTTCTTATATAAATTATTTATTGGGCAGCTTAAATAGGTGACATTGTTTGATTTTTTTAATGATGTGCTGCTCTTTAGAGTACAGCTCAGAAAAAGCATAGGACTATTAATATTGGAACGTTATATACAATGTTAGTTTAATGGAATGTAGGACTTACAGCTTTAGGCATCTTCCTCCTTCCACATATGTCACAAAACTCTAAAGAGTAAAAAATTCAGTAACTGGTAAAAAATATAAATTGGGCAATGGGAACCATTCTTTCCAAATCACTGAAACCGTGGCTATGACTGGAACATAAAAAGCAAATCTTTTTTTATTTCACTTATTAATGTGACACCCTCATCCCTATTCAGGCCCAGCTCCGTAGCCATTTCAGTTGTGACATAAAAATAGAATCTGTAATCCTAATTCATATATTTCATTCTCTGGCTCATCACTTCCCCAGGCCTGCCCATCTCTACATCTTTTTCCTTCCCTCTTTCCTTTGCAGCAGAAGCACAAGAGCGTTCATTAATCCTGACCCCTGGAAAACAAACAAAAGGGAGCCCACACAAATTCATCAGTTGAAGTGGAAGGCAATTTACCCAGAGCAAGAGCCCACCCCATTGTTGCCAGATGAATGGTGCTGGTAGCTGGAGCCGAAGGAGGCTGCCACGCGAAAGACCTTTGATAATGCTGCCTTTATGGGAGCCCAGCACAAGGGAAGCACTGTCAGCAGAGGCTGGGCCCTGCCCTGGCGCCCTGATCAGGAGGGCCCTGGGGCAGCCGCGACGGAGCTGGCTTGGAGTCTGCAGTGACAGCCAAGGCAGGGTGGATGGAAGCGCTGTGTATTCGTGCTGTTTCTTTCCAGTTCTCTGAAAAGCATTCTCGCATGAGTCCCTTTTAGACCATTCATCTTTTGAAGAGTTCTTTTTAAAGAAATGCCCTAGAATTTTAAAAAATATTTTTATTTTTAACTGCTGATGGCAACAGAATGTTGTAAAATTGGTATTAGTGCCAGGTCCTATGTTTATATTTGCAGCAATAATAAAGCAGTCCTGGATGCTGGCTGTGTATTACTATGCATGCCTATTTCACAGATGAGGAAACAGAGGCTCATAGAGGTGAAGTAATTGAATCTATTGAGTGTTGGAGCTAGAAATGATGTCAGGTCTCAGTGACTTTCAGGGGTTTTCAGGCAAGGGCAGAATCAGGTAGAGGCTACCTGATTGTGGCTGCCCTACAATTTTCATCATGCATGCTCCATCGCTTCAGTTGTGTCTGGCTCTTTGCGACCCTATAGACCATAGCCCACCAGGCTGCTCTGTCCAAGGGATTCTCCAGGCAAGAATACTGGAGTGGGTTGCCATGCCCTCCTCCAGGGATAATTCTCATCAGTAGCTGAAGAATACCATGAGCCCAGAGATGATAAACCAGTTGGAAAAATAGTGATACACAGAGGTCAAGTATAACTAGTTAAGTGGCTTTGAGGCCTTACTGGGCAATGACTTGCCCACTCCTTTCCCTCCACTGCTCACAGCTTTCACTCCACTCTATTTCCATTTTTTATTTTTACTTTTGGCTGTGCCATGTGGCATGTGAGGTCTTAGTTCCCTGACCAGGCATTGAAACTGTGTCCCCGGCAGTGAATGCATAGTGTCTTAACCACTGGACTGGCAGAGAATTCCCTTGTTCTCTTTTCTTTTCCTCTATTTCCAGAGAGGTATTAAATGTAATCGTGAATGAGCATCCTGCAGTCCCATCCGTGCATCCCCTTGACTGTAAAGTGAAGTCAGGGATGACATATTTTTGTCCCTTTATAGAATTATCCAGCTCAACAGTCCCAGGAATGAGTTTTAGACCTCACTGAGCAGTTTCCCTCCTGGGGCCCCTATTCACACATAGGGAGCTGTGGGCACTGGATACACCGGTGCTTAACTTGGGTGCAGACATCAAAGCAGTCACCCCTCCTTGTTGCTCAGCTCTGATCCGCCAGAGCTTGCGATGAGTGGCCATTTCTGGGGCAGGCCCCTTATGATATAGTAAGTTGTTGTATAATAAGACTCAAAGTTGGAATGCAGTACATTCTACTTTACCCCTCTGTGTTTCACTAACCTTTTCTAATTACTTTCCCGTGCATTATCTCAATTACCTTGTGTGGATAGCATGGACCTTGTTATCCCCACGACCAGAGAAGGGAAGGACAGAGTCTAAATGTCTTCTCACTCTGCATGTGACTTTCTTCTCACTCTTCTGTTACATAGTCTTAAATTTAAGGGGTGTTCTTTCTCCAGCTTTCCACCATATGAAGTGTTTTTCTTTTTAGTGACTTTGGTGGGAGTGGTAGAAGTGCCAAGACACTGAAGAAAGCAGGGCTGAAGTTGTCCTGACACAGTGAATTTACTGGTGGATTTATATTATGCATAGCTCAGATATCCCATGAGACTCAAGTACAAACCCACTCTCTTGGTGTGCTAGGAATTTTTGCTTTTCCATGTTGAGATGGAACAAACTGGTCAAACCTGTTTATCCCTCTAAAGAACCACACCTCCTGCCTTCTAAGGAAAATAAGTTTTTTTCCTTATATTCTAATAGTCTCAGTTTCCTCTAGGGTCCCAAGATCTCCAACTTGCCTCTTAGGGAAAAAAAAAATAATGTAGAAATTCTGATTTAGTACAGGTAAGATCCAGGTTTTTAGTAGGCCTCTCCTAAGACCTGTTGCCCACATGCCTTTCAGAGACCTTTAGAAATGGAATGTGGCCTGCAGAGGCGTGCTGCGGGTAAAAGGGCGTGGTGTCGGAGTACCTGAATACTGTGGGCCATGTCTGAAGGCTGAATCACTCATAGGCCTACAGAAAAGTCCTTCCAAATTCCTTCCATCTTCATTGTGTTGGGTGTACCTCCTCAGGACCTTGGCAACTTTATGATTCTTGTATTACGCAGCCTTTAAGCCTATACAATGGCATGTTCATTTCCAAAGCCGAGAGAAGAAATGTGTTGCTTTTATCTGACCATGGTTTTGTTTTGCTTTTCTAGGCACAGTATGAGAACCCACCACATATCTATGCTCTTGCAGATAATATGTACAGAAATATGATAATTGACAGAGAGAACCAGTGTGTCATCATCAGGTATGGAAAAGAACATTTTTGGGTCCAGGGAACACAAGATCATGCTGTACATAGGATGCTGTCAACGAGTGATGCTTTTGCAATAGTTGCTCATTTCAGAGTCTGGTTAATGTATCTGAGTAACAAGCAGCCTGTTAGCTTTGCCTTGGTGTATTTTATAACTTCAAATGATAAAGCTTCGAGCTTCCACGAGGTTGCTTTTTGTACCCATGTCACTTGAAGCTTTAAGGCTTTAGGGCACATGGGTCTAGCTCAGTCTTTCTCTGATTGTCATCAGGCCCGGAAATAAAAATCTCAAGACACTTCCCCTCCCATTTTGGATTGTGTTGTGGTTTTACTCTGAATTGGAGATCCTTTATGTTACAAGTATAGTAAGCATGTGTCACTGTTTTGTCGGCTGGAGTCCTTTTTTCTAGGTCCTTTTTCCTTAATATTTCAAGTTTGAACTTTTTGGGTTTTTTTTGTTGTTGTTATTTGCTTTTAATTTTCTGAAGGCATTACTGGTCAAAGCCAGCATTCGGCATCCACAGCTATATTTCGCAGTCCTTTTAAGCTGACCCAGCTCTGAGTCTTTGCTGGCTTGAAGTGCTTTTACAATTTTGTTTACTGTTACAAACATTTTCAAACATACAGGAAACACAAGCAATCCGTATTTCCATCACTTAGAACTTGGCAGTTATTAACATTTTGTTCATCTTTTTAGTGCTTTAATTTTTTAATTCTTAATTTTTTTTAATGAAAAATAAAGGAAAAAATCCTATTTTTAATTTACAAGCATACACAAAATTATGAAAAGTATTATAATAAGCCCTGTGTATCTGTCATCTACTTTATACATTTATTAATATATGGCCAACCCTGTTTTCGGAGAAGGCAATGGCACCCCACTCCAGTACTCTTGCCTGGAAAATCCCATGGACGGAGGAGCCTGGTGGGCTGCAGTCCATGGGGTTGCTAAGAGTCGGACACGACTGAGCGACTTCACTTTCACTTTTCACTTTCATGCATTGGAGGAGGAAATGGCAACCCACTCCGGAATTCTTGCCTGGAGAATCCCAGGGACGGGGGAGCCTGGTGGGCTGCCGTCTATGGGGTCGCACAGAGTCAGACACGACTGAAGTGACTTAGCAGCAACCCTGTTTTACCTAGTCCTCCCACTCTGCCCCCACTTGATTCAATCCTAGGTAGAAAATAATTTAATTTGTCAGTAATTCAGGGTATACCTCTAAAAGACCATTCTTATCACAACTGAAAAAAAATGAGTAATTCCTTCAGTATGATCTAATATTATCAGTATTCCAATTCCACGATTGTCTTATAAATTCTTTTTTTTTTTTTTTTTTTTTACAGTTGATTTATTTTTATTTGGGTTTCAAAGGCTCATGTTTCATACTTAGCTGTGTGTCTCTCAGGTCTTATAATCGTTAATACTTCTCTCTTATTCTTTTTGTTTTCTTGGTGTTTATTTGTTAAAGAAAAAGGTTTGTCCTGTAGAATTTTCTGCAGTCTGATGACAGCTAGTTGCATCCCATGACTTTGCAGTATCCCCTATATTTCCTGTAAATTGACAGGCTTTGAAAGCTTGATTAGGTTCAATTTCAATTTTTTAGCAAAAATGCTCCATCATTGATGCCTTGCACTTAATGCCTGTTTGGCTAACTTTTTGTGATGTTCAGATTTCCAGTGAGTCCATCTATTATAAATTCTCATTTCACAATCATTTAATTAATGGTTGGAAAATAATTTTCTAATTGTATTCCTTCTATATTAATTTATTAATTGGAGTTCTCATTTGTTTATCATAAAATACAATCTAGATGGGAAAATTGGATAAAAAGCTTGACTTGTTATTTTCATTTACTAATTTTTGAGACAATAAGTTGATGCCCTAGCAGCCTCCCAAAGTATAATGTTTGTGTTTTAAGTATCATTCTATACTGGTGGGTTTTAAATACCTTACCTGTTTAACTACATTGCAGTTTTTCTTTTAGGTTCAAATAGTCCTACCTTTGGCTTATGAGAGTCCTTTGTATTGGCTCCTTTGTCCCTTTGATGTGACTCCAGTAGTCTTTGATAGTTTTCTTGTATAAGATGTTCCAGGCTTATCTTGTACATTTTCTGCCAAGCCTTAGGTTCAGCCATTTCATCAGAAAGCCCGGGCTCATTTTAATGGGAAACGGTATTTAGAGACCGTCAGTCTACTGATGAAGAGTGCTCACTGCTGTGTGTTAATGGGGCTGCTTGTTCTTCTCAGAGGACAAAAACAAGGAATATGAACTTTTTAAGAAAAACATGAACCATCAATTCACACTGATAATGTCCAGTTCATTTGTAAGATTATAGAGTTTTTATTTATTTGGATTTTATATTTGGATGCCATTTCTCTTATTCTGAAAACCTTGGTTCCTGATGACACTGTTAGAATTATTTGCACTATACTATGTCTGTGCATAAAATTATAAATAAATAATTAAGTATATACTTATACTCAAATAAGTGTATATTTATAAAAGATATATTGTGTAGTAAATAATGGGGTAAAGCAAATAAATAATTCTATTAATGCTCCAAGATAACAATACCAACATTATTTGTAGCAATTCTATTTCACTTTAAAATTTCTTTGTTCTTTTTTGTCCTTAGGATGTACAGTCAAAATGTTGGATTTTAAAAGTCACTTAACATAATACTTTTCTGTGTCATTAACATGCCAATTTGACCTACAGTTAGGTCCATGTGTTTCATTTTAGAAGTTTAAATTTTTCATTTTGTTTTAAAATTGTTTCAACGATTTACATGGCTCCAAAGTCAAAACTATAAAACAGGAATACTGAGGCATTTTAAGATATAGACGTCATGATATTTTATCTCCAAATATTTCTATATGCATCTCAAAATGTTTTCTAACTTAGCCCCAATACCATGATCACAACTAAATAATAAATAAACAGTCCACATTTAAATTTCTCTAATTGTTGCAAACATGTCCTTTCTTGCCAGTTTATGCAAATCAAGGAACACTGGCTGCATTTGGTAATGAGTCACTTTTTTAATCTTACCAGAGTTCCTTTCTCCCAATTTTTTTTCCCCCCAATGACTTGGTCAAGAGAACAACCCAGTTTTCCTATAGACACCTTTTAGATTGGTCCAGTTGCTTCCTCATGGTCTCATTTCTCTAATTCCTTCAATTTTCTGTAAATTGAAAGTTAGATCTAAATTCTTAATTAGCTTCCGGCTAAGCCTTCTGGAAGGACACTTGTGTGTTGATGAGTCTGGTTGCTGAATTGGAAATGCTTCTGTTTGTTCCCAAGTGGAAGTCACTGGCCAGTAGAGAGGTGGGACTTGTTTTCTTGACTCAAATTAAATGCGAGAGGATTAGGCTGAGTTTTCTAACATATTCCCTTGCCCTTTCTCCTTTCTCCTGGGCCCCTAGTAAGATGAGAAGAAGGGGAATGGTCTTGTTGCATGAGTTTCATCAGTTCGGAGCTGCTTCCGTGTTTCCTAGTTCACCTTTCTCCCTCTCTCGGATCTCCTTAGTTGGTCCTACAGGAGACACTTGCTCTGAGGCAGGACATGTGGCCACTTCTAGGAGCCTTCTTTTCAGTGTTCAAGCGGCAAAGACTTGAAGGCCCTGCTCCAGGGAATTCTACTGCAGTCTCTGTGCTGGCAGAGATACAGGAGATGGCAGGACAGGGAGCTGCTTTGACCTCTGATGTTAACTGCCCAAGTCAAGCCAGACTTCACATGTGAAAGGCACAATTCTCCATGAGACACCAGCTGCAAGTTGCGAGGTTCCCACCACCTCCTTGGTTTCATTACTGCAACAACTCACAAAAGTCATGAGAGCCCTGGACTTATGGTTGCAGTTTTATTAGAGCAAAAGGATACAAAGCAGAAGTAGGAAAAAGTAGAGACACAAGGCCAAGGTCTAGGAGGGGTCCAGATGTGCGGCTTCCAGGCTTCCTCCCCCCATGGAGCCATGGACAGTGTTATGTCCTTCCAGTTATGGCGTGGGAACTGACAATACTATTGCCAACTAGAAAGTTCACCTGGGCCTTTGGTGTCCAGAGGTTTTATTTGGGCTCAGTCATATGCTGCCTGCATGACTGACCTGTAGCCTCCACCCGTCCTGAAGATTTGAGCTAATATGTGTAGTCTCCATGTCCTCCAGGAGTCACAACTTAGATGCAGCTTTCCAAAGCTCTTTTCATAAACCTTTGTCCAGTTCCCAAATCTCCCAGGCAAATAGAGACTCTCCTGTCAGGAAGGATGTTTCAGGGCCCTAGAGAACTACCTCCTAGAATTACCTCCCAAAAGCCTGACCTCTCTCTGTGTTAATTCTATATTACCCAAGAGCTGTGCTTTGTCTGCTTTGAGAAAGTAGCTTTGCTATCTCTGGCATGCCATGGTTCACTCTCACCCGCTCTGTGATCCTGGGCAGCAAAGTTAACAGTTGTCTGGTCCTCTCTTCCTTGTGAATGAACTGATTGACTTCTGAAGTCTCTGAGGTTTGGGGGTTTTGGAACTCTTTCTTCCAAATAATGCTCAGGGAACTGGAAGGCAGAGGAATGCTGTTCTGGGTAGAGAAGCCCAAGTTTGCAGCCATGAGATGGCAGAGCTGGGTGTGGGTTCGACCAGGGCTGAGTTCAGTGCTGCCTGCCTGAATGCATTTGTGAACAGAAAACAAAACCAGCCTTCCTGGAGGCTGGAAAAGAAGTCTGCTCCTTATGCAAAGGCCTTCTGCCATATCTGGAGAGACTAGGAATTTTTAGTATCATTTAATTAGAAAATTAAAAATTAATGATGATCTAATCTGTCTGGTGTTCCTTTTAGACTTTGACCTTCCGATTTCCCTGCTATATGACCTTATCCACATGATGAAATGAATACCCTTTATTTTTTACTTATCTATTTTTAATTTTAAAATAAATTATTCATTTATTTAAAAATCTGACTTATTAAACATTTTATTAAATAATGTATATATATAAATATTTTTTGTTAAATGCATTTCACTTTAGAGAGAAATATTTGGGATTTCCATGACAATACATATTTTATGCATTTTTAAATCTTGCTATAGAAGAAAATGAAGATCAGATACATTTATAGTAAAGAAGTATTTGAAAAGAAAATTATATTCAAGTAACAAGAAAAATTTTATGTTTTTTTAATTAATTATTTTAATTGGAGGCTAATTACTTTACAATATTGTAGTAGTTTTTGCTGTACATTGACATGAATCAGCCATGGGTGTACATGTGTTCCCCATCCTGAACCCCTGTCCCACCTCCCTCCCCTACGATTTTTTTTAAGTTGAAGTGTGATTGACCCACAGCACTATGTTAGATCCAGATGCACAGCATAGTGATTCAGTATTTCTGTACATTACAAAGTGATAGCCATGAAATGCATACTCTTAGATGGGACGATGCTGTACATAGAACCAGTATTATCAGTTCCTCCCAATCTTATGTTTTCTAAAGAGGTGAATGCAGTGATAGGATGGACTGGCAGCTGACTGTTTCTGGATAGAAGTCAGTGTAACAGATTGAATTTTATTTATTAAAAAAAAAGTTTGGCTGCACCGGGTCTTCATTGCTGTGCATGGGCTCGTCTCTGGTGGGGGTTCCTCTCTAGTCACAGTGCACAGGCTTCTCATTGTGGTGACTTCTCTTGAGCCCAGCTCTAGGCACGTGGGCTGCAGCACTTATGGCACATGGACAGCGTGGAGGCTCTAGAGCACAGGCTCAGTAGTTGTGGCGCACAGGCTTAGTTGTTCCAAGACATGAAGAATCTTCCCAGACCATGGAGAGAACCCGTGTCCCCTGCATTAGCAATGGAATTCTTAACCCCTGAACCACCAGAAAAGTCCCAGCAAATTGAATTTTAAGAGAAAGAAATCAAGAAAGAAGACAGGCTGTTTTGTCAAGCAGAGACCTCCATCTAAGCCTTGGCTTTGAGTTTTTGTTTTTTTTTTAAGGTGAAGTATAGTTGATGTACAATCGGAGAAGGCAATGGCACCCCACTCCAGTACTCTTGACTGGAAAATCCCATGGATGGAAGAGCCTGGTAGGCTGCAGTCCATGGGGTTGCTAAGAGTCAGACACGACTGAGCAACTTTACTTTCACTTTTCACTTTCTTGCATTGGAGAAGGAAATGGCAACCCACTCCAGTGTTCTTGCCTGGAGAATCCCAGGGACGGGGGAGCCTGGTGGGCTGCCGTCTATGGGGTCACACAGAGTCGGACACGACTAAAGTGACTTAGCAGTAGCATATATAGGTATATTATATAGTGATTTACAATATTTAAAGGTTATGCAGTTACTATAAAATATTGGCTATATTCCTATATTGTACAGTATATCCTTGTAGCTTACTTTATACATACCAGTTGGTACCCCTTGATTCTCCTACCCTATCTTTCCCCTCCCCACTTCCCATTGATCTACTAGTTTGTTCTCTTTGTGAGTCTGTTTCTTTTTTGTTACATTTAGTTTTTTGTATTTATTAGATTCCACATGTAAGTGAGATCGTACAGTATTTGTCTTTCTCTGTGTGACTTATTTCACTTAGCATGATGCTCTCCAAGTCTATCCATGTTGTTGCAAAGACAAAATTTCATTCTTTTTGTGTAGCCGAGTAGTATTGCATTGTGTATGTGTACCACATCTTTATCCGTTCATCTGTTGACCTGTTGACGGACACTTAGGTTGTTTCCGTGTCTTGGCAGTTTTAAATAATGCTCAGTAAACACTGGAATACAATGCATCTTTTTATCTTTTTCTAATTGATATATGTGTGTTAGTTGCTCAGTCGTGTCCCACTATTAGTGACCCCATGGACTGTTGGCCCACCAAGCATCTATCTCCATCCATGGGATTCTCCAGGCAAGAGTACTGGAGTGGGTTGCCATTCCCTTCTCTCTCTCTCTCTCTCTCTATATATATATATATATGGTTTCCCTGGTAGCTCAGCTGGTAAAGAATCTGCCTGTGATGCAGGAGACACTCCTGGGTTGGGAAGATCCACTGGAGAAGGGATAGTCTACCCACTCCAGTATTCTTGGGCTTCCCTCGTGGCTCAGCTAGTAAAGAATCCACCTGCAATGTGGGAGACCTGGGTTCGATCCCTGGATTAGGAAGATACCCTGGAGAAGGGAACGGCTACCCACTCCAGTATTCTGGCCTAGAGAATTCCATGGACTGTATAGTCCATGAGGTCACAAAGAGTCAGACATGACTGAGTGACTTTCACTTCAATTCACTTCATATATATACACACACACACATATATACATACATACGTATACATACACACGCAGGAATGGAATTATGGAATTGGTGGGTTATACTAAAGCTGAAACTCCAGTACTTTGGCCGCCTCATGCGAAGAGTTGACTCATTGGAAAAGACTCTGATGCTGGGCGGGATTGGGGGCAGGAGGAGAAGGGGACGACAGAGGATGAGATGGCTGGATGGCATCACTGACTCGATGGACGTGAGTCTGAGTGAACTCTGGGAGTTGGTGATGGACAGGGAGGCCTGGCGTGCTGCGATTCATGGGGTTGCAAAGAGTCGGACACGACTGAGTGACTGATGTGATCTGATCTGATTTTTAGCTTTTTGAAAAATCTCCATACTGTTTTCCACAGTGGTTGCACCAACCTACATATCCACCAGCAGGGTACGAGGGTTCCCTTTTCTCCACATCCTTGCCAACACTTGTTATTTGTGTACTTTTTGGTGATGGCCATTCTGACAGGTGTGAGGTGAAATCTCACTGTGTTTTTGATTTGCATTTCCCTGATGATTAGTGATGTGGAGCATCTTTTCATGTTCCTGTTGGCCATCTGCATTTCCTCTTTGGAAAAGCATCTATTCAGTTCTTCTTCCCATTTTTTAAATCAGGTTGTCTGTTTTTCTGATATTGAGTTCTATGAGCTGTTTCTGTCTCTCGCCCAGAGTACTCTCCCCGTCTGGAGTTATTTTCCTACCCAAGGCTGTTCTCATCTACTTCAACCTAGTGATTTCTTCATCCTTTGAATTTCAGTAGCAGTTCATATACCCCTAATTTTTGCCACCTATTTAATATGTTTTTTAATTAAAGTATAGTTGGTTTACAATGTTGTGTCCATTTCTGCTCTACAGCAAAGTGATATTAAAAAATATATCCTTTTAAAAATGTTATTTTCCATTATGGTTTATCACAGGATATTGAATATAGTTCCCTGTGCTGTAGAGTAGGACCTTATTGTTTATCCATCCTATTTATACCAGTTTGCATCTATTAACCCTAAACCTCCGATCTTTCCCGCCCCCACCTCCCTTCCCTCTTGGCAACCACGTCTGTTCTCTGTGTCTGTGAGTCTGTTTCTGTTTCGTAGCTATGTTCATTTGTGTCATATTTCAGAGTCCACATATAAGTGATATCATATAGTATTCTCTTTCTGACTTCACTTAGTATGGTAATCTCTAGATCCATCCATGTTGCTTCAAATCACATTATTTCATCCTTTTTTACGGCTGAGTAATATGCCATTGTGTGTGTGTGTGTGTGTGTGTGTGTGTTCACATACACACTTGCCACATCTTCTTTATCAATTCTGTTGATGAATACTTGTTTCCATAGTGCTGCTAAGAACATAGGGGTTCACATTTCTTTTAGAATTATCGTTTTCTCTGGATATCTATCCAGGAGTAGGATTGCTGGATCATATGGCAACTCTATTTTTAGTTTTTTAGGTTACCTCCATACTCTTCTCTGTAGTTGCTATACCAATTTATATTCCCACCACCAGTATAGGAAGGTTCCTTTTTCTGCACACCCTCTCCAGCATTTGTTATTTGTAGCCTTTTTAAATGATGGCCATTCTGATCAGTGTGAAAGGGATACCTCATTGTAGTTTTGATTTGCATTTCTCTAATAATTAGCAACGATGAGCATCTTTTCACATGTCTGTTGACCATCTGTATGTCTTCTTTGGAGACATGTTTGTTTAGGTCTTCTGCCCATTTTTCATTTGGGTTGTTTGGTTTTTTTAACATTGAGCTGCATGAGCTGTTTGTATATTTTGAAGATTAATCCCTTTTTGATCACATCGTTTGCAAATATTTTTTCCCCAGTCTTTTTGTTTTATTTATGGTTTCCTTTGCTGTGCAAAAGCTTGTAAGTCTGATTAGGTCACTTTTTTTTTTTTTTTTTGCTTTTATTTCTATTGCCTTGAGAGACTGACCTATGAACACATAGGTACAATTTATGTCAGAGAATGTCTTGCCTATGTTCTCTACTAGGAGTTTTATACCACCTAGTTAATATTATTATCACTTTTTAAAATTTGCATGCACTCATTTTCAGTAGATTTTCAATCCTTGCTGACTAGAAATTTATGTTTCTCTGTTGCACATAATACATGTTTATCATTTTGAAGCTTGAAATTAGCTCTAAGTGCTGTTTGCATTTAGAAAAGGGAGAGATTGATTTGGACTGAAATAAATAGCAAAAGTGTCACAGAGGTGTTGGGACTTGGGTTGAGTCTTCCATATAGGATGGGTGGAACGAAGACAACATTGATGGCTTGATAAATTCTGAAACCCAAACCATGTAATGGGGAGAACATGAGGAGGACATCAGTGTGGTGGTTAAAGAAAATCTACATTGACGAATAGTCCTTGTAAATTACTTGAGGGCCAGAACTGGGTCTCCCCCTTCTGTTTCTGTATAACAGCCATATGGCATTTGTGCAGTAACACAAGATTGGTTGATTTGGGGAGATACGGTTGATTGGGTGACATGTACCTCCTTGAATGACAGGCTGGGTAATCTACGGACAGGCTTTCGGGCCTCAGGGATGTCTTGCAGGCCTCTGAACAGAGACATGCTACCCCAGGAGGCTGGTTCACAAAGATGAGTCTGTGGGTAGAAAAGAGATGGACTCTTGAGCAAATATGGAGGTCTAGATGTAAGATGATGAGGACCTGACCTGAGTTGGAAAGGCAAAGAGGAAATTGATGTGTGACCTTCCATAACCCTGTGAAGGAATAAAGGAGTAGAAAGTGAATGTGGACCCCAGGCAGTGCCAACAGAAAGCTACAAATAGCTCCCTTAGTATCAACCCTTGTCAATGATGAGCACCTGAAGACATAGGCAGACACCTGTGAACCCAGTAAATGAGCAACCTAAATCTTCTTAGCCCAGTAGTCTTCTGTGCTCTGGAATCCAGAATTTGGATTTGTGTTTTAGAGTCATGCCTGTGGTAGCTTTGGACCTACTGGAGACATCTATGTAAATATATTTAATAAAATAATATGAGATGAGAAGGGAAAGTGACAGGTTTTTCTCTTATTCTCTACTATCTCTGTATCATCAGACTAGACCTTGGCACTGTAGCCAGAGGCATTTCTGCAGCCTTTGCCAACTGACTTCTGTAAAGACTTACGGGATCTTGGAGAATATTTATGTGGCAGCTTTACTGCTGCCATCAAAAGTGAATTCCTATCGCTTTTGGCCTGCATCGGCTGCCCTGGTGCATTAAAAATATATATGATGTTGATCTAAGAGCATCGCATTTGGTGTAGTTTCTTTTTTTTTTTTTTTGCCACATGGTGAGGCTTGCAGGATCTGACTTCTGTGACTGGGGTTCAAACCCAGGCCTGTGTCAGTGAAAGCATCCTAACCCCTGGATCACCAGGAAATTCCCCAGTTTCTAATATTTTTGCTTGAGATACTCTTAAGCAGCTGTTTTTATCCTGTCCTTAATGTATTCAACACCAGTTTGCAAAGTCTTGTTAGATTGTATCCTGACCATGTGACAAAGAACTATTTTTTAAAGAACAAATAAAGACATGAGAGATGTTTTGAAGGCACATCAATAAGATTTAGTGGCTGAATTTGAGAATTTTCGTAGAGGAAAAAGAGACAGTTCAGAAATCTTAGATTCAATAGTGACAATGTCTGCTTCAAGAAACATTTTGAGTTTGCAATCCCTAAGATTTGCAGGAGTAAAGATTAAAGACTTAAACACTTTAGAAAATTAGATCACTTCTAATATTTGAGTTATGTCTTATCTCTGCTGTCTGCCTCAGCCCTATCAAGTGTCTCATGGATTCTCAAGCTGTCTTCCTGTCTTTGATGTATTTCAGGAGCCTTTTATTGTTAGCATTGGAACTCTTTCCAATTTCTTGTTTATCCCAGCACCAGCATCCTTAGAAACTCCCTGTCCCTCTGGCCTGGCTTTGGGAGGCCCAGTCATCTCACACCCTGACTATAGGATCTGTGTGAGGACTGCCCTCTGTCTGCAGTCTTGAAGAACTGTGGCTCAAGTTTACCCTTTTATCCCAGATTCCCTGAAAATCTTACTTACCACCCTGAATTGAAGCGTGTTATTCAGGAAGCCCAGCTCATTAGCTAGTTTATATATTATCTATAACCATAATAGTAACCCCCTTTCAAGTACTTGCTTTGTATCTTAACATCCTTTACTTGTATCATTTACAACCTGCTGCTGCTGCTAAGTCGCTTCAGTCGTGTCCGACTCTGTGCGACCCCATAGATGGCAGCCCACCAGGCTCCCCCGTCCCTGGGATTCTCCAGGCAAGAACACTGGAGTGGGTTGCCATTTCCTTCTCCAGTGCATGAAAGTGAAAAGTGAAAATGAAGTCGCTCAGTCGTGTCCAACTCCTAGTGACCCCATGGACTGCAGCCCGCCAGGCCCCTCCGTCCATGGGATTTTCCAGGCAAGAGTACTGGAGTGGGGTGCCATTGCCTTCTCTGATTTACAACCTAGGAAACTAGATATTTGGGCTTCCGCTGGTGGCTCAGCGGTAAAGAATCCCCCTGCCAGTGCAGGAGACGTGGGTTTGATCCCTGGGTTGGGAAGATCCCCTGTAGAAGGAAATGGCAACCCACTCCAGTGTTCTTGCATGAGAAATCCCATGGACAGGGGCCTGGTGGGCTACAGTCCATGGGATTGCAAAGAGTCGGACATGAGCGACTAAACAACAAACTAGGTATTATTACCCCCTTTATTGCAGATCAGGTAACTGAGTCTGAGAGGTAGCAAAACATGTTAAGCATCTCAGATTTGAAATGTGACGAAGCCATGTACCAAGCCAGGGCTGCTTGGCTCCACTGTTATACTCTGTCCACTTGGCTGCTTTGAGCCAGAAGATGTCAGCTTGTCTGGTTAGTCATCTGTTACCACCCATGGTAATGGGGTACAGTGAGAAGATCTCTGGTTTTGAGTCACAGGGCAAACTTGTTATTCTGTTCTGTAGAAAGTATGTGACTTCTGCAAGCCTCAGTCACTTCATCTGCAAAATGGGGATTAATGTTCAGTTGCTAAGCTGTGTCTGACTCTTTATGACCCTGTGGCCTGTAGTATGTCAGGCTTCCCTGTCCTCCACTGAGGAATACAGGGGAAGTTGTTGAATAAGAAACACACATAAAAAAATTTTTTTAACTGTTAAGGGGTGATGTATTAAAATATCTATTTTAATAAATAATTAACTCCTTTTACTGTAGTAACAGTAAAAGGGATTATAGAGCTAACAAGTAGCTGAGCTGGGGTTCAAACTTGATGTTCAGACTAAACACTGGGTTCTTCCTAGTGCATCAGGCCTGGGCCACAGTGAGCATTGCCCTGGGGCCATTTTCTTGGCAGACTCTAGGTGGTAATTTTGTCTGCTTGACAATACTAATTGATTTGGAAGAAGTCAGTCTTATTTATCCTCATGATGTTAATGAATCTTTATCATTTGCTCAGTCATTTCTGCTTGATTTTGTATTTTATGCATTCAGCCATTGCATGTACTTGAGGGTTATATTTTTCAGTGTCACTACAGGCTCTGACAGATCATCACCCCTTTCTCTCCAGCCCTGGAAACCTTCAGATAGGCAACTAAAACTGCAAAATTTTAGTTTGCTTTCTAATCTTCCTTGGAACTTGCGTTATTTCTCATCTTCCGGATTCTTTCAGTCCCTAATATGTCTATCCTTTATAACTCTAGAATTACAAAAAAATTTTAACTATCGCTGTGTTTTTTACCCTTGGATTATACCTTCTGAAATAGGAGTCAAGCTTAATAATAATTATATGTATATGTATACACACACACACACACATAAAATCAGGTCTAGGAAAGTAGGACCCAGTGGGGATTTTCGTAACTTCATTGTCTTATCAGCCATTCATTCTAGACAGGAACGGCACCCTCTAATGCTTGCCTACTCACACATCTTCCCTCTGTCCCTCCCCTACCTGGCTAACTGTAACCTGTCTCATTGAGATGTAAGTAGTGACTTGACTTAGCTTATGAATTTCTTTAGGAATCTTTTCCTAATTCAAGCTCAGCAATCCCTAAAACTGTACCCCTATCTGCATGGTGTTACCACAGCATCAGTGCATTTGACCTCCCCTGGTGCAGTAGGCTCCTCTCATTCCAGGAGACCCATCTCATTCCAGCCCCAGCCAGCCCTTAGTGTGAGGAGGCATTTAGTGCTTGTTGGGTAAACAAATGCACATACGATTTCTATTTAAAATTTTTATCCTCACATGTATACCTGTGGCGGATTCATTTTGATATTTGGCAAAACTAATACAATTATGTAAAGTTTAAAAATAAAATAAAATTAGGAAAAAATAAATAAATAAATAAAATTTTTATCCTTTATAAAGTGCAAATACATGTGAAGTTGGCAGAGCAACATTTCAGTTACATTAACTTGAACAGTTATAAGGGAACAAAAGCTAGTGTGGTAAGAGCCAGAAGAAATTTTTTGAGACTAGCAAGTAGGGAGATAGAAGGAATGGGTGACTACTTATTCTATGAGATGTCTCCCCTCAAAATAAGGCCTGAGATATTTTTAAATTTGCTAGAATCAGTTGAAGTGAATTGAAAACACCATTCATTATTAAGCGAAGAATAACTTTCAGACTAAGAATAGCAATATAGTCTCTGAATCCAGTTATTAGTATATCATTAATAGTCCCCCCTCACCCTGAACATTCTTTCCATTTCTTTGATACTTTAGCAAATGTTTCCATTTGTATATTGGATGCACACAGAAACATTACATTATTTCCTCTTTGAATTGATGATTCCTGTGAAGTCTGTCTTGACTTTGTTTTACATTTGTTTAGCGGATTCCCAACCAGCAATATAAGAACTAGGGGGTTTGTTAGAAATTATTTCTAGGCCCTATCCTTGGAGACTAGGATTCAGCAGGTCTTAAGACAGACCAGACATGGGCACTTCTTTAAGTACTTTGAGGATTGTGGTAGGCTGCTGGACTTAGGGACCACTGGGGCATTTTTCTAATTTTAAGGCACACACACTTCTAGAGTATTTTTTGGTCCACTTTGGAAGTCCAGTGAAGGCAATTAAGAGAGGTTGCTTATAATCATAAGCAGAGTAAATTGCTCTCCTTGTTGTGAGATGCAAAGCAGATAATTTCAGGTATGCTATATAATCCGATACCTTCACATTCTTTTAATGTGGGTTTTTAGTCCAGGGAAAGAAAGTTTTTTCTCTCAAAGGGACAACATAATTACCGTTATATATATATATATATTGTAAGCTTCAAGTAATTATGTAACATTCCATTCTTACACCATATTCTGAGCAAAGTACTGGCCTCTGATCAATAAAATTTCTTTTTATGGGTCTGTAAATTGAAACCAAGAAATGAAAATTCCGATCAGTGTTCAGCCAGACTAATTATTTTAAATCTTCTGAAAAATATCACAGTTACTGAGAATGTAGATGTTCTATTATTGTGCCTGGCCTACTTATTATATGAAATGAGTCACTTTCATTATTCTTCTTTTTTTTCCCCTTTCAACAAAAGACACAAAATATTTTATGTCTAAAGAGAAAGAGTAGGGGCATCACTGTATGAAGGTGTACAGTAATTTTCATAGGATTGTTTTTTTCTTTTCTCTTTCACATACACACAGCTTTCTCTAAGGAATTCTAAATATGAAAGGTGTGTACTTGTGACATAGTGAGTAGTGAAGTCGCTCAGTCGTGTCCGACTCTGAGACCCCATGGACTGTAGCCCACCAGGCTCCTCTGTCCATGGGATTTCCCAGGCAAGAGTACTGGAGTGGTTTGCCATTTCCTTGTGACATAGAAATAATCTAAAGAAATTAATCCTGTTGATTATCATTGTGATGTGTAATCTCACTTTTTCTGGAAATGCTGTTTTTAAAAATATGTAATATATGGTTAATTGCTTCTTCCAAAACTTTAAACATTAAGAGAAATTACATCAAAAGAAACAAGAGTCACCCAAAAAGCAGCTGCCCAACAAGTCAGAACTATTTTTTGCCTTGTTCCATTGTGGTTCCTGTCCATACGTTATTTTTGCATAGTTGTAAGCTATCATAGGTAGTGTCTTCTGCTTATGTTGCCACTCAACATTAACTGCATTGCCTTTGTGTTGCCACATAGTTTTCTATTCATTTTTTATGTCTGTGTTGAGAGTCCCTTGGACTGCAAGGAGATCCAACCAGTCCATTCTGAAGGAGATCAGCCCTGGGATTTCTTTGGAGGGAATGATGCTGAAGCTAAAACTCCAGTACTTTGGCCACCTCATGCGAAGAGTTGACTCATTGGAAAAGACTCTGATGCTGGGAGGGATTGGGGGCAGGAGGAGAAGGGGATGACAGAGGATGAGATGGCTGGATGGCATCACTGACTCTATGGACATGAGTCTGAGTGAACCCAGGAGTTGGTGATGGACAGGGAGGCCTGGTGTGCTGCAATTCATGGGGTCACGAAGAGTCGGACATGACTGGGCGACTGAACTGAACTGAATAGTATATGAGCTTCCCAGGTGGCGCTGGTGGTAAAGAACCACCTCCTGATGCAGGAGACATAGAGATGTGGGTAGGCTGGTTGTACCATTATACTCTTGGACTTTCCAGTGTTCTTAAATGTTCACGTTATTTACAACATTATAAAATGGAGTTTCATTGTTGATAAAACCTGTGCTTCAAATGAGTGAGAGTGCATGTTTTGACCTTGGATCTAGGGTATAAATCCTCTGATCACATGGGCCATTTGAACAGATAACTTCCTCATGGCACTGAAATATGCCTGTGAGTGAGCATGGCTTCTGTAATCGGCGTGACACATCATCCCAGGCTCACTGGCTTTCTACTTGCCGCCATATCTTATGAAATACCAGTTTGGTTTCCATACTCATGTGACCTGGAAGTCAGGAACTGAATATTAGGATGCTGAATGAGTTTGTTGATGGAGTTAGACCTTTAGAGGGCCTCACAGAGGATGGTTCTCTCATTCTTTCCCATAGTCTCTCTAATTAAACATATATTAGTCCAAAGAAATTCAAACACAAAAAATGTCTTTTGAACTCACAGCACCCTCAATTTTTCATACTTAATTTCATCATTATTTTACACAATACAAAGTTTTTCCTCCAATTAGTTCTATCATGGTAACACAAAGGCCACTGTAGAGAGATGAGAAATCTGACTGACTTAAGCTTGTTTTGAATTGAGGTTGTCATCGATTCAAGGGGATTTTGAAGGAAGAAACGGGGTTTTTGAAGATCTGACTCTATGGTGCTAACAAAAGGCTTTCCCCATGCAGTAAGGCCACCAAGCGGAAGCAGTCTTTGTTATGCAGGATGTGATTAATATTACCTCATCATTTAATTTTAGAACTTGAAAATAAAGTTGCTTGCATCAGTTCTCAGTTCATGGCACATGGTTTGAAACCTGAGCATATCTACTTTTTTTTTTTTTTTTAATTAAGAAGAAATACAGGATTACTAAAAGTTTAGAAAATAATGAACTGAAAGAAGTCTCCCAGGATATCTTTTCCTTTACCAACCTCTGCTAATCTTTTGTGGTTCTAGTTCTAGCCTTTTTTGTTTTTTTAGTGTGGTTTTTTTCTTTACAGTTTTTTACATATAATTTGAATCTGATTTGCTTCACGTACCGTTGCTTTGTGTGCTTGATTCCCCCTCACCCCTCATGTTTACAGTCTTGCTGTCAGTTGTAATCTGTTTAGTCTATCCTTCTGATGTTCTGTAATGTCCTAATCATGTCTTCTGTTATTGGGCATTTAGAATGCTGGACGGTCTCTCCCATCACAGTGGTGATGATCAGGCCCCCAGCCCACACACCATGCTAATAGTGATCATACAAGTCACAGAGGTAACCTGATCCTGCTGTGATTTCACTGTGATTAAATCACTGGTTGTGATTTAGTCTTAACCAGTTCAGTGATTTTTTTTTTTTTTAAACTGAGTTCCTTTTTACCAGTTTTCTTCTAGAGTTTTATTTGGGGGCGGGGAGTCTTTTCAGAGGAGAGGGAGCTGGTCATGAGCCACTTCATAGGTGAGTCTTTTTGTCTTTCTTTCTTTAGTGGTGAAAGTGGTGCTGGAAAGACAGTGGCTGCCAAATACATCATGAGTTACATCTCCAGGGTGTCTGGGGGAGGCCCCAAAGTCCAGGTGAGTTGGTGCTGTGGCCCATTTTGAGACTTGGTGCTGGGCCAGAGGACAGGGCTCCGTTTGCTGTTTGAAAAAGATTTTTTCTTCCGCAGAGAAGACACTGGTTTTATAACCAAGAAATTTGAAATCTGCAGAGAAACAGCATATTATGAGATGGAGATGCCTGCTGTATAATTAATATTGTATACAGTCTAGGAAAAGGTCACAAATCCAAGAGGAAAATAAACACAGGTCATAAAAGCCATCTCATAGAAAAGGAAATATAAGTGACTCATAAAACGCATGGCTTCCCTTGTGGCTCCCCTGGTGAAGAATCCACCTGCAGTGCGGGAGACCTGGGTTCAGTCCCTGGGTTGGAAAGATCCTCTGCAGAAGGGAAAGGCTACCCACTCCAGTATGCTGGACTGGAGAATTCCGTGGACTGTATAGTCCATGGGTTTGCAAAGAGTCAGACACGACTAAGTGACTTTCATTCACTCAGAACATGAAAATGTGTTCATCCCCATGATAGTAAGAGAAATGCAAATTAAAACTACATTGAAAACTGTTTCTTAACTGTCAGAATAACACATTTTTTCTAGTGTTTAAAACACTCTGTTGTTAAAAATATAGGCACATTGGCCCTCTCACACATTACTAGTGGGAACATGAACCAGTACACTTCTGTGGGGCACATGTCAGCAAAGTTTTTCAAATCTATAAGCAAACACCCTTGACTCACCAGTTCTGCTTGGGAGAATTTATCCTTTAGGTGTCTTGAAATGTATGCAAAATGATACATGTATAAAGTTCTTTGATGTGGCATTTTTTGATGATGGAGAAGACTAGAAACATATTCATCAGTTGGTGACTGGGGAAATAATTTGTGGTTCATAATAGACTAGAATATTATGCAACCATAAAAATGAAGCTTCATGTACTGATAAGGATTGATCTCCAAGATATATCATGAATTTCAAAAAGCAAAGCTCTGAATGTTATATACAATGTGCTACCATTTGAAGAAAAAAGAGCATGTATTTATAAAACATTTGTTTAGATATGTATAGCATAGCTCCAGAGGGATACACATGAAATTGGTAACAGTGAGTTCTTCAGGAGGAAACTGGGAGACTAGGGGAGAGGGATTTCTCCATGTAGACCCTTGTGAACCTTTTATTTTTTACTTCATTGATAGGTAAGAGGTGGGTTTATTTAGAAAGATATATACTCCATAGGCAGCATGCTGGCCATCTCAGAAAGCGAGAGTGGCTGTGAACCTTTGATTTTTGAACCATGTGAATACATCTCCAATTTTAAAAATTTGCAAAGTTTTTAAAATACAGAAAGGAAAGAAAAAAATAAAGAAGGATTAGAGTATTAATGGAAAACATTAGGAGAAGGGGGGAAACCCTGAAGAATGAGGACACGGGAGAGGGATAAAGAAAAGGATGGGCTTCCCTTGTAGCTCAGACAGCAAAGAATCTGCCTGCAATGCAGGAGGCCCAGGTTTGATCCCTGTGTCGGGAAGATCCCCTGAAGAAGGGAATGGCAACCCACTCCAGTATTCTTACCTGGTGAATTCCGTGGACAGACCACGGGGTCGCAAAGAGTCGGACATGACTGATCCACTAACACACGTAGTATGGCAGAGAAGGGGCAGATCCAAGAGGACAGTGTGAAGACGGGTAGATGCGGCCTCATCTGCCTTTAGTTTTACTCACTGTGGTATTGAAAGCAGCATAAGCAGGGCTGGGGAAGCCTATCCCCAGAGAGCAGTGGGTGATGGTGATGAAGGCTAAGGTTGACAGGAACTGCCCAGACTCGCAGTGCTCATCACTTGCTCAGACCTCTGGGAACTTTTTTTTTTAATTAGAAATTATGATCCAGGGTAGATTTCACTCTGAAGATTAATTTTTTACTTGGAATCATTTAATATGATGTTATTGCCATCGTCAGCTGTAGACTTTGAAAAGACATTGGAATTCTTTTCCTTATGGCTTTGTCTACTAAATCAATAGTGTTCCATTCTGTCCTGGGGGATCAGAATGCTTCAGGCAGAGGTCAGTATTCCTTACGTAGAGTAGAAAGGTCTTAGAGTGGCCTCCTTTACCAAATGAAAGGAAAATCTAGAGCAGCACTGTCCAATAGAAAGATGGTGGATGTCACATGCATAATTTTAAATTTTTGAGTAGTCACATAAAAAAAGTGAAAAGCATATGAAATTAACTTTTAAAATATATTTCGGTTAACCCACTATATCCCAATACTATTTCAGCCTGTAATTACTAATGAATTAATGAGATGCTCTACATTCTTTTGCATCCTAAACCTTTGGCCTCCACTGTGTGTTCTGCACTTACAGCACATCCCAGTTGGGATTGGCCGTGTTGCATGGGCTCAGCAGCTTCCATGTTGGACAGCGAGTGCAACTTTAGGACTTAAATTGTTGTGGTCCAGTCCATATGCTTTTCTCCATTTGTGTGGCCATACCCTGTCTCTAGAAGATGGACCTGGAGCAAGCTCTTTTAATTTGCTCTTTCTTTTTTCCCCCTGTATACTTACCACATGCCACAAAATTCTGTTGGCCATCCTGAAAGTGGATGGATGGATAGATGGATGAATAGATAGATGGATACGTGCAAAAGATTTTCAGTTTAAAAGTCAGTCATTAAAGAGGGAAAGAGACAAAGAAGAGCTTTTCTTTTTTTCTGTCCCTACAAGAAAGTGAAGCGTTGGTAAATGGTGTAGGGATGTTTGGCCAGCAAACAACAAATACAGAAGATTAACGAAAACCCACAAAGTCAAAATTATTTTACGAACAAAAGCAAATTTCATATAAATCCATGAGTTTTTAAAGGAAAATAGGCTGCTTAGAAATATCTTTCTAAACTCTGAAATGGATTCCATGGAGGAACCACCCAAAATTTGCTCTCTGTGCCCATTGCTAATGACATGTGCCCAGTGGATGGAATTCCAGTTCTCGTTGATCTTCAGAATGTTCAGGGGGTGCCAGAGAAGCACTTTGGCTGTTGCAGAATCAATCAGTGGTTAGTGCCTTCATCTCGTCCGATTTGCTATGGACGACGACCTAGTGGCCCGACTGCAGACATTTAATGTTGATCTTTCTCTTCCTGTTTTCCTATGAGGACAATGATACAGAACTCTTGGCTTGAAATTAGTCAGTAGCTAAAGAGCACAAGCCAAAGGCTTGTTATTTCTGGAACATGTTTAACCATAGCATGTGAATAATTAGAAGTACAAGGAATGACTCACTGGTTCAAAACCTTCTCCAACATCAACTCGTATCTGTTGAGCTGTCTTGCCCATGGGGTGTTTTGTACTTTTCAGCCTGACACTGAATTGGGGTATGTGAAAACCAAATTGTTCCCCTCCAATAGGCCAGGAATTGTTCCACCCAATCCAGTGTGGATCCTTGTTGCTCAAATGGGGCTCTATACAGACAAAACCAGCAACACCAGGAACACCAGGGCTAGAAACATGGACTCTTGGGCCCCACCTCAGACCTACTGAGTCAGTATTTGCATTTTGACGTGATTTCTAGGTGATTCAGACACATGAAAATTTGGGAAGCACAGGTCTGTTTGTCTGTAATGTTGTTAGGGGAGGAGAAACTATTTCATTTCCCTCAAGGTAACTCTCATTTGCAGTGAAGAGGGGGATGCAGTAGGTGAGGACAGAAGTTGAGTAGAGCAGGAGTCGTGATGATTAAGAATCTGGTCAGAAGACAAGAAGATACCCCTTCTTCTTATGTTCCCCGATATACCAGGGAGCACAGCATAAAGCTGCACCATCCAATCTGGAAACCCAGTCTGGGAACATTCATAGATCCTGATTTGTGGTGGCACCCTGGCTGCAGGGAATCCTGCATCAAGCCAGGGGAGCTGGAAGACATGACCATACCAACAGGGCCAGGTCTGTTGAGAGGAAAGAGTAAATCCTCTGGAAATCCCAGGGACTTGGATTTGAGTCCTCTCACCCTCACCATATTCAGGAACCAGGTCCTCGGGCAAGTCTAGCCTTTCACTGCCGGGTAGGTGTTTGCGTCTTCCTAACTTTGGTCTTTCTGCTGTAACAGCACGTCAAGGACATCATCCTGCAGTCCAACCCGCTGCTGGAGGCCTTCGGGAATGCCAAGACGGTCCGGAACAACAACTCCAGCCGATTTGTGAGTTTCTTTCCTGTGATAGAGAGTGCCACCTGATTGATGTTGTTGACATTCCTGATTTAAGTTCTGTGTCCCCAAGGAAATAGGGGTTTTTCACACATTATCAGGAGGCTGCCTTTTTGAGCTTTTTTTACTTTTCTCTAGTGGTGAACTGTCCGGCTTCAATTTACCCTTTGACTCAAGTTCTTTTTGAGCCTTGGGGATATAAATAAGATAATTTTTGAATCCAGTTCTCAACTCAAGTTGCCTTCCTAAGGAAAGTGGAAATGTCAGCTTTGGTCTTGGAGAAGTTTCTTTGCTTTGGGCACTGGACAAAAGGCCTTCTTTCCCAACTGAAGAACCCAGGAGACTAGATCCCAGGTCTTGTCATCTTGTTTTGCTTTGTAGATGTGTGGACCCTGGAGGGGGAACTTTGATCTGGCACCTTAGAGAGAAACTTCTTCCTGTCTGTCGGCCAGAGGGAGCTGACTGCTTACCCTACCCCTCTTGGCCTTGTGTGTGTGTGTTTGGCATGTTCTTGTAACATAATGACATGCCAGAATGACTGACCTTAGCCTACATGTTGCTCCTAACTGGCCTGCTTACCGAAAGTAATGAAAATATCAGCTGAATGCCTTGAATGCCTAGTTAGACATTTTTCTGTCTGAGTGTCTCCCGAGGGGGTGAACTGGAAGGCTGGCAAGGATGAATATGAATATATTCCCTTTGACAAAAAGCCACGTTTACAGAGAAGTGAATGTTTGCTCAGTAGCTTTGATTTATGTAGATTTTGTATCTTATCTCAACCATAGATTATGTCTGGCAGTAAAGCACTTAGGGAACCATCTGTGATGTGGATTCTGTTCCATTTTAAAATAAATAAGTGAGAATTTTGGAGAAAAGCAATTTCTTTTTTATCCTTCTGTTTTAGAAGGAAGCTTCTATTTCCAAGAGAATTCTTACTCAGTTTTCATGGAGTAATTGTTAAGCTCCCTGGTGAGTTTTATCTGTCAGAATTGCCCTTCCTTTCCTCACTGTTTAATACTATTTGAACTATTCACTCGTTTGTTCTTCTCTAATTTTTCTGTTCAATGCCAGGGCTATGTTATCTTGAAGTTTCTAGGTAATGAAACAGGAAAAAAGATGTGAATGAATTTTTCACTGGATCTTTTCTTCCCTGATTGTCAATCTCAATCTGCCTTTTATAAGGATTTGAGCAAATTTAACTCTCTAGCTACCCAACTTCCTTCTTTTGCCTTCCTTACTGAGCAGAAAAGTAACCAAATCAATATTTCCTTTGATATTTCCAATATAAATTATTCTTTTGTCTTTGGACAAGGAGGCTATAGCAGTCAGTTTTTGTAAAGAAAAACAGAAATACCCAGAATTTATTATTTTTCTGATAACAGAATTTTGTACAACCTTGATGGAATGGTGGGAAAAGCGTACAGAAAGGCAGTACACACACACACACACACACACACAGATACACACATATGCACACGGGCATACTCATAGCAGAATCTGATGGGGCATCAAAAGATGTGCTCATTAGTAATGAGAGAAATGTAAATTAAAACCATATACATTTTTGGTCTCTCAGATGGTGAAACATTAAGGAGGAAGACACTATTTGTTAAAGACTGACATCTTCTCTCAGGAGAGCAATTTGGCAGTTCTTATCAAAGTTTAAAATGCTCATTGTCTTTGACCCAACAATACTTTTAGGTTATAATATCCATGTTCCCTGTTAATAGTAATTTATTTTAAAATATATCCATAATATATTATTAATTTTTTTGAAAAGGTTATAGGACAATATTTATAATATGGTCCCATTTTTATTTTAAAATGCACATTTATATAAAGCATAATTAAGGTGTCTGCAAATCGATGTTTGAATATACTATTACAGTGATTAGTAGGAGGAGGTAGAAGTGCTTCAGGGTGGGATTATGGGTAATTTTATTTCACATGGACTTGCAGTGGGAATCATCAAAATTCATCTATTTCCACTTACAAATCTTTTCAAGTTTCAAGAACTGTATTATGAAATATTTCAAACACTATTTTAAAATAAAACAGTGAACGTTGAGGTACCCAGTACCTAATTTAAGAAGTAAAACATTACCAAGAACTGAGGTTTCTTTTCATTTATGAATTAAAGTATCATATCCTCTCTTTATATAGCTTCCTCCTTCCCTCAGGCTGCTTACAACAAAACTAAACTTTTTGATCTCTCATTATGGATTTTTGCCTTTTAAATTACAATTTTGAGTTGTGTATAAGCATTCCCGTTACATTAGAGCAGTGATTCTCAAACTTGGCCACATATGAAAAACACCCAGGTGGACTTCCCTGGTGGTCCGATGGTTAAGAATCCACCTGCCAGTGCAGGGGACACGGGTTTGATCCTAGATCTGGGAAGATCTCACATGCCGCAGAGCAACTGAGCCCAGGTACCGCAACTCCTGAGCCTGTGCTCTACAGCTCAGGAGCCACAGCCACTGAAGTCCACACACCCTAGAACCTGTGCTCCCCAACAGGAGAAGTCACTGCAATGAGAAGCCCTTGCATCACTGCAGGAGAGTAGCTCATGCAGCAGTGACGATCCAGCACAGTCAAAAAACAAACCAGCTAGACCTCTTACAGCTACTCATGTCTGGGTGCCAGTCCCTGCAGCTGATTTACTTGTCTGGAATGGCATCGGGCAGTATTTCTTAGAGGCTCCCAGGATCTTTCTAGTGGGCAGCCAAGGTTGTGAACCATTAACAAAAGGACTTGAGAGTTTGCCATTTACCAAATCTGCCCTTTGTGGCTTTGACATCCTGTTTTGTTTCATCTCTGTCCCTAGATTGATAGGGAATGGGGTGGTGTGGTGGGGTTGGACGCAAATGGACACTGAATTATTCCCTGCAGAAAGAACACGCCCAAAGGGAAGGATGGAGAAGGATGGCCACGGAAGGAAGCACGAGGGGTCTTGTTGAGCAGACTTTGTCGTGAACCACTGTGGTTTGGATAGCAGTCGTTTGTGGTCCTCCTCTGTGTCTGCTGCTTCGGGATGTTTGTCTTGGGGTTTATTTTTAGGAGAGGGAGAGGAAAGAGTCAGCAGATTAAGACAAATAGACAATTAGACTGTGGATTTCTTTTGTAGCTTTTTTGATAGCCAGAATCGACATTAACTTAGCAGGAGCATAGCAGTACTAGGTGCTATCCACAGGAGGAAAAACACGCAGTGTGTTTTTCTTCTCCTTAGTGAGTTAATGGTTCTGGTCGGAGACTTGTGGCTTGGCAGGCTTCATCCCTGAGATGGTGGACTTCATCAGCATACACATTTAAAAAATATTAAATGCGAATGCAGTTAGGCTGGGCATGCTCTCCAGTCTGATCCTAGGTCACACCACTCCCTAAAACCCACATTCTCATCTTTTTCTTCATTTAAATATACACTCCTGGACCCTTCTGAGGACTGAAGAGAAACTAAATTGTAGTTTTAAAAAAATTATTTACTTAACAAATGTGGACACCTTTGCAGCTACAGTCCAGGGTTTTATTCTCTTTTGTTCCCTATTAGCAGTCATTTAAAAGGAAATGTTAACAAGAACAACAGTGACAAAAATCCCCACACCCTCAGCTAGCTGGAAAGAACTTATAAACGTATTTTTATTTCATGTTAGCATATTAGATGCTCCTGGGATAAAAAGAAATTGCTTTTGCTCAAAGCCATGAAAATAAGTCTCTCAGAGGGAAAATTTGATTCCTTTGAAAGAGGCTGGCAGAGTTCACTCTTGTTAGATCAAGGGGACCATGTGATTTTTCTGTCCTATTCTTTACAGCTTCTGGTTTAGCAGACAAGCTCCTACTAAGGGAAAAGGGGAAGGAATATAGTGAGTGTATCCATATTTAGTCGGGTTAGAATGATACAGAATTGTGTGATTGGACAAAGGCACAGGTTATTGTCTGATAGGAAACAGTGAGGAAGTCTAGACCAGAACTGGGAATAATTCAGAACATATCTTTCATTAATGAATTTCCTTGAATTATATGCTGTATCCCAAGCCGTTTGGAACATCATGTTTTTGTTCACTGACCATTAAAGGAAGTCCCTAATTTTCTTGCAGGGAAAATACTTTGAAATCCAGTTCAGTCCAGGTGGGGAACCAGATGGTGGAAAGATCTCCAACTTCCTTCTGGAAAAATCTAGGGTGGTGATGAGGAACCCTGGCGAGCGGAGTTTTCACATATTTTACCAGGTTTTCCTTTATATTATTTCTTTCCTACTTCTCTATTCCTTCTCCACATTTAAAATGTTCTTCTCTTGGTACTCAGGTCCTCAGGGTGAGATAGTCTAGTCTGGCCAGCCCTTGAGTCTTTATTAACGCAGGATATGCAAGTCATGTGCGAAAGAACTGTGAGGATGCCCTCACCTGCAGGCAGAATAAGGTCTAGCTAGGGTGAGAAGACAACAGTTTCCCTAAAGTAAAATATAAAGTGTTGACGCACTTCAGAACAAAAGTAGGGATGTTTGATTCTTGGCTAAATAGGAGATCACGAGGGGAGATATAGCTGGGACAATAAGGAGAGCTTTTAAGGGGGCACAAGATGGTGTGGAGGAGAGGTTGACTCAGGTTGAGTCAGATGGTCTGAACAAAGCAAGCAGGGAGGGATGGGGAGGTGGGGAGATGGGAGAGATGGAGGGAGGGGACAGGTAAGCTAGTGAATGAGCCAGGCTCCAGCCGGATTGCAAGGGTAGAGGTCTCCAAAAGGTGAACTGTGGGAAGAAAGACTTGAAAAAAGACTTGAGGTATTTCTTGCCATGTCAAAAAGTTTTGGCTTAGGCTCTCAGAAGCCATGGAGAGTTTGGGGTTAGAGCAGTCGGCCGGATGCTTTTAAATTATGTTCCAGGCTTCAGCAATCATTTGTTTCAACTATTTTTTCAATATTTTTTTAATGATTATTGATTTTTATTGGAATATAATTGTTTTGAATGTTTTTTAAGTGTTTGAAAGTGTAATGATACCATAAACAATTTTTTTAACGTATGGATTTTTGTATTAGTACTTTATATACTGGGGACCCACATTAGATTTTCTTTGAAGAATCAGCTGCAACTGTTAGGTTTTTTTGGTTTTTTTTTTTTTTTTTTAAATTTTTTGTTAGAGTTTGATGATTATTCAATTTGAAGGAAGTTAAGCTATGTTGCAGAGAAGGCAATGGCACCCCACTCCAGTACTCTTGCTTGGAAAATCCCATGGATGGAGGAGCCTGTTAGGCTGCAGTCCATGGGGTCGCTAAGAGTCGGACACGACTGAGCGACTTCACTTTCACTTTTCACTTTCATGCATTGGAGAAGGAAATGGCAGCCCACTGCAGTGTTCTTGCCTGGAGAATCCCAGGGACAGGGGAGCCTGGTGGGCTGCCATCTATGGGGTCGCACAGAGTCAGACACGACTGAAGTGACTTAGCATAGCATAGCATAAGCTATGTTGATTGCTCCCATTTCAGTCTTTTCAATTCCATAGACATGTTAGGTGGTGGCAAACAATTCTTCTAGTTAGAATCTATTGGTTTAAAATATCTATAAATGACTAAAAGCTTTTGTCAATTCAGTAATGCTTTTAACTGTATTAATCAAAGCACCACGTACAGGTCTTTGAAAAGTAATTTTATGTCTCACACACACTATATTATTTATTGAGCACTGGACAGAAGTTCATAATTATTTCCTGGATGCTGTACTCTAAATGCCAGCCCTACCCCCCTTCAGAATCCTCTGCCCACAAGTTGGAAAACCCCAGCCTGGAGACTGGGGAAGTGATGAGTTCAGGGTAAGACAGAGTTTAAGATTCTGACATAAAAGTGATAGTTGAAGCTGTGAAATAGGTGAGACTCCTGTGGGAGTGAATGTGGAGAGAAAAACCATGCCCATTTAGGACTTGGGGACCTGGAGACCACCTGTGGGATGAGGGAGGCATTGAGGAGCCAGGAAAGTAGTCACAGATCCTGCAGTGTCACGAAAGCCAGGGGAAGCATGGGGGTGCAGGGCAGGATCACTTATTCAGAGCTTGAGGAAGAAGGATGAGGCAAGGGCCTGGGGACCAAGCAAGGCCTGGCGGCTTCAGCCACTGGAAAGCAGCCATGAGGGCTTTTCCATCAGAATGGTGACGGGGAGGAAGACACCAGTTGAGGAAGGAGATTCTGTAGCTTGAAGGGTTTCAGAGTCAAGGAAAAGCTTCTAAAGAAGACAAAGAAGCATGTGACTGTAGGTTGGAGAGAAAGAAAGGGATGTTTGAACCTTCAGGTGAAGGGAGTACATGATGTGGGTGGGGAGAAGACTGAGACAGAGATGGAGAAGTTCTTCCTTAGCAAAAACCAAACCAAACCAAAAGAAAAAGGAAGAGTGGTACAAACAAATTTTAAGGAGATAGAGGGAAAACTAAGGGAACCTGATGTAATAAGATGACCAAGAACTTCTCCATAAAGGAGATGAGGTTCCCTGTTTTAAGGGTGTGAAGCTGGGATGACATGAGGAACTAAACCAAGATGAAGAAGTGTGGATGGGGGTGGGGGCCAGTGGTGGCTGGCGCTGGCTTGCATGGACTCTGTGCATTTCTTCCTTCAGTGGCATTTCTTGGTAGTTTGAAGTATTTACACCACCAAAGTTAGCAGTTGCTACACATTCATTCCCCACCCCCACCTCAAGAATGGATTGTCCAGGAGTTCCCTCATGGTCCAGTGGTAAAGAATGCATGTGCCCGTGCAGGGAACACAGGTTTGATCCCTGGTCCAGGAGGATTCCCCATGCTGTGGGGCAGCCAGGCCCGTGGTGCCACAAACACGGAGCCCATGCTCTGCAACAGGAGAAATCACCACAATGAGAAGCCCAGGCACCACAGCCAGATGGTAGGTCTGCACTTGCTGCAACTAGAGAGACCCACATAGCATAGCCAGGAAAAGAGAGAGAATGGATTGTTGAACATTTTCTCGCACATCTATAGGACGCTTGCTTAGAACTAAGGTAGATACCAGAGATAGAACAGAAAGCCAAGGGACAGGACACCTGCGTGGGGGACCTGAGGCTGTACATGAATATGCACCGTGCTGTGAGAAGCATGGAGAGTCCAGCTGCCGTTTACAAAGGCTTGTGCATTGACTCACATTGTTGTACAGCAAAAGCTGACATAAGGTTGTAAAACATACTCCGATTAAGAAAATAAAAAATAAGGGTTTGACTCCACCAAAAATAAAAAAAGAGCCATGTGCAAGTTGAGCAGGAACAAAGTAGTGATAATCTGGCTTGCTTTCCACTGTTCCAAGGGATCTCACCAGTATAACTGCACAGTTTGATGTATCAGATAAGGGAAAATTCTCAGCCCTTGCAGGTCTAATCAGACTTAAGAACTAGAATTTGCAAAGATGATTTGGGGCTACTACACAGAGAGCAGATATTCTGAAGCCCCTTCGTATTTTTGAGACCAGGAGCTTCCATCCATTTAGGAATCAGGGGTAGAAGGTCTGATCACCTGACTCCAGGGGTGGTGGGTGGTAGTGGGACCCATGTGGTACCTTTGCCTGATCCATAGGCTCCACCACACACATGCCACTTTCTCTTGCTCCAGCTCATTGAGGGCGCCTCCCCAGAGCAGAAGCATGGCCTGGGCATCACCACCATGGACTATTATTACTACCTGAGCCTCTCGGGGTCTTACACGGTGGATGGCATTGATGACAAGAAGGATTTTCAGGAAACTCTGGTAAGTGCTGGTACAGGCCGGGCATGATCTGACATCTAGACCAGGCGTTGTCTATGGCAGAAAGGGCAGGGGAGGTGAACAAAGCAAAGAGCAGCCTGAAATATCACCTCTTTCTGCTGGAAGCCCTCCATTTCTTAAAACACAGGTGTAAACACCCTTAAATAGCCATCGGCCCAGTTGCCAGAGGAGCACTTAATGATTAAACATGGGTAATAAAAAAGTTCATCATTTCCCCTCTCTAGGTGTTCTGATTCACATAAAAACTAGTTTGCCGAAAGCTTACAGAGTTGTTGAGCTGTTTCCTTACAAAAACAAACCAAAATTATTATCTTAATCAGGTTTAATGGGACTTCCCTTGTTGTCCAGTGGCTAAAACTCCAGGCACCCAATGCAGGAAGCCCAGGTTCAATCCCTGGTCAGGGAACTACATCCCACATGCCACAACTAAGACCCGATACAGCCAAATAAATATTAAAAAAAAAAAAAAAAAAAATCAGGTTTAGGAATCTTAGAACACCTTCAGTCTCATCTCCACCTCAGTATTTACAGGTCAGAGGGCAAGCCTTACTCCATTCTTTTCACACTGTGTGTACGTTATGGTACACACTGAATTCAGGTAGATTATTGAAGGTTCACATCCTTGGGAAACAACTTACTAACTCAGTCAATCTAGAACTTTCTGGAGACTTCCCTCGTGGTCCAGTGGTTAAGACTCCATGCTTCCACTGCAGGGGGCACATGTTTAAAACCTGGTCAGGGAATGAAGAGCTCACATGCCGTGTGGTGTTGTCAAAAGAAATTTTAAAAATAAAAAATAGAGCCTTCTAGAGGTGGACTACTCACCCATTTAGCCTCAAGGAGCTGCATCACCACTGCCCTTTAAGTCAGATACCAGCCTGGCTCATGCCTCAGCCTGGATCCAAAACCAAGTGGGAGAACTGAATGGGCAATTGGAGGTACAGTTTCAGGTGGCAAGGGGGCTGGCATTTGTGCTTGAAAGGGGCAGACTGTGTCCCAGGTGTCCGGAAAGAATGTGGCATCAAGGGGCCACGTGGCCTCGGGAGGTGGGAGAGAACTTGCAGACAGGCCTGCAGCGGTCTTAGAAAAGAGCTCCCTTAAGATACAGGTATCTAAGACTCAGGCCTGTCATCTCCTTTTATTTTAATTTAATGGATCTCAGAAACAAAGCTCTTATAATGATTCTTTTATTTGGTTTTCCTGGAATTTTTCAAGATCCTTTTGCAAGTACAATTTATTCTCAGCCCTCCCAATGAAGAGAAAAGTCTGTGAGAGTTTGGAGTGGCTGGAAAGCAGACTGGTGCCCTTAGAGGGAGACGGTGGCAACAAGGAGAAAATTAAGAGATAAGAACAGACTTGTTGACTAGGCAGCTGCCTCTGCATCTGAATATCTTTCCTCCAGAGCCTTCTCGCATGTATTTCTAGACGATTACATGTTCACATTGGGCAGGTTATTTACTGGGCTCCCCTGTGGCTCAGTGATAAAGAATCTGTCTGCAGTGCAGAAGACGTGAGTTCAATCCCTGGGTCGGGAAAAACCCCTGGAGAAGGAAATGGCAACCCACTCCAGTACTCCTGCCTAGAGAATCCCAGGGACTGAGGAGCCTGGTGGGTTATAGTCCATGGAGTCACAGAAGAGTTGGGCATGACTGAATGACCAAACCACAAAAAAGAAATTTCAAGACTGAACTGCCTTTCCAGCACCGTGTTGAGACTTGAATGTGTGAGAGGGCATTGGCCAGTGAAAATGTCTTATGGTGACTTCCAGCTGCCATCACGGACTAAGCCATGTGTAACTGCACAACCCCATCCAAGCTTTGGTTTCTTTCTGATGTGCTTCCATAGCTAGTGACTGACTTGTCTGGGTCGTTTCTCTCCCCTCTTCCAGCACGCCATGAACGTGATTGGGATCTTTGCGGAGGAGCAGGCGCTGGTACTACAGATAGTGGCGGGGATTCTCCACCTGGGAAACATCAGCTTCAAGGAAGTTGGCAATTACGCAGCCGTGGAGAGTGAAGAGTGTGAGTGGTTTGGGCACACGGTTGCCAAATGAGGGGATACAGTGTTTAGTTCCAATCAGAAGAACTCACCACTTTCCTGTGCTTTGGGTTTTTTGGGGGAAGAGAGGCTGAGAAGACTGGCGTATCTTGCTGGGGCAGAACTGAAAGGTCTCATGAGAGTCTGTGCCTCTTCTCTGCACCCACACTAGGGACCCTGATGAAGCTGTGCTGGTTTATCTTTAACCTTGGGGAAACCTGGCAGAATTGTACATGTAGGTTTAAAAATCAAGCTATACTTTAATGAGAATTAGAATTGTCTCCTACTACAAATCTTTTCTATAACGGATCTTTAGGGTTGATATTCACCTGAAGTTTCTCTCAGGATGTAAGTAAATATGGATAGCTCACAGGTTCGTAAGTTGCCCCGTGGGTTGGATTAGACTGGGTTTCTGAAAACAAGGGGGAAAAAAATGGACACTGTTGTGTTGATCTTGCTGCTGATGTCTTTAATGGCCCCTCTGTAGCCGTCAGAAGACCTGAATGGTCGCTTCTACCCTTTGAGAAGGAATCCGGTGCTGCCTGCCGAGGCGCACTACTGGTTCTGTGAACACCGTGGTGCTACAGCCGCTGTGGCGTGTGACTTCAGCCTGTTTGTCATCGGTCAGCTTTCCAGGCTGCTCTCAGAACCCACACATCCTTCAACCACCCAGGAAGATGTTTCCTCCTTTCTCAGCATTCTTCCAAGATGACAAATTTAGATGCCCAGTAATAAATAGTATCCTACTCATTGCTGACAGTGCAGTGAGGCTCTTTCCATTCCAAATAAGGTTCTTTTTTTATATTTTTGTTCTCTTTGGTGATAAAAGAGGGAAGTTCTGCTAACTTTAGATGTCTGTCTGATAAGGAGAAACATGAATTGTGTTTACCAGGGAAGGGAGTGGGGTGGAAAACAATAAATGCACAGGGTATCCATGAAGTCTAGAAGCACAACCAATAATAATGTGTTTTCATACTTTATGTGCTTTATCCTTCACATTTAACAAATGCATGTATGTGTCCAGGAGGGTCGTGAACACTTGCCTTTCAACACTGACCTTTCCGATTTCTTGACAGTTTCTGTAGACGTACACTGGAATTCTCTTGCTTTCTTCAATGGTACAATCCTTTACTGACCCTTTAGGCTGGAGGAAAAGGTCATGGCTTTGACACAGCAAGTATTTTCCTGGATGCTTGAGCCAAGAAGCCTCCTCAGCCAACTGGGTAAAACCCAGGATTGGCAACTGTCATGAGATCCCCTGATTGAAAGTGGTGTGGGGCTGTCTCCATCAGAAAAGGGCTATGCTTGAAGCCAAAGAGCTTTAACAGAGAAATAGGTCCTTCTCCCAGTCGTATTGTTTTCTTCCAGTTGGTAATACCTAACTGGTTCAGGGTAGTACACGATCACAGTTCTCACATCTACTCATTTGCTAGTCAGAATCCGCCTGCAGTGCGGGAGACCTGGGTTCAATCACTGGGTTGGGAAGATCCCCTGGAGAGGGGAAAGGCTACCCACTCCAGTATTCTGGCCTGGAGAATTCCATGGACTGTGTAGTCTATGGGGTCAAAAAGAGTCAGACACAACTGAACGAATTTCACTTTCACTATTCCCCTCTGTAGTAGGAACCACTGTTTCCAATCTCTTGTATTCCTTTCAGGGGAACAGTGTGTTCCTAAGAAACTACTCATATCTCTTCTTTTTTTCCCTACTATTCTACATTAGTTGGAGTTTATAACATACTCTACAGTTGATTTTTCATTCCACATTGTCCCTTGGAGATTATTCTATAGCAATTCATTAAGAAGCTTCATTAAAAAAAATTTTTTTTTATTTTGTTTCATAGTTGATTTACAATGTGTTAGTTTCAAGTGTACCGCAAAGTGAGTCAGGTGTGCATATACATATATCCACTCTCTTTTAGATTCCTTTCCAGTACAGGTCATTACAGAGCGGAGTTCCCTGTGCTACACGTAGGTTCTGGTTGGCTCTGTTCCCGGTGTAGTAGTGTGTATATGTCCATCCCAGTCTCCCAGTTGATCTCTCCCCCTCTCTATTCCCTGGTGACCGTACGTTTGTCCTCTGTATCTGTAACTCTGTTTCTAATTTTGTAATTTGTACCCTTTTTTTAAGATTCCATATACAAGCAATATCATATATTTGTTTTTCTCTGGCTGACTTATTTCACACAATATGACACTCTCCAGGTCCATCCACATTGCTGAAAATGAGGAAACCCCATCCTTCTCAAAGCTGCATTAGCATTTCACTGCCTGACTGTGCTTTAGTTTGTTGAGCCAATCATCTGTTGATGGACATAAAGATGGTTTCCTGTTACTCTTCCAATTACTTAAAATGGATAACCTGGTTTGTGTTATCGTTCTCATATTTGACTTTAATATATGGAATACATTTATAGAGGGAAGGCTTAGCCAATGTTTTTATAAAGGAAGAAAGCAGACTTTTCCTAGCTATTGTAGAAAAAAAAAATTGTTAAGACTTTGATCACAACTGGTCTACTAAAGCAGAATATTAAATATAAATTAGCTTCAGAACTTTGTTGAAGGAAATAAAAATACTCCTTAAGTAACCACAGGAGTGAAGTGAGAGCTCCTTCTTTGCCTTGTTATGAGTGGGTAGAAAGCATAGAAGCTCAACACCCAAGATGGATAAACCACATTTACTTTGCCATTTCTTTTAAATTTGTAACAGGGAGTTTTGTTTTGTTACATCTTTTTGGTTTCTCTATATTCCCTATGCTTAAATGGAAAAATTCAATCCGACTTTGCTTTACACTTGAATGCAGTAGTAGAAATCTGTCCTCATTATCAAAATGTGCTAAAACATTCTTTTCTAGTGGGCTCTTTTATGCCCTGCATAATTCTGTTTAACTGTACCAGAGTTACATCAGCATTTTTAAAATTAATCAGTGCTTTCTCCTTGCTCTCTCCTTCCCCACCCATTCCCCCAGCCTCTGAACTTCTAAACTGCCGCTCCTATCCAGCCATTCTTGCATACACCTTCATAGAAATTCACAGCTGGAGTCAAGTCAATGTGAGCAGCCCTACAGTTTTAGCACCAGGGCAGCCATTGAAGAAGACACTGTACTTAAAAAACATGGCATGGATTTTTTGGAAAAGCAAGTACTAGATTTCCTCTCTAGACGTCTTAGCTGTTTCCCTAAGCTTGTGACTCTGATTCTTGGCCAAAACTCCCTGCCTTGTTTTTCGAGTGCCTGGGGCCCTTCACTTTTGCCCTCTTCTACTTAAGAGATAGGAGGCCTGGAAGGACATTGTTTCCTTGTCAGTCTTGTCGATTTCATCTCAAGGACCCAGGGACTTTTGCCATATTGTTTTATTTCTTTAGCTGTGGCCATAATGGTAATGCCAGAAACATTGCTACCAACCATTTTAACTGTGTCCCTAGTTTAGCATGGCTGGGGACTTGGGAGAAGCCCATGTTCATCTACATGCTGTCTTCCTGGTGAGAGTGATAATAATCAACACTGTAGTTTCTCCTTAATGAAGGTCTTCTCGGTGTCAGACACTTTGGTGAGTGTCTTTTGATTCTCACGCAAAGCTGCACATGTGATTTACAGGCATCTTATGTCCTTGTTCTGTGCAAGGTAATTTTCATTTTGGCAGAAGACACATCCAGATTCCTAAACATATGTGTGGTGAAACTAAACTTAAAAGAAACTGGCCATTGGCAAATTAGTGTGTTTAATTTTGTTCACATGCCCTTTGAAAAAGGAAGCCCCTCCCTGTCAGAGCATTTCTATGGAACAGTCACATAGATGATAAATACCTTGTTCTGGCATTGCCCTTTTTCAAAATGCTTTCACTGACTTCATCTCATTGGAAGATATATACTGAGAAATGTTAGCCTGTTACATTCCATTGCCATCTGTGAAATTCAAACAGGTTATCTTTATTGGGAGCTTTATGATTTTTGAGCATTATCATAAGGTCTTTAATAAAAGTCCCTTTATCAGAGAATTTTGGCAAAACTTTATGCAGAAAAGAGAAGTCATATCCAAGTCGAGAATTTTGATTTGTGTTCATAAAAATCTTTCATTCATACTGGAAAAAAATCTGAGCATTCTTTCGTGTCCAGGGATCTCATGCTTGTCATTTATTCATATTAGAGTATTTTGACCAAAAAGTCAAGAAAACCTGTTTGTATCCTGGGCCCCCTCTTGGTGAGTTTCTTGGCTTGAAACAATTTGCTGAGCCGTGAGAACCTCACCTTTTCTATCTTAAGACCACAAGCTGTGCCAACTGCATGTCCTTAGTGTGGGGTGTTTAATCTGTGATGTGACTACTACAATCCCCTCCATTGCTTGTATAGTGCCCCGGGGAGATCTGGTAACATCTGTCTCTAGAAGCCATCCAGCCCCCTTTGACTCCAGACCAAATATCCCCTACCATTCAACTCCACCATTAGAATTTGTCCTAATCTTCTGATCGCCTTCCTTGGCCTTCATCTCAGCCAGCGCTCACCTCAGCTGTGTCTGCCCTACCCAGCGTCCTTGCCTTTGCACATCCCACTCCCCTCTCTCCCTCTTCTTTCTTCCACCGCATTTGTACACACTCTGTTCAGCCTTTTAGCCCCTCCCCTTCCCCCCACCAAATCCCACATCTTCCTTGACCACCCCAGCAAACAGTAATCTCTCGCTGTCCTAAGTTCCTCCAGGACTTTATTGTCTGTCCCTGTCACATACTCAGCTTTTTGTAGGCTTCTTTATTTAGTAAACTATCTTTGCCCCATTTAAATTGTCTTCAAGATTTCTTAAGTATTTTATATTCTGTCCTCTGTCTTTAGTACCCCAACACATGGTATTGAGTACTTACTCAATAACTATGTGATTTGTTATCATTATAAGTTTGATGATATTAGGTGCTTCAAGCTGGGAATGATGATTCTATGAAAACACTGTACCAAAAAGGAAGAAAAACAGTATTTGGAGCCAAAAAAATGTTGCTTCATTTAGTTCCTTCCAGGCTGTCTTGCTGCAGTCTTGGAAAGATGTCCATTTGAGGCATTTGGCTGTGATCTCAGTAGGGGGGATTGATTTGCCACCCTTCTTGGATCACTGATTTGTATAATTGAAAGTCTTGGTCATCATAGGAATTGACTCATGTAATAAAAAAATTGGGGAAAATTAAAGTGGATGGATGTGTGTGACGTTTCTGATAAGCAGTCTTCATTACAGTGAAGGATCTTGGAGGCTCATGGTGGTTGGTATCTTGCATGTGTACACACACATGTCTTCGTGTATTTGTGAGAGGAATTGTTAAAAATCTGAAAGACAGTCATGTTTTGTTTTGTTTTGTATAGTTTTGGCTTTTCCTGCCTATCTCCTGGGGATCAACCAGGACCGGTTGAAAGAAAAGCTCACAAGCCGGCAGATGGACAGCAAGTGGGGAGGCAAGTCGGAGTCTATCAACGTGACCCTCAACGTAGAGCAAGCCTGTTACACCAGGGACGCACTTGCCAAGGCCCTGCATTCCCGGGTCTTTGATTTCTTGGTAGATGTAAGTAAACACAGATTGACATTGTCGGAGCTTCATATTCTGATGTCATGTAAAGAGTAAAACATCTCAGAGCTTTGTTTTCACGTTTTGGCTCATTCCTTATGTGATCATCACTTCACTCCTCCATGTTTTATCCTCACACTGGAACCATTTTTTACTTTTCCACTTTTACTTCTAGTATTGTCCAGCAAAACTCTAATATGGTAACAGCTTCTTGTGGACCAAATATTTAGTAAAGCCAGAACTACAGACCAGAAAAAGAGGAGGCCCACTGTCGTAAATCTTTCAGCTTAACGGTTTGGAATTTTGTATTTGTCATCTATTGTTATGTTACAAAGTAACCCAAAACTTAGTGGCTTAAAATAGTAAGCATTTATTTTTTCACAGTTTCTATGGGTCAGCTGTTTGGAGGTGATTTAGTTTGGTGGTTCTGACTCAGGGATGAGGGAGCAAAAAGATGCTGATTAGAACTACAAGGCTTAAAAAAAAAAAAAAAAGAACTACAAGGCTTGACGAGGGTTGGAGAATCTGGTTCCAAGGTGGCGTCTTTATATGGCTGTTGGCAGGATGCCTCAGTTCCTTGCTACATGGGCATCTTTTTTGGAACTGCTTGAATATCCTCACAACATGGCAGTTGATTTCCCCTAGAATGAGTAAGAGAAAGAGCAAGGAAGAAGCTGCAAAGATTTTGATGTCCTAGTCTTGGCCTCAAATATTGCCACTCTGTCAGCTTCTGTTCATTAGAAACAAGTCACTAAGGACAGCCCACAGTTAAGAGCAGAGGATTTAATTTCCAATTTTGGGGGGAGAAGAATGTCAAAGACTTTTTGGATATATTTTTTGAACTACCACAGACTTTTAAAATAATGGTGTAACCATACAGATATTACATCTAAATATGCATATACATGCATATTTATATATGTATATAACTTATAGATTCTGAAAATTAGTCTCTCAGCACTGTCACTGCCAGTGACAGTCTGTGTTAATCCCTGTAGCTTGTAAATGGTTAGAATAATAATAGCAAGCACTTAGATAGCACTTACTAAATGCCAGATACTGGTCTAAGTCTTTTAGAAAAAGAATAATTCTTACAATAACTCTGTGACTTAGGTATTATTATCTCTATTAAACATATAAGCTAACTCTGAGGCACAGAGAGGTTCAGGAACTTCCCCAAGGTCACACCACTATTAAGTGATAAACCTGGGAATTAAACCCAGGTAATTTGGGCCTCCCTGGTAGCTCCGAGGTTAAAGCATCTGCCTGCAATGCAGGAGACCTAAGTTCGATCCCTGGGTCGGGAAGATCCCCTGGAGAAGGAAATGGCAACCCACTCCAGTATTCTTGCCTGGAGAATCCCATGGACAGAGAAGCCTGGTAGGCTACAGTCCACGGGGTCGCAAAAAATCAGACACGACTGAGCGACTTCAGTTTTAAGTTTCAGTTTGGCAGAGCTCCAGCTATTTTACTCCTCTACCTTTTATATATTCCAGCCAGAAAGAACCCCAGGGGAATCCCAGTCAGGGGACAATAGGCTGGCCATTAGATCTAGAAAGTCTGTGTTTCACTCCAGGCAGCATCTATAAGGCTTAAAGTATTGTTGGGTGTGTTTGCTGCTGCTGCTACTGCTAAGTCACTTCAGTCGTGTCCAACTCTGTGCGACCCCATAGACGGCAGCCCATCAGGCTCCACCGTCCCTGGAATTCTCCAGGCAAGAACACTGGAGTGGGTTGCCATTTCCTTCTCCAGTGCATGAAAGTGAAAAGTGAAAGTGAAGTCACTCAGTCGTGTCCAACTCTTAGCGACCCCATGGACTGCAGCCTACCAGGCTCCTCCGTCCATGAGATTTTCCAGGCAAGAGTACTGGAGTGGGGTGCCATTGCCTTCTCTGTGTGTTTAGGGTTGAGTAGATCAGAGCAGGATAGGGTAAATATTCTGTGTACTTCTTATGGTTATATTAATGGTAAGATTGCTTAGGAAGGTCAGGGTTATACAAAACATTAGTCATGCTTTTCACTTGTCCAGGCCCGTCATTATATTGACAAGGGAATCTTAGCCCCGAGTATTGGTGATTTCACCCAAGGCCATTCAGCAGGAGGGTTGTGCCGAACTGGGATTAAAACCTACATCTCTTGTCTCTGTTCAGTGAACCTTCCAGTGCTGGCCTTCCCACTTTATTTCCTTTCTGTCCTCCCTTGATTGTGGTGTAATGGGGCAGATGCCCTGTGTAAGTGATGCTAATTGGAGCTGACATTTATTAAGCCCTGACTCCTTGCCAGGTGCTGGGCTAAGTGCTATCCATCATTACCTGTTGGCTGATAAAAGGTGATTGTCATTTTCTTTGCCTGGAAAACAACTCTGGTACTTAAAAATTCCTCTAGTTATTCTCAACCCCCAGGAATTTTTCTCTTACATTCCTCCCGCCCCTGCAGGCCTGACCAACCCCCTCTAACCTACACCCCCCCTCCTATCATTATCTGTTTCATTGATTACACATCTCTTTTCACAGTGGTCAAGAACACAGATATAATCATCATACTACTTAAGTTCAATTCCAGACCCTTCCTCTTATCCCCGTGTGGGTTTATACATTATGATGTTATCAGTGTCATTAAGAGGATTGTAACGAGAACTAAATGAAACAAAACTTGGGAAGCCCTTCCCAAAGCCTGGCGAATGTTGAATCCATGTAAAGTTGCTTTTCATTACCGTCACTTTAGTAGTAACTAATGGCATTATTGTCCAAAGTTGCCTCTGAGAATAAAGACTGTCTTGTTGACATTCCTACCATATTATGTTAGATGATCATTAATTGACTACAGGGCGTACCTTGTTTTATTGTGCTTTGTAGATATTGTGTTTTTTTTTTTTTTTTACAAATTGAAGGTTTGTGGCAACTCTGTTGAACAAACCTATCAGAGCCATTTTTCTGAGATTTGTTCATTTCATGTCTCTGTCACATCTCAGTAATTCTGGCAATATTTCAAACTTTTTCATTATTATATTTGTGATGGTGCTCTGTGATCAGTGATCTTTGATGTTACGACTATGACTTGCTGAAGGCTCAGGTGCTAGCTTTTTTTTTTTACCAATAAAGTAATTTTTAATTAAAGTATGTACATTCTTTTATATGTAATGCTACTTAAAAGACTGCACTTAATAAACTACATACAGTGTAGTATAAGCATCTTTTATATGCACTGGGAAACAAAAAAGGGGGGTGCCTCCCTTTTTGTGGTATTTGCTGTATTGCAGTGGTCTGGAACAAACCCACAGTATCTCTTATGTATGCCTGTACTATACTGGATGGGGTTAATGGAAAGAAGATTTACAAATTCTGCAATATTGGTTCTTTTTGTGAAACAGGTTTTACTTCACTCATCCAAGATATTTTCTTCTAATTCTCAAGACTTCCTGAGAAAAACTAGTTCTGCCAGAAATGAATGGTTTTCATCATGAAGCAAACTTTTTTTTTCTACCATGCTACTTTTTTTTTTTTAAGATTCTGGTGGTTTTCCCACAAACTTGACATTGCATTGAGGCCTTTTTAAGGGGCAATTCATCTGTCTTCTTGTCTGCTTCTGTTTCCATAGGCAGTAGTATCTGCTTTTCTTATCCCCATGCATGCCCATTTTTAATATGAATGTGAAAGGAGTTAATTACCATGCTGGTTACTTTCTTCTAGTCTATCAACAAAGCAATGGAGAAGGACCACCAGGAATACAACATTGGCGTCCTAGACATCTATGGCTTTGAAATATTTCAGGTAAGACCAGCTTGAGTAATTGAAGACAAAGAAGGGTAATGCTTTTTACCTGGCTTGAAAGAAATAATTCTAGGCAATGAAAAAAAAATCATTGTGGCTCACTTTTGCCTTTTTGAGTTCTTCATGTACCTATACTAAATTAGTATCTCCTAAATATAAACTATGCTGTTTCTACTGATGCTGCCAACATTTCCGTTAAGCCTTTTCACTAAATCACTCAAAAAGTGACTTTAAAATGATTTTGCAGAAACAACTACATAAAAGTAACACTTTGTCTTTTTCTTTTCTTCAGAAAAATGGCTTTGAACAGTTTTGTATCAATTTTGTTAATGAAAAATTACAGCAGATTTTTATTGAACTCACATTAAAGGCAGAACAGGTGAGCAGTCCCTCTTCCTTCATCTTGTTCTGTTTCTAATTTGTTTCGAAGGGTATAGATGTCTCTCTTTTGGTAATAGGTTCAGATTATTGTTTTTTTATTAGAAAATGTACTTAATAGAGTCAGGCAGAAAAACCATATGCCACTGTGACATTTTAGTCTGAAGTATAAACACCATCTGCTACGTTTTCTTTCTCTGTAAGTAAATGATGCTGTGAAGTTGGACTTATGACTGGTTGTTTTTACTACTTTATGACTCACTGACCAAGTGCAAATGGAAACCTATTCCAACCCCAATTGCCTATGGAATATACTGTGTTCCAAAGGAAAACTTGGTTTTCTCGGATTTGCTCTGCTCCCAATCTAACATAAAAATAAATGTGTCTTTAACAAAGCTGGTATTTAAATTCGGACTTAAGGTACTTGTCTTGTTTATACTACCTACTGAAAGTCCAGGGCAAATTCCCTTTTATTCTGGTGCCTACTGTTTTTTGATTTCTTAGATTGCTATAATAAGGTACCACCAACCAGATAGCTTAAAACAATGGAAATTTTTTTCTCTCGCAGTCCAGGAGGCCAGAATTCAAAATCAAGATGTTGCTAGGGTAGCACTCCTTCCAGAGACTATAGGGGAAATTCTTCCTTGCCTGTTGCAGCTCGAGGTGCTCCTGGCATTCCTTGCCTTTGGGCAGCATGCCTTCAGTCTCCGCCTGTGTCTCCATGTGTCCATTTTCTCCCTGTGTCCAAATCTCATTCTCTCTTCTCTTACAAAGCCACCAGTCTTTGGATTTAGGGGTCACCCTAAATCCACGATAATTTCATTATGAGATTCTTAGCTAGGATAGATTCTTAGCTTAGGATATCTCCAGATATCTTATTTCTGGACATTTTGGGGTTCTAGATGAACACAAAATCTTGGGGGACACATTCAACCCACTGCACACATCCGAGGCTGTTTGAAGAATGTTTATTCATGGAAGTGTTCATGTGTCTGCTTAGGAACACCAGTGATCAATAGTTTTCCTAGGAAACTCTGCCCTGGAATTCTTCCACTCCTCAGAGTAGCTAGAGCCAAACCCCAAGAGGGGACGTGGTGGAGACTGAGATGGGAGAAGGCAGAGGTTGGGTCACAGAGGAACTTGGTAGGGCATGGCGAAGACTTCAGAGGAAGTATGATGAGAAGCCACTGAAGGATTTTTAGTAGAGTGTGATGCCATCTGATTTGTTTTTGGCCAGTTGGCTTTGACTCTGTGCACTTAGACAGGGCAGGCTGGGGCAGGGGAGGACAAACAAGAGTAGAAGTTTCAAAACCAGACTCCCGGGGAGACTGAGCAAGAATGGTGAGGCGTAGACAGTGATGGCTGCAGGAGAGGTGGGGACGTGATGAGAGGGGATCAGATTTGGTATATATTTTGTAGAATGAGTCAGTGTGACTTCCTCTCAACGTAATTAGCTGAGGAAAGAGGAGTTGCAGATGATTCCTGCCTTTGCAGCTTGAACAACAGGACAGGGGAGAGTGTTTACTGAATGGTAAGATGAGGAGGAGAGCAGTTGGTTGGAGACAGTGGAGAGATGTAGGGCCAGAGCACTGCTGAATGTGGTAGATATGAGAGGGCTGTTATCCCTCTGAGTGGAAATTCCAGTATATGAAATATATGTGACTCTGGATCTCAGGGGGCCAGTCTAGACTAGAGAAACACTTTCAGGTGTCATTAGCCTATAGGTATTATTTTAAGTGACGGAATTGATTGGAATTACCTAGAGAATAAGGGTTGAGAAAACAAGGCTGGGAGATTGAGCCCTGAGAGCCCCCATCATATAAAGATCAGGGGTAGAGGGGAGAGCCAGCAAAGGATGCTAACAAAGCAAGATTGATGAGGAACGAGGAACACCAGGAGAGCGTGATGGCGTTCATCATGTTTAATGAGCAACTGACCTGAATGAGGGGCCTTCCTTTTAAGTACCTAGATGCTAATCTGTACTTCTGTTCTATGTTAAGTTCAAAGAGATTATTTCATAACTGGACCTATGGGTTAAGCCATTTTTAATTGCCATCTTTGTATGTCAAAAACAATTGTATGGAAGCAATTTTATATGGTTCTAACCAAACATAAAAATTACCAAGCAATGAAATTCTCTTTTCCTCTTCCTCTTAGAAAATATTAGTATTGCTAGTTTTTATGGAAGGGAGCCAGCTTTTTCTTTCCTGATGATTTATGTGCCTGTGATATCCATCTGTGCTGAACTCTAGCTGGTCTTTACTGAGTCATAATGAGAATTCCTGCTTTCTGTCCTATAGGAAGAATATGTGCAAGAAGGCATTAGATGGACACCCATTGATTACTTTAATAACAAAGTCGTATGTGACCTCATTGAAAACAAAGTTGTAAGTATCGGTCTGGTGTGTCTCTTCACTGTTCAAGGTTTACACTAAGTGAGTTTTTGTTCTCTCTGTCATTGTATTAGAATAGAGAGAGTGAGAGCGCTGATTGAAGAGAGAGTTTTTTTGTTTGCTTATTTGGCTGTGCCTGGTCTTTGTTGTGGTATGTGGGATCAAGTTCCCTTACCAGGGATTGAACCCAGGCCCCCTGCATTGGGAGTGTGGAGTCTTAGCCACTGGACCCCCAGGGAAATCCTCAATGCAGAGAGTTTTAGCAATTACATTTATTTTGCTTATACGTATATGTGTGAAAGCAGGGTTTTATTCTTACAGTTAATATATACATGTGTATATAAGTACATTGTCAATTTATGAAGGGAAGTCGTTACTGAATTTTAAGAGGAGACAGTTATCACTTATGTTGATGGCATAGTGTATGAAGAGACATAAAATTGGCTCTGCCTTCCAGACCATTTATACAACTTCTAGGACTTTAGCCCTAGAAGTTATTCAAAAGAAAATAAAAGGGCATAGACACATTTGTACAGTACTATTTTGTTTTTTTTATAAAAGTCCCAAACTGGAAATGGTGAAAACATTCATAGAGAATTCAGTCCTTAAATAAATTATAGCATACAAGAGCAGGGAAATATAGCCATCAAAATAATCAGTATAAAGACTGTGTAAAACAGGAGGATTATTTATAAACTAGTGCTATGCAGAAAAAGTGGTATATAATAGAATGTATCCAGTATGTAACTGTATTATCCATGTCTATATGGGCAACAAGCTGAAAACAAACATTAAGAAATGAATTGGGGTCAAAGAAAAATGGTTTTCTTCAGTTTTAAAAATCAACCTAGTACAATAAGAGTGAGCAGATAATGATCTTTCTGTGTACGACTTTGAATAGAACCTCGGGAAGTTGAACTTTTCTTTTTGAAAATGGACTTTGTTCCATCGTTAGATCTAAGAGGTGGCTCCCATTTGGGATTATTAATAGCATCCTTCCTCTAAGGGAAAGACTAACTTCCAAGATGGTATCTTAAGTCTCGGGAGCTGTTTCTTGCTTATGGAAAGACCTAATGAACATGGTATGTTTTAGAACAGTCAGTGAATTGGAGCTATGCTTTCTTGGTCCCATCAGAACCCTCCTGGAATCATGAGCATTCTGGATGATGTATGTGCCACGATGCACGCAGTGGGTGAGGGGGCGGACCAGACACTGCTCCAGAAACTGCAGATGCAGATTGGGAACCATGAGCACTTCAACAGCTGGAACCAAGGCTTCATTATTCACCATTACGCTGGGAAGGTATGGCCAGGGAGCAGGGGTTCAACAAAGAGGACATGACCTGTATTAAGCCTTTGGGTCTGTAATCTGTTTTCTCCTGAGGCAACTGAAAAGTGTCCATATAGTTTTATCTGCCTTGCTGTGTTTTATTGACCCATCATTCATTCATTCAACTTGGGGCTTATGAAATATTTGGAGACAAACAAAAGATAGTATACACTGCTGCCTGTTTTGTAACATGAATCACCCTTATATAACATAAGCATGAATCAGCATATATATTAACTGCTGAAGGATGAGCTTTCATCTTGCCTCTTATGCAAGCCTGCATTTTTTTACTTGCGCATCTTCCTTGGGAGTATAAATAAGGACCAGGGATTTGTTTTTATAAAATTCATGAGTACTGTGCGTTACTGCATTACCAGGCTTTGTGTGGGTGCTGGTGATATGCAGATAAGTAAACTGAGGTCATGATATTTGGAGACTTCACAGTACTGTGGAAATTCATTGGTCTCACTCTTCATCCCAATTAATCTCTTGTTAACCAGGGAGGATCCTTGAGCATGAGGCTGTAGCTAAATTGATCTAACTCTAGCACCATTCATAGGAGAAATCAGAAAGCCTCAGATGACGTGGCCCATTGCAGTGGTTTAGTGTGCACAGTTTCATTTTATTGCATCTTAGCTAAAATTTAGGGAAAGAATTCAGTGTATTATTTACACACCCGTATACCTGTAGAAGAAGGACTATGTAATCGTGAGAGCTGGGGGCCTGGTGATGTATCTTTTGGATCGTGTATGCAATCAGCGTCTCCAGACCATCACCAGCTAAGTCATCTAGCAGGTAAAACACGCACAGCTTTAATGTGACATTTCAGGATGAAAGCCCATTTGTTACATCTGAAAATATACATATTCCGTGAAAGATAGCCATGCTGGCTTGGATGTTTTGTTCAATGAAATATTTAAAAGATAAAATTTGATTTCTTTCCATTCTTGGCAAGGTATCCTATGACATGGATGGCTTTTGTGAGCGGAACCGTGATGTGCTTTTTATGGATCTGATCGAGCTTATGCAAAGCAGTGAGCAGTAAGTGTGTTTGCCTTATCTGACACAGAGGTTTGATCAGATTTTTATTATTACGACAAACTTGTGACATTTAAATGTCAGTATTTTGCTTCCTTGTGCTGTTAGGTCTGAGTTATCATTAGACAATTTGACTTCTTAAAATAGTCATCCCCCCAATCTTAGTCTCTCCCTTATCCTTAATACATCCCACCCCACATTCTAAGTGCCATCTGCAAGCCCTTCAGGGTCTCCAACTTCATCATGTTCAATGGTATCATCTAGAAGAAGTGCCCATCCTGGGATTGGGTTGGGATAGCCATGTAATGTATGAGTGGAATAGTCTGGTTCTGTGAAACTTTGCCCTTGGAATATCGTCCTAAGAATTCTCAGTTGCTCAGTTTTTAAAAATGCTAATGACCAACCTAGATAGCATATTAAAAAGCAGAGACAGTACTTTGCCAACAAAGGTCCATCTAGTCAAGGCTATGGTTTTTCCTGTGGTCATGTATGGATGTGAGAGTTGGACTGTGAAGAAGGCTGAGCACCAAAGAATTGATGCTTTTGAACTGTGGTGCTGGAGAAGACTCTTGAGAGTCCCTTGGACTGCAAGGAGATCCAACCAGTCCATTCTGAAGGAGATCAGCCCTGGGATTTCTTTGGAAGGAATGATGCGAAAGCTGAAACTCCAGTACTTTGGCCACCTCATGCAAAGAGTTGACTCATTGGAAAAGACTCTGATGCTGGGAGGGATTGGGGGCAGGAGGAGAAGGGGATGACAGAGGATGAGATGGCTGGATGGCATCACTGACTCGATGGACATGAGTCTGGGTGAACTCTGGGAGTTGGTGATGGACAGGGAGGCCTGGCGTGCTGCGATTCATGGGGTCACAAAGAGTCGGACACGACTGAGCGACTGAACTGAACTGAACTGAAGTGAATGGAGTTGCTGAAGCACTTGAGAAATGGCTCAAGAACTCAGGGAAGGACACTCAGAGATCCATTTTAACTCCTCAGACCTTGACTAAGCTATGGTCATAGAAGCAGTGGGAACACCACACAACACCCCCGTCCCCCCGCCCCCTTGCAAGCTGCTGGAGCAGTCAGGACCAGCTTTGCCATGTCCTTTCCTTCCCTGTTACCTGCAAAGGTCCCCCATGGTCCTGGGTAATGGATGCCAGGCATCATTTACATGATCAAGCGTCTCTGTGCCAGGCAAATACAATATTACAGTCTTCCAGTTTTTACAAATTTTAGAGCTTCCTCCAAGTAATATTGTCCTTTTGGTCTCTTACTTCAGATATAATATCAGGGCTAACTGCTTTAATCAACAGTTGCAAGCATGATTATTTTCTAGAAAGGGCTTGACTTCTATGAAAGCAAAATTGAGTTTCATTTTTGGTCCACAGTTCAAATTTCTGCTCTGTTTAATCCTCTACCCCTCCCGCCAGCCTCCACTCCTCCCCAGCCTGCATCTTCCCAGGCTTGTACTTCCTTGGCACTCACACCCCTCACTTCAGAGATGTCTTCATTCAAAACATAAAAATCTATTTGCTCTTAAAAGGTCAGGTAAACCACAAGTCCTGGCTTGTGGGGTTTATGATAATCAGGTGCAGACATGCTTTCAGAGATTTTTTTAATTATTAAAATTACTGCCAACTTCAAGAGCTATTGATGCTCTTGAACTTGTGTCGTGTAGTCATGGTCTATTGTTTAGAAAACACATGTGCTGTAAAAATCTGTAATTGTATCTGATGAGGTTAAAAGTAGATTATTGCTGGGGAGACTTCCTGGAAAATTCATGATGCCCAGTAAGTCACTTGGGCTTCCCTGGTGGCTCAGATGGTAAAGAATCTGCATGCAATGCAGGAGACCTGGGTTCAGTCCCTGGGTCGGGAAGATCCCTTGGAGAAGGCAATGGCAGCCCACTCCAGTATTCTTGCCTGGGAATCCCATGGACAGAGGAGCCTGGCGGGCTAACACCCACAGGGTCGCAAAGAGTCAGACACAACTGAGCCACTAGCACTATTAATACTACTAGTAAGTCACTTAGGAGGAATTTACATGGATCATGTTCATTCCATCAGTCAGACAGTCAGCAACTATTTATTGAGCACCTACTGTGTTCAAGGTAGAGGTCATGTTCCAGACACTGGGTACATTGCAGTGACTAAGACAAAGTCCTTGCTCTGTGCCCTTTGAGGCAGGCATATCAACAGATGCAGCCCAGTTACACTTCCTAATGAAGATACATTCAGCCAGCAAAGCATTAGTGAATTAGCTTCACTTAAAATTGCTCATACTCAAAAGCACAGTTCGTCAGGGTCTTTTACTGGAAGGAAGGGATGGTAGAAAGAGTGGCCTATTGGCATCTAGTAGGCAAAGGCCACTGATACTGTGAAACATCCCCTAATGTGTAAAGCACACACCACCCCCCACCCCGGGGTTCCAACACAGAATTATCCAATCCTAAGTATCCTTAGCACCAAGGTTGAGAAACCCTGCTTTAGAGCAAAGCAGAATCTGCATTGAATCTGGACAAGTCACACACAGCCTCGTGCTGTGGCCTCTCTTATTTAACTCAGCAAATTCACACTCAGCCCCCTCTGTTGTGTCCTGCTGCCAAGGTGTGTCTCAATAATAGTGGGTGGGAAAACATGAAAGGCAGAGTTTAAAATTTTATTTTTCCAATTTTATTTTCCAAGGTGTTTGTGTCTTAGAATTCTTTCCCAGTGTTGCTCTTGTCCACTGCTTTATTTTCCTACATCTTTAACTTGATGGCTTGTGCTTTGAGTCAAGTGGCCATTCTGTAGTCAAGGTTCTGTGCTTCTGGACGATTCTCACTTCTCTATGGAAGAAGGTGTTCCAGCCCCCGAGGTACTTGCTGATTGCTAATCCATTCTCTCTCTTTTTTCCAGACCTTTTATAAAGTCTTTATTTCCGGAAAATCTGCAAGCTGACAAGAAAGGCCGCCCAACTACTGCCGGAAGCAAAATAAAGGTTTGTTCTCTTTTGGGAAATTGATGGATTCCTGTAAGAGGTAGGATTTTCTGGGACTCAGGAACCGTCGTACCCCTGGGTCAGGCTGAGGTCAGTGAGATGCAACAGATTGGTTACAGAAGATGGCCAGAAGTGATGTTGCCGCTTGAGAAAGGGTTACAGGATGCTAGCTGGATTTGACTTGGCTGTACTAAAACCCCAAAGGGATATTAAGTACCTCGTAGCTTAATAGTCAGCAGATGATAATCAGCTACTTTCTAAGAGGAAATGGCTTTGCGCTGAATCTAGAAGAATTCACATTAATCTATCAGAGAAATTTTATGATCTAGAGCCATATTTTGGATTTTGATGACGGTTTTCCAGACCATACCCCAAAACTCCTCCAAGTTCTTTATATGTACCTGAAATTCTACTGAGCCTTTTAAGGGGAATTTATGCACCTTCCTCACTGGACCTTGCAGGCCCTTCTTTTTGTGAATTACAGGCATCTTGGCCCCACAGTATCTCAGAATCAAAGGAATTCTTAGTGTATCTTTTGTTCTTTTTTTTTTTGGCTGTGCCTTGCAGCATGCATGATCTTAATTGCCAGACCAAGGATCAAACCCATGCCCTGTGCATTGGGAACTTGGAGTCTTAATCACTGGACAACCAGGGAAGTTCTCTTAGTGTTTCTTGGAAGCCTTTCGTGGGGTATGCACTGAATTATCAGAGGCCTTGTGCGATAAAATTGTCCCTAACAACACTCTGAATTTAAAGGTTGTGTTGAACATATTCCATCATGTGATTTTTTGAAAACCAGTCAGTAAACTTTTTCTTTTTTAGTTATACCAGATGAAGACGCTTTTAAAATTATATATTTATTTTAAATTTTTATTTTACATTAGGGTATAGTCAATTTATAATGTTGTTTTAATTTCAGATGTACAGCAAAGTGATTTCAGCTCTACATATACCATATAGGTTATTGCAGAGTTTTGAGTAGAGTTCCTGTGCTCTACAAATAGACCCTTGTTGATTGTCTATTTTATATATAGTAGTGTGCATATTAAAAATGGTTTTTTAAAGAATCATACCAATTAAATACCACCCTGTCTTCATAATCAATGGGATCATCAAGTGATTAAGAGTAGGGCCCTGGGGTTCATCATTAGTGTTCAAATCTCTCACCACATGATTGCCAGAAAATTACCTAAATTCTCAATGCTTCTTTTGCCTCTCTGTAAGGTAGAGATTTTAGTACCTAATCTCAGGGGGGATACTGTGGTAATTAATTTCATAATCCATCTAAGGCACACACTGCCTGAAACATAAACACAAAAGCATATGCTCTCATGTTACGTATACTCCATCTGTCCCCTCCTTCTCTCCCATGCTTCTTCATCTCTAGATAATTCTCAATGGACACTTGATGCGCCTGTGCTGACTCCCCACCTGGACTGTCCTCCCCTCACCAGCTGTACAACCAGATCCTACCTGCCCTTCTCACCCTTCTTGATAACCCCAGCCCCATGGATACGGTGGTGGTTCTTGTCTGTTCTGTTCACTGGCTTTTTCTTTTCTGAACATTTCAGGAAAATGGAAGCCTGCCTCCCTAGCCTCTGAGGACACAAACACTGTAATGTCCCAGCAATAAGACAATCCCATCCAGAGGGGCCTCAGGTTTTGTGGAGGAAGTCAGATGCAAGCCGGGTCTTGAGTTAGAGGGTAGAATCCACTAGGGGATGAAGGACAATCCTGTTCAAGGAACTGGAGACATAGAATGTCCTGGGATGGAGTTTGGATGGAGTTCCCTGGGGCTGAGAGGAGGTGCAGTTCTCCCAAAGCCCCACATGTTGACCTCTGTGCACGGCTCTGACTCATGCCGTCACTTCTGGGTCCTGGAAGAGGATTCGCTTTAGGCTGGAAACTCTGGTCACAAGACTGTCACACAGTCACATCTAAGGGGCCCAGATCATCAGGGCTGCAGTGACTCACTTTCAAGTGGTCTGGATTCTCGGTCCAGCTTATTTCCTATGAAAAGGAGGGTGGGGGCAGGGGCATTTTTCTCCTCCTTGGAAGACTTGAACCCTTTGCCTCCTTCTTATTCTTATCTAGTTGAATGCTCAGAGTTGCCCCCTTCCAGGCATACTCAGAATGTTCCAGATTGCTATGGCTGGGGGAGTCAGCAAGCTTGTTTAGGGAGACTGGACTCTACCTATTCTCACCTCAATGGTCCCTCCTTGGTGAACCATGTGGCCTCTGGCTGTCCGATGTTCTGCCTCCACATAGGAGTGAGTCTCCCTGTTTTATGTCTCGTAAGTCACCTCTTAGAGATGCATAGCTCTGGCTCAATCTCTTACATCTTTCATATCCTCAGTATTTTGCAGATGCTAAGCGTCATCTTTTTTAAAAAAATTTTTATTGAAGTATAGTTGATGTACAATTTGTGTTTCAGATGTACAGCAAAATGATTGTTATACATATATATGTATAACTTTTTTATGTTCTTTTCCTTTATAGATCATGACAAAATATTGAGTATAGTTCCCTGTGCTGTACTGGCTGTCCTTGTTGGTTATTTTATGTATAGTAGCTACATCTCATCTTAATATCTCTGAGGTATAAGTGTTTAAAGGGATCCTGCATTCCTTAGAAGAAAAATTAATGTTCAAGGTAGTTTTATATTGGGTATTTTGTGTATTCTAATTCTTTAAAATGTGAAAGTGTTCTGTAGAATTTAATTTATAGAATATTTGGTGAGAACTTCCACTATCTTTGTTTATAAAGCATATTCTTCATTTAATAACATGTGATTATTGAAGCTTTCCTAAATTCTACATTTTCATGGCTAAAAGGGACCAGTTTTGAAATTAGAGCCAAAGGTTGATGCTGTTGGGAGATAGAATGGAGCTCAGAGTCAGCAAAGTAGACTGGGCTGGCAGCTTTATCTAAGTGGGCCTGGCCTCTAAAGGAGCAGATGTGGCAGGAGACACAAGTGCCCTGAGGTAACTGGACCGGTAGACACTGAACATCCATTCCAACCTGCAGGTCGAGGTAGTAGAAGTATTCTAGTTCTGCTTGGTTTACAGACGGGCAACCGTGGTCCAAAGAAATTTAGTGATTTGTTAGACAGCTTGCAAAGAGCAGAGCCAGGATCCTAGTTCAGACTTGCTAACGATCTATGAGGAGGTTAGAATGAGGAGCCGTCACCCTAAGGAGTGTTACCTTTGCTTACTCTTTGGTCTGCATATCTTGATGGCCACTTCTGCTCAGCAAGTAGCTTTGGAAGCTTTCTGTTCTAAGTCATGGGCTCTTCTTGTCTGGAGTCAGAGTAAATTCAAACTGTGGCTTCCCCACCACCTCTGGGGACATCTACAGTTGACCCATAGCTAAGTACAGGATAATTGTGATGGTTAAGATAAATTCTTGTTTGCTCAAATTAATTATCCCACAACCTAAAAGCTTCTATCTAATCCTAGCCCTCCCAGTTAATTCCTTTTGGTATTACAATAAATTATTCATTATCTTCCTTAGGAAGGAGGAAGGCATTGTGGTTAGGAAAAAAACATGCTAGCTCACAGACTTGGGTTCAAGCCTCACTGCTGTTGCTTACTAATTGTGTCATCTCGAGCAATACTTTATTTAAGGCCCCGTTTTCTCATCTAAAAAATGGGAATGATAATCGTGAGTCATAAATAAGAAAATCCATGTGTCTAGTCCATGAAGCATTTTCAGTACATTACTATTTTGAGCTGGAAAGAACTGTGTCAAGTGGCATATAAACTTAAGTCAAAATTGCCCCTGTGTTTTCAACTTGCTAAGTTGAAAAGAGATGCTCTGAAATGCTTAGGACTAAATAGTGTGCCAAGTTATTCTTAAAAATAAGAGTTGGGGATTTAAAAAAAAGATGCAATCTCTCATCAACAAGGAAGATGAGTCAATTTACATTTTTATCATGGAGCTGTGCTTTGCTCATACAGCCTCTGCACCTTTGCTCTGAATTCGAAACATTGCAAATAATGCCATATTCCGCATGTCTAGATGGAGAACTTTTGCTTTGAATACACTGGAGTTTTTCTCAAGGGTTTCGGATTTCCCAAACCCTTGAAAATAGAAAAGTCCTAATTGAAAGAGGGTTGTCTACTGCAGGCAAGTCCCTTCTGCTGACTTGGTAATGGTTTTCTGGCTTTAGGGATCCTTTCCTCTATTTTCTTTTAGAGGTTTTCTCTCTTCATGCTGATTTGCTTGGAATGAGAGTTTGTGTGTGCCCCGTTCTTGGATCCACGGGGTGTGCTCAGCTGTGGGGATAGAAATGCTGATCTGGGCTCTGATGTGTTTTTCATTTGAGATACTCATGATTTGAAATATGTCATGAGCAATTGTAACTCTATTTATGTGGCTTTTTCTGCTTGAACCCAGTTCCATCGTGGGTACCCAGTGTGCAGGTAGTGAGGAATGATTTTACATCGAATATTTTAGTTTGTGAAGGAGTATGTTTCCTGCTACACTTAAAGGGCTCCAAGTCAGCAAGTCTGTAAAAAGACGTGCTGAGGAAGAAAGTGAATGAAATGGCATAATAAAGGTTTATGAATTCTGAAATTTTTATGTGTCTCCCACCTTTTAATTGTGACTTTCCATCATTTTATTAAGATGATTCTTCATTGGTTGGATTGCCTGGAAAGAATACAGGGGGTTCTAATGATTTATCCTTGCAGATAATTTGTGTACCACCTCTCCCTCCAGAGTTTATAAGAAAAATGTATTTTCAAAAGTCCTCAGTTGATATGAAATTAACTAAAGTTGTTAATAATTAGCATGCTTTCTTATTTCTCTTAAAAATTATGTGTCTGGATATACTGGGTTTGGTGGATTCTTTTTTGTTTTTATTTTGTTAACTATACTAAAAAGGCCTCATTGGTGTCAAAAATTTAATTTCAAATGCACTTGTGAGTGTTCAGATCACCGTAATAGTCAGTAGAACTTTGAGGAAGTATAGTATCCCTGAGTTAAATCTAATGAACAAACTGTCATGAGGATGAATTTCTAGCTGCACATTTGCACACAAATCTCCTTGGAAAGCTGATCTACTTTAGAGCACATTCCATGTTTCTAAATGATGTTATTCTTCCTTTCCAGAAACAAGCCAATGACCTCGTGAGCACCCTGATGAAATGTACACCTCACTACATTCGCTGCATCAAACCCAACGAAACCAAGAAGCCCAAAGACTGGGAGGAAAGCAGGTATGGCAGAGGCACAGGTGGAGGTCAAGGGCAGCTAACATCAAGGGCAGCCTCGGCCTGTTTTCCCACTGCTCAAGTCAGGCCATCTGGCCTCTTCCCCAGGCAGGAGCAGTTTCAGTTGTCTTCAGATGTGTTTTATGTCTTCATGTCTTAACTTCAGGAAGAAGCCTATGTATATATCATTTTCCCCTCCTTGTTTTTTCCTGAAATGTTGGCAGTGCCCTTCAGTTCAGAATTAGCGATTTATAATGTTGATCTTGGCTAGTCTGGGGGCAAATGGAAAAAAGAAAGCAAACCCCAGCACAGCAGAGTCAGGATGGTTTTCAGATTAGTTTAGGCCCTGTGTAGACATTCTTAGTGCACTCAGCTTCTCGTCAGCACCCACAGGATGTGGCCTGGAATGCTGAGCTCAGGGTTGCAGGTGGGGTTCTGCAGAGCTAGTTAAAAAACGATCTGTCGTTTAGTTGCTTATGTGGGCAGAGGGGCTGTAGGCTCTGTAACCCCCAAGCCCAGTGCTGATGAGCAGAGTGACTCTCTTGGGCTGGAGGGAACCAGCCCAAGGGAGATGTGAGGCATATAAGCAGTGAGCCATATCCTCCCTGGCTTCTGAGGAGTCCTACGTCACATTCCTCCTACACCTGCCATTTAGGGATGTGGCCTCTGCAGGATTCAAGGGAGATGATTGAGAAGGAAAATGTTAAGATGATGACTGGAGAATATAGGTTTTGTATCCAGCTGGGGAAATTCCTCCTGTCTGTAGGAACACGGAAGCAGGGCTGAAGAGAGACCCTGTGAGTGACTTGGACTAGAGAGAGAAGTCCTACCACCGTCACCAGATGTGATGGACTTGAGCATACTGGTATTCCTGTTCATACTAGAATTCATGCTGGAATGCCTATCTTTTTTTCTTTTTTCTTTTCTCTCTTGGAAAAAAACATAGACTCTTCTAGGTATCAAGTGACTTAGTCAAGGTTAAACTCCAATGGGAAGACCAGGATGAAAATTCCTAGCTGCTCATCACCTCCCCCGAGGGACCTGGAGGGTTCATTTCCCATCTCCCCACCAACACCCTTTCTAGCCCACAGCAGACAGACAATGCTTGATCATTTCCAGGGAGGAAAAGATAAATAGGAAGGAAAACACCCACGTGTGAGCACTTGCTGTCTGCAAATCCTTCTTCGTATTTTCACACTCTGTGGTGCAGCCTAAGACTGTTTTTCTCACCTTAAGGTGCTGCTGGGATGTGGCAGCCTTCTGTTTGGTTATGTCACAATATTCTGAATAATCTCATCAATAAGTGCAGATTCCTAAGACATCTTTTTTATAGAATTACTCAAATTTTTCAATTTAAAATAATCTAAGATTCACTTACAATATTATCTGTAAATGACATTCATGCTCTGATGGGAAACCCATTCCTCCTGGGTCATCAGCTCTCCTTTGGATACCTCTCGCCACCAGCTGGCACTGCAGCCCTTCTCTAAGTCAGTTTTACTCTGTTCAGCCAAAAGAACCATTCTTGGGACTCTTCTGTGTGATGGTTCTTCTGCTAGTTCAAGGCAGTTGCCATGTTTTCCTGGGATCTTCTCTTCCGTGAACTCATCACTTAGCCACTCCAGCCATTCCTTTGAAGGAGCTGGATGTGGAATCCAACCTTGCCCCTTCTCAGTCATTCCTCTGGATGTTCTTAAATTGCCCTCTGCTTTTCTGAACTGTGGCACACACTTTTTCCTTTGATGTCAAGAGAATAACAGATGGAAAATGTCTGGGGGGTTTTGCCTTCTGACACTAGTTCTCAAACTTGAGTATGCATCAGAATATCCTCTGGAAGGCTTATGACAGGGCCCCATTCCCAGAGTTTCTGGGTCATTGAGCCTGGGGTGGGGCCTGGGGGTCTGCATTCTTAACAAGCCCCCAAGTGGTGCTAGTGATGATAGTCTGGGCCTCATATTTGGAGAGCAGCTGATCTAGAGCTAAGTTCTAGCCTAGGATTTGGAAGAACTGTATCCTGTGCTGGTCTGTCACCAACTAGTTTGAGTGAAGCACTTCATCTCCTGAGTCCTCAGTCTCTTCCTCTTTAAATAAGAGGGTCAGGCCAGAGAGGGACTCCTTCAATCAGACAGAATGAACACCCCCAGATCTGTTCCCCTGTGTCTGCCATCCTGCCTCTGCCCGTCTCTTCGTCACTCCTGTGCTCACTCACCCACACTCACATCTCATGCACATACACACTGAGTAGAAGGGTGGTGTCATTAGCAGCCTCAGAAATAAATTACAAGAGTCTAGAAAGCAGAGGGATTGCTAAGAAGTGCTGGAGCCCACCCTTCCCCCTACTTCAGACTCACTCCAGCTTCCCTTCCCAGCAAACATAATCATGACCGAAAACATCTCACTCATCCTCAAATGCGGTACCTCCCTGGCACGCTCTACCCTGCCCCACGTATTCAGCTCTGCTGACAGGCACTCTAATGGGATATCTTACAGTAGCTGCTGGTTGGAAGTTCCTCAATCATGATGCCACCTTCTCAAAATCCAAACCGAGTCATTGGAATATCAAAGACTGGAGAAATGAAGACAGGGGTACATTTTATTCAGTAAATTTTCATAGAGTTTCCAACAATGGTGTCCCCCTCGCTCACTTTTTTTTTTTTTTAATCACATCCCTTATTTGAATTTCAGTGAGGAACTTCCTAACATACACTCTTGTAAACTGGTGTTACAAAGACTAAGGTGTTCCTTAGTCAAATGTTGATTTGTGTTTCCAGTAGGATGGCACCCTGGGATCTGCCCTCGTGTCTTGGTTCAGGTTTACTGTGACCGATGGTTTCACTCTGGGGCTTTCCTGGTGGTTCAATAGTAAAGAATCTGCTAAAGAATCTGCCTGCGTTGCAGGAGACGTGGGAGATGCGGTTTGATCCTTGGGTCGGGAAGATCCCCTGGAGGGGAAATGGCAACCCACTTAAGTTCCCTTGCCCAGAAAAGTCCCATGGACAGAGGAGCCTCGTGGGCTGTGATCTTTGGGGTCAGAAAGAGTCAGTCGGACAGGACTGAGCGACTGAGCACGCCTGGTTTCACTTCATCTGTGAGCATGAAACTTCAGGGCCCATGGAAGGGCAGTGTGCTTCATTGGCAGGGATCACACGGTCAATTGAAGTTCTCGGCAGACAGGGTTACTCATTCCACAAGTTTATGGTGTGTAGTTTATTTTTCTTTTCCTGTTGGAAATGTGTCTTCATTTGGCTTAGGGCAAACTGCCTGCCCTGGATTCTGAATTACTGCCCTGGTGGAATTCTCTGGCCCTAACCTTCTTGGGTTAATGGCTGAGGACAGTCTTGAAAGAGGACTCCTTCTGAAAGGAGGAGACGGCTTACTCAGGAGAACAACAGGTATTGCCAGCCTGGCTGATGTTTACTGAGGCGTGATGGCGCTCCAGGAATATGTAAAAAACATGGAATTTTAAACATAACACCATATTAATACTTTGAACCAGTTGTCCGGTTGACAAAAATTCCTAATGACGAAAGTTGTAATGAACGGAGCAATGCTTTCACATGAGGCATATTGTTTTCCATGTGAGTCATGAGGAAGGAACATTTCTTCTTGAATCAATGGGTGATGCATTCCCTGCCTCAAAGCTTGGGGTATAGCCAGTATTTGTGAAAAAGACTTAAAATGAGCAGATATCTCTTAATTGACAGCATCATGTGTAATTTCCTTAATGGAGAAAAGGTCGATGGTGAGTTTGGGATTTGGAGGACGGGAAAAAGGAAAATTATTTTCCTGACTCAGGTTTCTACTCCTTTGGTTTACCAGATATGTGTGAATATTGTATAACCTGAGGACCAGCTCAGACTCAGATTATTATAATTTATAATCTTTTTTAATATGCTTCCCTGAAATGTGGAATTGAGAGTTTGTGGATATAGTGGGTAGGAGAATAGGGTGAAAAGATTATCCAGTCCCATCCTGGCTCCTTCTTTCCTTTATAGGGTAAAGCATCAAGTAGAATACCTGGGCCTCAAAGAGAACATTCGAGTGAGGAGAGCTGGTTACGCCTATCGGCGTGTCTTTCAAAAATTCCTGCAGAGGTAAGACTGGTGCCTTGGGTCTCTTTTATGTTTTAAACAGGCTTATTGAGATATAATTCACAGATCATACAATTCACCCATTTGAAGTATACAATTCAGTGGCTTTTAATATATTCATAGAGTTGTACATCCAACAATAATGTGATAGACATCACATTTGGCTCTTATGAATAACCAATAATGTGTCTATCAGTGTTCACATACACTTTTTTATGTAGGCATATGTTTTTATTTCTCTTGGGAACATACATAAAAATGGAATTGCCAGGTCAAATGGTAATTATGTTTAACCTTTTTGATGAACTGCTATATGTTTTACGAAGCGGCTGTACCATTTTACATCCCCACCAACAGTGTTTGAGGGTTCCAGTGTATGTGCGTCCTTGCCAGTATTTGTTATTATCCGACTTTCTGGTTCTGGCCATCCCGGTTGGAATGAAGTAGTTTCTCACTGTGGTTTTGATTTGTACTTCCCCAATGGAAGATATTGTTGAGTATCTTTCCATGTGCTTATTAGCTGTTAGAGAAATGTCTGTCCAGTCCTTTGATCACTTTTAAATTACTTGTCTTTTTAGTATTAAGTTATAATAATTCTTTTTAACATCATTTATTGTGAATAAATCATTTTAAAGCATCATTTATTTTAAGTAAAATCAAGTATTTTGTCTGTTTAGAGTGATACATCAGTTCAGAAATTCATGGTAATTGTGACATGGGGAGAGACTGACATTTAACTGACTGAGCAAATTAATAGTGTGGAGACAATTTCAGGAAAATATTTAATAAGCTTAAGGTATTTAACCTCAAATTTTTTGTCCAAACATAAAGTTAAACTGATTTTATATTTCTGTTAAAGTACATTTGGCAGGATATGTGCTAAATTGTTCTTTGTGTTGTTTTTAAAAAGGATAAAATTTAGTGTTCTTAAAATACAACATGATTCTAATTTCTCTAGTGATTCTAAATTAGTGGAGTCTCACTGATGTTCCACATTTACTTAATTTCCTTTATGAAAGAAGGAAGCCATATTTACTGTTTTAATCAGAAAATAATTATGTCTTCCTGGTATATGATACAGGAGCAAGATATAAGAACATTTTTTTTTAATTCAGATTTTATGTAACAAAGAGGTTTAGGAAGGAGAAGAACTTAGTTGCCATCTTTGAAATCCAATATTTCTAATAGAGTAGCTTTCCCTTTGAGGATGTTGTTTCTTCTGCCGGGAGATAGGGATGGCTAATCTACTGCTTATCAATATGGGTCATCATCTGTAGAAGGTCATTGATGTGGAAGGTCAGGAGAGGCTTGGCCAAAGGGTGGATCATTCCATACAGTAAAACTTCATTGATTTTTGTCCCCACACACTCAAGATTGCTGATGATTTTGGAGGCTGGTTAAACTAGGAATAAAATTCACCATCAGGGGTCTCTGAATTAACAGGCCCACTACACCTCTAGCGTAAACACGGCAATATGAAAAGAAGTCTTTAGGAAGGTTAGAAAATAAATTTGGAGTGCTCTTGCATCACTGTAGCAGTCTCCATTTGCTGACAAACAACTGAGATGTTAATTATGAAAGACTTGCTCTTCTTTAAACAGACGGCCAGCACTAGCTTAGGACAGGGTTTCACAACCTCAGCTATTGGCATTTTGGTTTGGATGAGTCCTCGTGCGAGGCTGTCCTGGACATTGTAGGATGTTTAGCAACCTTAGCTTCTACTTACTAGATGCCAGTAGTACCAGCAACCCCGCCATCCCACCCTTATTTTCCCCAAGTAGTAACACCCAAAATTATCCGGACATTGCCCCATGTGGCCTGGGGAGACAAAGTCAGTTGAGAGAACCGTGGCTTAGATTATCGTTAATATTTTTTGCAGAACTGCATTTCTTTGAAAATACCCTTTTTTAATTAAGAGGGAAGAAAGTTAAATACAGAAAATAGTGAATAAGAAATATTTCCTCCGACTTGCTTAAATTTCAAAAGGCTTGCCCTCAACAATTCCAAAATGTTTCTCCTTCAATATTTTTTCTGTACTTAAAAAACTTTTTCTTTTTTATTTAAAGTTCTTTTTAAAAATTAATTCATTTTTGGCTGCCCTGGGGCTTTGTTGCTTTGCACAGGCTTTCTCTAGGTACAGAGAGTGGGGGCTACACTTCGTTGCGGTGCACGGGCTTCTCATAGCGGTTGTGTTTTTGCAGAACACAGAATCCAGGTGTGCAGGCCCTGGTGGTGACCCACGGGCTCAGGAGCTGTGGCTCACCAGTTCTAGGGCACAGGCTCAGTGGTTGTGTCACATGGACATAGTTGCTCGGCAGCATGTGGGATCTTCCTGGAACAGGGATTGAACCCGTGCCCCTGCATTGGCAGGCACATTCTTTACCACTGAGCCACCAGGGAAGTTCCTGTACTTAAAAACTCTTTATTTGATATTTTCAGATTCTTTCTAATTGGCATTGCTATTGAAAACAGATCAGATTTTTTTTTTTAATGTTACCTAAATTTTTTTTTTTTCTTTTGAGAAACCGATTCCTTCCTTCCATATTATTTAAAAACACACTGACAAAGCTGACTTCCATAAGCAGTGCTGTGAGCTCCGCCAGTCTGCGGGGAGCAGGAAGTCCACGCTCTCAGCCAGAGTGTCTGGGGTGCCCTGAGCAGGCTGCATTTCTTGTTTGCAGCAGCTCCTTAAATGAGCTGTGAAATGACCTGGATCTAATATCCAGGCCTCTCTCAAGTGCCAGGCTAGCTGCACGGCTGCACAAGCGGTGCTTTCTTGTGTGCCTTCCACAGTCAGCGTTTAGTACATATCTGTTATGCCCTTTGTGTCGAGCGCCTTTTTCTGAAATGATTTTATCCTTAGATGCCTTCCTGCTTAGCTCTCCTGCTGTGGGCTTTTCCTTTTAGAAGAGACAGACGGGCCTCCCCGTCTTACACAAAGCAGACGCTTGATGTTGTCGTATTTTTTGTTTTGTTTTGATTTGAAAGTACTGGGAGGATAATACAAAGTTCAGAAAGAAAATTTGTTTTTCAGTGTAAAGTATGTGTTTAGTCTCCTACTCAAAAATGGCTACAAGGCCATATATCTGTCAGTGGGCAAGGAATATTTTTCCAGAGACAGTGCTGTTTTCCATAAGGTGTATGAGTCTTGGATTGTAACAGGGTTTGTCCAGAGTCTTTCAGTCACTTTCTCATCCTGTGATCCACTGTGAGTAACTGAATCAGTTTATACCTTTATTATCTCAAGCACAGAGTATAGCGAGTGTCCTATTGGCTCCTGGGACTTTTTCTTGTCCTTGGAGGTCAGACACATCCTTAAATCCAAGTGCCAGAAGCTGGAGGACACAAGTTTGGGCTGTGTTTCCTCTGAAGAGGAACCATTGGATTCGTCATCTGGGCAATTACAAGAACCCTTGCAGGACTTCCCTGGTGATGCAGTAGTTAAGAATCCACCTGCCAATGCAGGGGACACAAGTTCGATCCCTGGTTTAGGAAGATTCCACATGCCTCAGAGCAACTAAACTTTGGGCCACGGCTACTGAGCTCATGCTTTAGAGCCTGTGTGCCACAACTACACAAGCCCATTCACCCTAGAGCCCATGTTCCCCAACTAGAGAAGCCACCACAATGAGAAGCCTGTGCACCATACCCAGAGAGTAGCCCCTGCTTGCTGCAACCAGAGAAAGCTTGTGAGCAGCAACAAAGACCTAGAACAACCAAAAATACATTAAAAAAATTTTTTTAAAGGAGCCTTGCAGACTAGGGGCAAGGAAGGGAATTCTAGGCAGTGACAACAGCCAGTGCAAAGGCCCTGGGATGAAATATTGGTCTTAAATTGAAACCACTTGATGAAAGGGGTGTAAGTCATTAGGCTCATCTCTGCAAAATTATCATAGGCATCTATTAGGCAGCATCCCATTGCCTTGTGAACCCATTCCCACCAGTATGTCCTGGAGAAACATGAGTGAACTGGGTGTACTTACATAGTGAGAGAACATTGTACTAGAATTATGCTCTGGTCTCTCCAGTGAACTACAAAAGGAAGTGAGGAGACTGCTGCCGTCTTCCTAAAAGCAAAGGGAACCACCACAAGTGGTCTGTGGTCAAAGGGACAGGCAATTCCCCTGTCTTTCCCAGACCCAAACTCTTAAAGGTCTTGTCAGGAAAGAGGAGAAGAAAAAGTCTCTGGAAACCAAGTTCCTTACTATTAAAAAAAGAGAGAGAGAAATACAGTATTATTTTAATAGGGGATTGATGTGAATTGCAAAGAGGTACCTATTTGTAGTTACACAATAAAAATACTTTGGTTTATCATTTTGATTGGATTAAATCAAGCCAAGCAAAATCGCACTCTTCGAAGAAATGTGTCACCTTGTTGGTCTGCTCTTTCTTTTTGCACCCATACCCTGCATGAGCTTTCTCCCTCCTCCCTTTAGATTGCAGATACATTGCTACTTCTTCGCCACTGAGATCCCCCAGTAGCATCTCTGCTGTCAGTCATTTCTATGAGGCTTAATTGGTGTGCTGCTGCTGCTGCTGCTAAATCACTTCAGTCGTGTCCGATTCTGTGCGAACCCAAAGACAGCAGCCCACCAGGCTCCCCCATCCCTGGGATTCTCCAGGCAATAACACTGGAGTGGGTTGCCATTTCCTTCTCCAATGCATGAAAGTGAAAAGTGAAAGTGAAGCCGCTCAGTCGTGTCCGACTCTTAGCAACCCCATGGGCTGCAGCCTACCAGGCTCTTCCATCCATGGGATTTTCCAGGCAAGAGTACTGGAGCGGGATGCCGTTGCCTTCTCCGTTAATTGGTGTAGCCGACTTTATTATGCCACGTATGAAAAGTATTCATGCTAATATGTGGCTTCAGGTAGACATTTTCACTTTTAAGCTTTTTATCTCTAATTAGGGAATGGGAGGATTCACTAATAGGAGGATTGCTTCTCGAGGGAATTTATATTATCAGGCAGAATGTGGATATTTAGGAGGAGCAGAGAGAGTCCCTAGAATCACCTTAGTCCTGACCAGCTGGTTCTAAGTGTGTGATGTACCTGGTTGTGTCCCCTTAGAGAGCCCAGGATCCTGAAGGCAGGGCCACTCTCCTTGTCAAGGTTCCCTTCTCCCTTTGATGCCATTAGTGAATCTACTCCTTGTAGAAGCTTCTGGGAACAGAGGAGGAGGGGGGCTTCTTTAGAGGCCTGGGCCCATTCATTGCTTATCTTCTAGATGTGCCTGCACATAGAACACACCCTCCAATTTCTCACCCATACTCTCCTCTAATTTCCCCTCCTTCCCGCCATCCTTCTCTCCCTTCCTTCCACCTCAAGTCTTTGGTACCTTTTGTATTTGACATTCTGTAATATGCTTCTCTCTCCCCGTTTAGGTTAGCCTCTTATATAATTGGGCTTCCCTCATAGCTCAGTTGGTAAAGAATCCACCTACAATGCAGGAGACCCCGGTTCAATTCCTGGGTCGGGAAGATCTGCTGGAGAAGGGAAAAGCTACCCACTCCAGTATTCTTGCCTGGAGAAGTCCATGGACTGTATAGTCCATGGGGTCACAAAGAGTCGGACAAGACTGAAAAACTTTCACTTACATAATTATGATGTTTCTAACATAGACATATGTAGTAGATTGTATCATCTGTAAAGAAAAGTTTACATGTATACTAATCCATGTCTTGTATGTACTGCCGTGATGAAAGAAACAGCTTGGGGTTCAAATCCCAGCTCTGGCATCTGCTAGCCGAGTAGCGCTGGGTAGTTCTCTATTTTCCTGTCTTTCCTGTTTTGCACAATGGGAAGACCAGCTGACTGAGGTTGCTATAGAGATAAAGGAATCTCCTGCACCAAGAACAGCACCTGATGCAGAGAACACCCTTTAGTTACAACAGGTTCCTCTTTCCTGCCGTGTTCCTGGCATTGTATCAGGTGCCAGATGTGCGGGGTGAGCCCCATAGATATGACGCCCCCTCGTGGAGCTCCCATCCCCATGGGGGTGGCATAAATTACCCAAATAGGTACAGACATGACTATCGTTACGAATTGATATATACTCTGAAGGCAAAATATTATTTTCTATGAGAGAAAATAGCAAAGGGGACAGTTTTTGCGTGGGTTGTCCAAAAAGGTTTCTGTGGAAGCGTTGTTGAAGGGGAGGACCCTCCCCGCTACACCCCCGGCCCCTGGGTAGGAGCCAGCCCTCTGAGGGGTTTGGAGACCAGCACATCTGCCAGAGAAAATAGCATGGGCGAAGGCTCTGAAGAGGGAATGTGTGCAGGAAGAGGAGGCCATCCTCCCAGGAGCGGGGTGAGCCAGAGGAGAGCAGAGATGAGACTGGAGAAAGCTGAGGACCAATCACCAGGGCCTCCTGACTCAAGATGCAGAAAACGCCACAGATGAAAGCTGATCCATCGTAATCATAACAGCTGCTTATGGGGAGCTTCATAAAAACTCTTCACGTTGACTGTGAAGTGCTCCCAAGAAATCAGGGGAAATCAGTGTTGAGAACAGACCATTTGATTTTGCCAGAAGAGTGTCGTTGGTGACCTTCAGCGATGCTATTTTTAGACAGTGGTAGAAAGGAAAAGCAGATTCTCTCCAGGGCGTTAGCATGGAAACGGTTGGAGAAGGAAAGAGTAGGTGGCGGCTCTGAAATGGGCATACCAGACCCAGTGGGTTTTTGCAGTTGTCAAGGTCTACGCCTGAGCCTCCGAAGGGAGGCAAGGGGATGGCTAGGACTCCAGCAGCACCAGGTGCCTTTGGGGGGCGTACAGGCCCAGCCTGATCCTTCTCTCCCTGTTTTCCTCACAGGTATGCCATCCTGACCAAAGCCACCTGGCCCTCGTGGAAGGGGGACGAGAAACAAGGCGTCCTGCACTTGCTGCAGTCCGTCAACATGGACAGTGACCAGTTCCAGCTAGGGAAGAGCAAAGTGTTCATCAAAGCCCCCGAATCTGTGAGTTTTCTCCAGGCCACGCCTCTCCCTGTGGCCCCCCTCTCAGCCCCCTCCCCACAGCGAGGCTGGCTTCTTTACTTCAATCTGTGGTTCCTGTCTTAAATGTCAGTTCCTCAAAGAAGGCTTTCTGCTGCTCCGAGTCTATGTGTGGTTCATGCCCCACACCCTAGCACCTTCAGAGTCCTCAGCTTGGATACAAAACCATCCTCACAAGAGCTTTTCTTTTCGTACTTATTGTCTCTCTCCCATTCTAGGTGGTCATTGCCTTGAGGTCAGGGTCTGTTTTGTGAGCCTTTGTGTACTCAGAGCTTCATGAGAAAGTGGCTCAGAGGAGGTGCCCAATAGTTATTTTTAGTGTCCAGTAGTATCCCAGCTAATAGATACTTCTTTGCCCAGAAAGGAGGCTTGGGTTAACCTACATCCTCACCTGGGTGACACCAAACAAATCATGTCCCATAAAGGTGGAGCAGAGCCTGGGAGTGAGAATTCCCAGGACTGTGCCTTGAAGACCATGAGGAAGCCCAGAAAGGACTTTGAGAAGACCAATAGATAGAAGGAGGAATCTCCAATCTTAAAGGATATTTACCAGTAAGGAACTCAAAACACATAGGTTTTACAATTTACAAACTTATCAGACCTCCACAGATTAATTGAGTGGAACTTCTTAATCTTTCCTGAGGAGCACATGGTCACCCTGAGTTGAATGATTGTTCACAGGACGTTCTCAGTTTGGGCAGGAACCCAACACAGCCCCTCAGTCCTTCTCCCCCATAGCTCTGGGGCTGTGGAATGAAGACAATTCCAGCTTAAAAATGAAGACAATTTTTAAGCTGGAGAAACTGCTGGAACTAACCGGGGGTGGGTATCACCATTTCTTGAGGTTCCTGTAATAATCACAAGGCTATTTTCAAGAGTCTATGGAGACAGACTTCCCTGGTGGTTCAGTCGTTAGGGCTCTTTGCTTCCACTGCAGAGGGGCACAGTTTCGATCCCTGGTTGGGGAACTAAGATCCTGCATGCCATGTGGTGTAGCCAAAAAAAAAAAAAAAGAGTTGGTGGTGAATTTGGCAAAAGTAGTCACCATATCGCCAAGAGAACCTGCAGTGTTGGTCGTAATGGAAGCCCTTGACTCTAGGCAGATTCTGGTCCTGCCATGCGTTTTCTCCACTAGAAGGGGCCCCATCACTGCTGTTCTGCCTGCCTCCCAGGATCAGCCTGAGATCAGAAATGCTAATGGTCGTAACTGAATGACTTTAAAGGCTGTTAAATAAGTAAGTGGCACACATCGATAGAACCTGTATGATAAGTTTGTGGTAGCATTTTCCACTTTGAGATATTTGTAGCTTCACAGCAATTTCATTTCCAAATATAAAACGAAAATGTTGTGTCATACACCATTAAGCAACCCACAGAACAGTTCCTGTTCTTTCTAAAACAGGCTGGAGTGATTTATCGGTACAATGGAGAACTCTTCTGTTTTATACCCTCTCCTCTGTTTTTACTTTTTCGACTTACTGAATTTTCACAGAAACAGCCTCGATGTTTTTCGTGCTTTTTTTTTTTTTCTGATTCAGTTGAGCTTTGAGATTTTACTTTCAAATCAAGATTTATTTTTGGCTTTTCTTTTCCTTGTTTTCCTCCCAGCTGCATTTTTACCTTCACTTGACTCTTCCTCTCCCCCATTTTTTCACACACACACAGACACACACACACAGCCATCATTACTACTCTGTCCCCTCCCTGCATTACTCATCCATCCACATCTAGCCCTGACATTGCAAACACTTTTACAAAACTGGTTTTTAGGGACTTCCCTGGCAGTCCATTGGTTAAGACTCCACACTTCCACTGCGGGGGGCATGGGTTCCATCCCTGGTTGGGGAACTAAGATCCTGCATGCCACAAGAAAGACATGGCCAAAAAAAAAAGATTTTTAAAAATCTACCCTGTGATTTTGCTTTAACTTTTATACTAAATGTGCTGAATTTACAAAATAACCCATTTGCTTTGAGAACCTACATTAGGCATCAGAGAGTTTGGTTTTGTTACATGTGTCCATGCTTTTTGCTTTTCTCTTCTTCTCCCTCTCTCTCTTTTTCTTCTTGAACCTCCCTGATTTCTAACCCCTATGGCTTTTGGAAAGAACCTAAAAACCAGCTCATCTTTGAACTGGTCTATAGGAAGTTGGGAATTGGTTGACTCTTCATCCTTTCTGAGTCACAAGAATATTTTCTATGATGCTCTTAAAATAGTCCTGGGAAAGAAGAAGAAAACAAGACTTACTCAGAAACCCAACACAGAAGATAAGAAAACACCAATGGATAATCTTCCAGGCAACTGCTGGGCTCAGATTTTTAAACATTCTGTCCAATTGTTGAAAAAATCTTTTGTTCTTAAAATATGCACCTTTGTTTATTGTATACGGCACTGAGGACTGTGGAATGAAGTGCCCCTCTCTTGATATGTTGAGTTTGAGGTGGAGCTGTGAGAAGCAGAAGTTGAATGTCAGGAGGAGAGATCACTCGCTCCAGGGTACAAACCCAGATAAACTGAGACAACAAATCAAGCCCAGCTGCCTTTAAACCAAAGTTGCCTGTTTAGTTTTGGAATGTTTTTACAGTGACATCCATCATCATTACTTTGGGTTTTTATTGGTCTGTTTTTTATTCCTAGAGAGTCATGTAAACTACTTCCTAGGTGAATGAGAGTTTCCCACCAGTTTACGAGTTGATTAGATGCAGATTCTATGTCCAAGTGAGGAGGAGCCTGGCAGAACCTGAAAGACCTCGGTTCACTTTCCAGCTCCACCCAATCTTAGTACTGATGTTCTTCTCTTTAAGTTGGAGATAATGCAAATAAGTGGTACATGTAGTTGTTGAGTGGTTGAATGAAGTAATGTGTGTAAAGCATCTAGAATGATTCCCGATCCATTGTGGGTACTCAGTTCATTACAGCTGTTTGCTGTCATCTTCGTCACTCTGGAGCTTTGGTGAGTGGTGTACAACAGTATTCATCATTAAGATGACCTGAGTCTCAAGACCTGCCAGTGTCTGATATGAGCCTTTAACCAAATCAGTCTCAGCCCCTCCTGGTGAATCCAAGTCCTTATTAACACATCATAAGTCCAGCTCCAATCACTGGTTATTGTCCTCTGCCCAATGGCTCCCTGTAGATTTCTGTGAGGCAGGAAGTCTGTACTTTAATGGAACCAAAAGTTGGGCAGCCCTCTTTCCACAGCAGCATGAGTTTTCTGCAAAAGCTGGCAAATTCTAGTAAGAGGCTATATGCAGCACTAAAAGCTGCCTCCGTGAGCTCATTTGATCTAGCCACTTAATATCCTCTTTGGATCAAGGTGGGAAATAAATGGGTGTGTGTTGAATCACTCATTTGATTCTTACAGAGGTTTGGAACAAGGTAGAGCAGACACTATCATTAAGGTCCAACTGGATACACTCAGATCCAGCTATTTTCCACTATGTTTTTTAATAAAAGAATGTATATAAGGACTTCTGTGGTGGTACAGTGGATGAGAATCCACCTGCCAGTGCAGCGGATGTGGGTTTGATCCCTGATCCAGGGAGATCCCACATGCTCTGGAGCAGCTAAGCCCATGTGCCACAACCACTGGCCCTGTGTGCCTAGAGCCCATGTTCCATAATAGGAGAAGGCAGCACGAGAAGCATGTGTACCGCACCAAAGAGTAGCCCCGCTCAACACACCCAGAGAAAGCCTGCCTGCAACGACAAAGGCCCAGTGCAGCCAAAAAGGAATTAATTTTTAAACAAAATTTTAAAGTATGTATAAATATCTTGTCTCTGTATATTTATATATAAAAGTTATAGTGACCATAAGCAACACCTTTTTTTCATCTTTGTTTAGGAGTCTGAGAAGCTGCTTCCCATTGTGTCCTTGACTAAACTGAGTGTCCTTGAAATATTCAAGAAAGTAATGTTCAGGTCCTGTGAACTGACTCACACTTGTCTTCTTTCTATTCACAGCTCTTTCTTCTAGAAGAAATGAGGGAGCGAAAGTACGATGGGTATGCGCGAGTGATACAGAAATCATGGAGGAAATTCGTGGCCCGGAAGAAATATGTCCAAATGAGAGAAGAGGGTATTATAGTCATTTTATTTCATTCATTTACCAAATCTCAGGGATATTTTTGAGCTTAGATGAAGGTACAAGTTCATTGTACTTTGCACAGACTGTGCATTGCAGCCTTGCATTCATTTAGAGTCCCTCTGTGTCTTTCCACACGGAGCATTTTCCTCCTTGTCGGGGACTGATCCTTCTCCCTTCTCTGCCCTTTTGGGAACTGCAGCCTCCAACCTTCTGTTGAACAAGAAGGAGAGACGGAGAAACAGTATTAACAGGAACTTCATTGGGGACTACATTGGGATGGAGGAGCACCCGGAACTCCAGCAGTTTGTGGGCAAGAGGGAGAAGATCGATTTTGCAGACACAGTGACCAAGTATGACAGGAGGTTCAAGGTACGTGCTGACTGCCCACCCCTGGGAGTCACCAAACGGATTCCTTAGTTTTAAAAATAACTCATCATTTTGCTTTTGGGATTACCAAAACAGAACATGTCCATTGTAGATAAATGTAGAAAATGCAGACAGGCCAAGAGAAAAATAGCCACCTATACCCAGAAACAATCACATTTTGTGTGCATCCTTTAGAACGTTTTTATGCAGACATACATTTGTATATTTAGTTTTATAAAACTGAAATCTACCTTACATGCTGGTTTGTGTTCTGTGTTGGTTTTCTCCTAAAATACACCAGGGAGAACTTTCTATATTAATAGATATGTCAGTATAAATTGTTTTGTTTAGCTGCATAATATCCCATTCAACAGTTGCTTCACTATTATTTTGAGCCAGTTTTTTATTAATCTCTTCTCATGACTTTTTTTTTTTTAACTATCGTAAATAAAAGGATACTGTAAGCATTCTTTCACATGGCTTTGTGCATTTGTGTACTTATGCTTTTAGAGTAAATTGTTAGTAGTAGACTCATTGGATCAAAAGATTGAGAATATAAAGTGAAGTGTTCTTATCCATTTTCCCTGGGCAAATGACTATGCGGGGCTTTGACAGAGCCACTGGAGGACAGCTGATTTTTTTTTTAACCTCTTTCTTTAGACATTGTCTTTTTTCTTTTGCCTAATAAAATTTTGACCCTAATAGTGAAATCTGAAGCCATAATACATTATGGGCCATTAAGAGCTTTTTATGTGAGTTATTTCTTGTTTGATTTTTGGTCAGGGAAAAAATACAGAAAGAACGATATTAATTTCGGAAGAAGGATGATGTTGTTTTGCCAAAACCAAATCACTCCTTACAAACTGAATATGGTGCTAGCTGCTCTGGTGGCAGGTTTGAATGCAAACATGAATGTTAAGTCTCTCAGTATTGTTTGGATATAACACAGTACATTTATATTAGATTTTTAAGGATTACCATTGAAATGAAAATGTATCACTTTTAAAAAGTAAAAACTTAATGGACTCACAAAAATTACATATGCAGGGTCCCTTGAGGGATCCCTGTATGAGAAACATCCTGGAGCAGATCATTGGTAGGGTAATCCTGCATGTTGGTTTGCCCTGATCCCTTGGGTGGATCCATATCAGTCTAACATTTTTATAAGTTAAAGAGAGTCAAGTATCAGCAGTTTTGTATATGTCAACCTAACAATCATAAGCAACATGTTCTTTTGCTCTCGAAAGACTTAGATGATAAAGGGAATCAGCATACGATCGTAGTGAAAGTTCACTGCCTAAAGCGGCTTCCTTTCACCTGGTCACCAAGGCCCTGTGTGTAGACTACTGTCACTCTGACACTTTCTAAAACACCTGTCCTTACAGAGCGTAAAGCGAGACTTGCTTCTGACTCCAAAATGCTTATACTTGATTGGACGAGAAAAGGTCAAACAGGGTCCAGACAAAGGCCTGGTGAAGGAAGTACTGAAGCGGAGGATCGAGATGGAGAGGATCCTGTCTGTGTCCCTCAGGTAAGTGGCCAAGGGTGGGGACAGGGGAGCCCCACCTCTGCACGACGCTGCCATCTGCTATTCCAAACACCGCCTGGAGAGAGGCACCGTCAGACTCCCCAGTTGTAAAAATGACAATGAAGAGAACCCAGTTTTCTCTTCTTCCCTAAGAAGAGCTGATCTTCTTGGGTCTCAAGGAGTACTACAATCACAAGAAAAAGTTACCTTCTGGTCTGCTCCTCTAGTCAAGGGATACTCAGATCCTTTGCTCCCATAAAATCTGAGGGGAAAAAAATGTAGTCTGTGAAACAAAAAGGGCATAATTGCTGATATTGAAGGGGGGGTCAACATTCTTGAGTCCTGCCCCCAAGCCCACCTTGCCCCTGATCAAGACCTAACCCATTTCACCAGGAAAAGCCTGAGCAGAGGTGGCCACTAGGTCATCAATGCTGCTTTTAGCTTGCTGTGACCTTGGATTGTCCTAGATAGGAAGTTTCTTTGGACTTCTTGAGGCCCCTCTGCCTGTTCATTCCCCCGGGGGTGAGGGGAATACAAATTGGTCTCCATAATCTGTAACCCTGGGGTCATTGCCAAATGCTCCCTTCAACTCCAGGTTCACAGGTAGGCACCCTTGCTCTTCCCATCAGCACTCTGGTTTATGAAATGAGTGCAATTGTATGGTAATTTGAACATTCTTTGGCATTGCCTTTCTTTGGAATTGGAATGAAGGACCTTTTCCAGTCCTGTGGCCACTGCTGAGTTTTCCAAATTTGCTGGCATAATGAGTGCAGCCCTTTCACAGCATCATCTTTTAGGATTTGAAATAGCTCAGCTGGAATTCCATCACTTTCACTAGCTTTGTTTGTAGTAATCTTCCTAAGGCCCACTTGACTTCACACTCCAGGATGTCCACACCATCATGGTTATCTGGGTCATTAAGAACTTTTTTGTAGAGTTCTTCTGTGTATCCTTGCTACCTTTTCTTGATCTCTTCTGCTTCTATTAGGTCCATACCATTTCTGTCCTTTATTGCAAGAAGGCTGACTGGTTGTCTGAGGGGGCCTTACAAATAGCTGAGGAAAGAAAAGAAACAAAAGGCAAAGAACAAAGGGAAAGATACACCCAACTGAATAACTTAATGCAGAGTTTCAGAGAATAGCAAAGAGAGATAAGAAAGCCTTCTTAAGAGAATAATGCAAAGAAATAGCAGAAAACAGTAGAATGGGAAAGACTAGAGATCTCTTTAAGAACATTTGAAATACCAAGGGAACATTTCATACAAAGATGGGCACAGTAAAGGACAAAATGGCAAGGACCTGCATATGCTGAGACTTCCCCAAATCCTCCCTGTGATGAGAGGAAATCCTCAGGCTACAGAAGGCGAAGAAAAGAGGAAGAAAGGCCCCTTTGAGGCTTCCTCCTTGAGTCATGCCCTGGGGCCCTTCTGAGGATGCCTCAACTTCTGCCAGGGCAAGCTTCAGGCTGCCATTGTATTAACCAGAACCTGCAGATATGTCTTCTTGGAATTAGGACTCCTCTACACTCTTATTCCACACACAAGACAAAATCGCTGCTCTTAGGCAAAAGCAGAGTTTTTGTGCACAAAACTGCTTTACCAGGCTAGAAAAGCCTGGCTCCAGTGCCATCATCCAAAGCAGATTTTAAGTTGTGTCTGTTCTTGCCTGTGTCACTGTGGTTTCTGATTTTGTCTGTTCCCAATTTTCCTGATAAAGAGCCAGGCAGGGCAGTGACGTTAAGTGTTTAAAACACTTCAGTTCAAGATGCTGTAGAACTGGTAAGCAGATATGTTCACCAGCAGCTCTTTGCAGCCACACCTCAGGTGATTCTCAGTGCCATGGATTTCACAGACACACTCTAGGCACTGTCCAGTTTCCCAAAGGTCTTTCTGATCATTCAGCTCGCTGACCAGGCCACAGCCTGCTGACCACACTCTCCTGGTTACTGGGCCCCAAGACTGCCCTTGCTGGTCCCAGGAATGCAAGTGGAAGCTTCTTTTTTTATCTTGCATGGGAACAAGGGCTTATACCTGGGCTAAGTTGAGTGAGCTAAAATGTGCTGGGCACACTTGACAGTTGAAAGCCCAGGAGTCACAGCTCTGGGACACACGCGCTCACTACTCTGAGAGTGAGTGTTGTTCTTCCTGTTACTACTGCCTGAGTGTGTCTGCAGCCCTCAGAGGCCTTAAGCAGCGCTTGATCGTTGTATATCTACATGCGTATCTAGCACTTTGACACTCAGTGTCTTGTTGATCAAGTCTCTGAGGCTTACCAAGGTGTGGGATATTCACACTCAAGTTTTTTCCCTCTCTCTTTTTCTTTTTTCACAGCCTCTAGGGATATAGTGTCTCACAGTTTAAGATCAGATTCTTTTTCCACTTTCTTTTTAGTATTCACGGTCTGGACGTTTGCTTCCTTGTGGCCTTTCCTTATTGGAGGATGTAATAAAATGAGGTACTTAGCCTGAAATTTGTTCTGACTCTAGGAGGGAAAAAGAGCCCGAGTCATTTAAAGGTGTTATTTCTGTGTGTGACAGTCACTGAGCCCCAGTTTGCCAGGATTAATAACCATTGCCTCATTTCTTTCAGCCATTGGGATAGGCTAGTAATCTAAACCAAGTTAGAAGTGCAGTCAGATAGAGTGTGCAGAATCAAACATAGAGGAGAAATCGATTGTGGTACCAGGAGAACGTATCTGTGTGGATGTGTGTACACGTGTATTCTCAATATATTTCAGTATTAGTATAGAGAAAAATGTGAACAGTTGTCTTGCACTTTGGGAAGAGAGTTGTAATGTGTGTTTTGAAGACTTTATGGGACTTACTTCTTGACTGTTGGCTAGAATGAACACCTAATGGCTTCTTCTAATTCAGACTACCAAGTGTCCTACAAACCTGATCTTTCAGCCCATCCCTAACTCTTATAACTACTGGGGAGGCCAAATTGGCTCACAGCTGCCTATTCAAACCAACCAACCAACCATACAAGAAAATATACAGGACAATTTGGGGAAATGTAAAATAACTAAATATTTTACAAGTGTGTTATGAATGTTCGTTGCTCAGTTGTGTCCAACTCTTTGTGACCATGGACTGTAGCCTGCCAGGCTCCTCTGTCCATGGAATTCTGCAGGCAAGAATACTGGAGTGGGTTGTCATTCCCTTCTCTAGAGGATCTTCCTGACCCAGGGATTGAACTCAGTTCTCCTGCATTGCAGGCGACTTCTTTACTGTCAGAGCCACCAGGGAACGTGGCAAATATTTTATATGAAGGATTTACTGTTTATTCCTGTAGGTGTGATAATGATATTGTGGTTATTTATATTTAAGAAGACTTTATCTTTTAGAGATAGACACTGAAATGTTTAATGATAAAATATGATTATACTCTGCTGTAAAATAACCTAGCTGGTGTGTGGAAGTGGGGGGAATGAGACTGCAGATGAATTTGACTGTCTGTGGATTGATCATTGTTGAAACCTCCTGACATGTGGTGGTTCATTCTGCTTCTCTACTTTTTGATATACTTGAAATTTTCCATAATAAAAAGTGTTTCCTAATACTTTAATAGACATCATATTTTTAGAAGTCTCTACCTTTTATAAGTGTACTGAAATATATCTAATTGAATTATAATTGAAATTTTTTAAAAACTTTTTGTAACTTACAAGAAAAAAAAATAGATTAGGCCCAATAGCTCGGAGAGCTGTGATGACAACAGTCACTCACAGGGAAAGGAAAACTCCCTATCTAATAAAAGGCCGAACCCTGACAACCTGCATTTCTGCCTTCATGGAGACATGGTGAGAATATCAGGAGGTGAAACACTCCTGATGTCTGATGCCTTTGGGGCATATTTCCAAGGCTTTGGGGGGACTGCTGATAGAAGGCCAAGCATCATTTCTGAAGGCTCCTTCGAGAGCTGCTTCTTGTCCAAATTCCGAACTGACCTGTGTGTGTGTGCTTAGCTGCTTAGTATCCAACTCTGCAACCCTTTGGACTGTAGCCTGCCAGGCTCCTCAGTCCATGGGATTCTTCAGGCAAGAATACTGGAGGAGGTTGCCATGCCCTCCTTCAGGGCCTCTGCCCACCCCAGGGATCAAACCCGAGTCTCCTGTTTCTCCTGCATTGCAGGCGGATTCTTTTCCTGCTGAGCCATCGAGGAACTGACCTCGTCTCGCTCTTATCTGAAAAACTCAATTTGCTGGAAGAGTGGTCAGGAGGTACAATGGCCTGTATTCTTTGCCTTCCTGTTGTAGCTGATGAGGTTTGAAACAAAATCTCCTATATGGAGCTCTCTCTGATGAAGCTTCTAGTAGTCCTCTCTTTCCTGTAGCTGACCCCCAGAGGCCTAAGATCAAAAGCCTCGGGGCTGCCTGCGTGGGTCAGTAGATTTCCAGCACTTGTACATCCTAGGAAAGTCAGCCTAGAAGGAGTGGTCTTTAGACAGGCCCCAGCACTCCTGGGCATGACATTCTTGCCTAAAAATGGTTCGTTGCCTAATTGTCCTAACCCTCTGGCAATAAGAACAGCCTCCTTCACTTGGGATCTGCTCCGCTGATCTGATGCTTTCCTGAAATCTTGACTTCCTATGGATTTTGAGCTCTGGAAACCTGGAAGTTTTCTTCATTTTTGGACTGACCACCAACCTTGTATCCAACTCTGGATTTGCAGTGGGTGAGAAACAGTCCCTGCCTCAGGGCATTCTGGAAGGAGGAGCATGCCCTGGGTAAACATGGGGCACACAGCTTACAAGTGTCGAGAGATTGGTTTCCAGGATATTCCTGGGACACAAAAATGGGACTGAGCCTTTCCCCTGTGGTTGGGTGAAGCTCTTCCCAGGAGGCCTGACACCAAATGTATCTACATTTCTCAGAGAAATTAAGTAGGCTCCCAAACTGGTGCTACTGGTATCTCTGGGTGGTAGAGTTCTGGATAAGGCTTGTCTTCTTCTGCTTTTAATTTTTACCTTTGTAGTTCTCAGTTTACTGAAAGGAGCACTGGGGACTTCCCTGGTAGTCTAGGGTTAAAAATCTGCCTTGTAAGGCAAGCAACTCGGGTTTGATCCCTGGTCAAGGAACTAAGATCCCACATGCAAATAAGACCATTTGCCACAACAAGAGAAGCCCCTGCATGCTGCAGCTAGAGAAAGCCTGAGTGCTGCAGCTCAGCCTCAGCACAGCCTAAATAAATAAATAAAAATGTTTTTAAAGGAGCATCTATTTCGTAAGCAGGAAACATTTCTTTTTGAGACTTTAAATAAAAGCAGGGGCCATCCTAGCTGAAATTGCCTTTTCAACTTAAGAAAAAAAAAGAAAAAACTCCTTTAAAACTTTACCCAGGGTTTTGTAACTAACATTTTTATGAAGAAGATTTGGTTAAGGGAGTAAACCAAGCATTTCTAGTGTGGTCAGCAGTACAACAATAAGCCACAAAAACAGGATAAAGAACCAATCAAGAGCCAAACCAGGGACTAGTTAAGCTTCTTTCAACATAGGCTCCTACGTCAAACATCTGTAAGGAATTGCAGCTTGAGCATGTGAAGAAGACGGAGGTGAAGTCCAAAAATAAGTCTGGTATTTTAGGGAAAAAAAAAACAAGGTGTAAAAGCTTTGTTTTCAGACCTAGGAACCTGGGCTGAGGCAAGGGGAATGAGCTGAAGCTCTGGCTTGGGTGAAGAGAATTTCCTGATTTTCTGACTCCGGTCACCAAAGGGAGGAGCTCTTGAATTTGATGGTTGAAGTCCTAATGTCCAAACAGTCTCTTCTCATTTCCAGACTCATGCTGATAATTGACCTTGATGTTTTGCCCTGCTGGCTTTATTTCTTAATGATCATGAAACTCCTAATAGTCTGCACACATTAAATCACTCAAGGTTTCTTGTGTTGGACTCCTTTAATAATCCAGTCGAATAATCACTGTCCCGCCTAAAGGCCAGCCAGGCAAATGGACATGCCCAGACATGAATCCAGCAGCTGAAATGGGAGTTTCACTCCACCCCATACACCAAAAATCTGCGCCTCTTCCCCTCTTCCCCCTCTGTACACTCTCCTTCCTGACACAGAGGTCTTCGTAGCCCTGTGCTAGGATGCTGGGACTTTATTTCATTAATTCCAAATGACTTGGGAGAGTTGTTTTGAGCAGCTTTTTACACAAGTGCCTTTTGGAGTTTGGAATTGCTGTCGTTGAAGTAATTAAAACAATTCCAGAGTTTTCATCTACCTAGAAACAGGAAGATGATAGACGTGCTGTGGCCGCACCTTCTGAGGTATACTGTTCTCAGAAAAGATTCCAGCTCCAAAGTTGGGTAAATCTGTGAACGAGGAGGTGGAGTGGAAACTCTAAGCTGGCCTGTAATACCCATTCTCTCCTTTACATGATAATAGCTGACAGCCCAACCAAGGACTACATTTCCCAGGCTCCCTGAAGCTAGGTGTGACCATGTGACATATGCTGGCCAATGAGGTGCAAGCAGAAATGACTTGTATGACTTTCTGATCATAGCTGTAAGGAGGAGGAGTAGACGCCTGGCTCCCAGGCACTGTAGAACTGTCATGCTGGCCCTGAATTGCTTTTTCTTAAATTTGGAAACACTTTGAGGTAATAGTAATGACCACATGCTGCACCCAAATGGCCATTATGTGTCCCAACATGCCTGTAAAGTGTTCTGACTTCACATCCAGGAAGAGCTGTTTGGTCTACTGGTCTTCGGTAAGCAGGATGTGAAGGGCCAGGCTCCTCTTCCCTGGTGAGGGTATCTTGCTGCTCGTCTACTCCATTCCTCCCTGTAGTTATGAGTGCTGTCATACTGTGCCTTTGCAATCCAACTGTATTGTGGTCCTACCTTATACATTTTTTCTCCTGTAGAAAGACTGAGGGGCTGAGGTTTTAGAGTGAGGAGCTGTGGCTGTAGCTACTGGCTTGATAAGGTACAAGTCATCAGCTCCCTGCCTTGGAACAGAGAGAGAAGGTCCTAACAAGCCCAGGATCATCCACAAAGGCTCTCTCTACTCAAGAAAGACTTCTGGTCCCATGGACTGCCCATCCCCACCTTGTCATATTCCTGTGACTGAACAGAGAGACCACAGGAGTTGCTGTTTTGTAAGCTTAGTCAGTCAGTTGTGTCCGACTCTTTGCGACCCCATGGACTGTTGCCCGCCATGCTCCTCTGTCCTTGGGATTTTCCAGGCAAGAACACTGAAGTAAGTTGCCATGCCCTCCTCCAGGGGATCTTTCCAACCAGGGATCGAATCCAGGTCTCCCACATTGCAGGCAGATTCTTTACCTTCGGAGCCACCAGGGAAGCCCAGTTGCTGTTTAGTTGGATCAGACCCCATGGAAGAAGGCTCCCCACTCTCAGAGATTCTTTACACCCCAGTCCTCTATACTTGCCTCACTGTCTGGTCATGTCACAGCACAATAAGCCTACTGATGCCCTGGTCCTGGGGCCCCCTGTGCAGGACACAGGAACAGCTCCTGTGTTACTGATAGAACCATGTCATTGGTATTTCCTGCACTTGGAGAGATTAAAATTTAATCTCTGTGGTCAGTTTACTGAAGTGAGTTCACTTATTTTGTTTTTAGTACCTGGAAAAACACTGTCCCTAACGAGACATCATTCTTAGCGGGCTTGTCTTAGATGTATGACAGTGTTGCTAGGAGGTAATGGTAGGGTTGTATATAATGAAGCCTTGGGGGTGGTGGCCTCTTTCAGCTGAGCAATTGAGCAATACATCTAGCAACTAAAGAAGGAAAATTCTCAAATGTATATGTGTTCTGATTTCCACAAACTCTGGCTGGGCCTGGAGAGGAACTATCTAATCAGTCCCCTTACCACTAAATATATTCCCCGGAACTGGCTTTGCCCCTCAGCCTCTCTCTTCCATTCTTCCTGCAGCTCCTAACATCCACTGTGGGTATGAATTTTCCCCATCAGCCCTACCCTGTCCAAACAAGGAACTCCCACAAAGGCATGTCCTTTCCCTGACCCACCCTGAAGGTAGGGACTGTACTTGCTGTGTGTACACCTGTCTCTCATTTCTCTGCAGTTTGATCTGTTTATGCATCTGGCAGGCAGTATTAGCAGAGCACCGAATACCTGAAGGCTCCCAACTCATGCCTATGAAGCGTAGGACTTTGGCTTCTCTTTTGATAACGGAGCTTATGGTTCTTCAAGTTAGGATGTATTACAGTAGCTGCAACCATATCCTAAATTCTGCTGACTTGGGACTTATGGGGAATTGTCCCTTTTTTACCACATTCATAACATTCTGGATTTTTATGATTTTAAGAACATAGAAGTTGAATTTGAAAATGGATTTTTTTAAAATACAGACTAAATTGTCCTTAATTTCCTGATTTTAAAAGTCATGTGAGAGAATATTTTGATCATGCTGTTGGTAGACTATAAACCTCTTTTAAAAGCATATATTAGGGATTTTATTTTTGTACTTCATTGTTGTGTTCTATTTTAAAGATTTTCAGTAGCAGAGGAAGATGGTAGAAATTTAGTGCTATCTTACAGGATTAAAAAAAGGGTGAAAAAAAATCATGGAATCAACAAAACTGCAACTTTCATTGAGTCTTTACAATCTCTTTGCAGTACTATGCAGGATGACCTTTTTATTCTTCATGAGCAAGAATATGACAGTTTGCTTGAATCTGTCTTCAAAACTGAGTTCTTGAGCCTCTTAGCAAAGCGTTACGAGGAAAAAACCCAGAAGCAACTACCTCTGAAATTTAGCAACACGTAAGTTGGGGTCTGGGGCCTTGATCTCACTGCTGGGGTCCACTGCAGAGTAGGGGTGGGGTCTGACTGGCTTGGGTGGCTCTAAGGAGCTCTAGGGCCTGCAGAGGACAGTCAGGGTGGTTGCCATGGACTTCGGGAAGGTTACTTTTGCATTTCTGTGAGATGACTTCATTGACTGGTATATTTTATCCCTTGGGCAAAGGTCACCAACGTGAGGCCAAGAAAGGCAGATTTTTATATCTTACCGGTGAAGGAATATTTTATTTTGCAGAGCAGGTAGAAGTAGTGTAAGGCTGAAGCAGAAGAAAGTGATTGGGGCTTAAGTCCCCAAGATGAGTGCATGATACAGCTGGCTGGTGCGGCATTTGGAGACTGGGGGCTGTGGACGGCCAGTGTCTTATGTCCGGGCTCACCTTCATTTACTTTAATAACATCGTCTCATGTACCGGACACTGGCAGACTGTTGAACTTCTAGGCTCATGTTTGCCAAGTGATTTATTTGGCTTTTTGTTCTTCTTCAATTTCCCCATCTATGAAACGAGGATACCCTCCACTCTTCCTGCTAGCAAGCAAGGGGCCAAAGTAAAGCCTTCGTTCCAGGAGTGGGGGACTTAGCATAACTCATGCTGCTGTGGTTGAAGTAAAATAGACACTAGAAGTAGAATGAAGTCATTACAGCTTTTTCAAACAACAATTTGGCCATGAGTACCAGGGGCAGTTATTTTTGTCTGAGAATTTGTGATAAGGGAGTAACTCAAAAAAAGTAAGAATATGTATAAGCCAAGCTGCTCAAAAGAATAGGCAGCTACTGGCAATTATGGTTTTTCTGTCTTACAAAATAAAAATACAAGGTTAAAAAGCAGAATATGGAATTGCATTATGTAGGCATATGGGCAACATAGGAAATTAAAAAAAACTGGCTGGGGAGTTTTGCATTTATGAGTAAACTTCCCTTTTATTTGGATATTGGTTGCTAGTGTCTTTTCCTCCCTGGGGTGGGGGTGAAGGTGAAGGAATAGAACTTAATTAAATAGTAGCCACATTCTCAGCCTAGATGGGACGGGAGTCTAGGGAAGAATGGATACATGTATATGTATGGCTGAGTTACCCCAGTACAAAAAAACAGTTTAAAAAATAATTAAAAAAAAAAAAAAACTTAAAAATACTAGCCTCATTCTGTGCAAAGGAGACTGAGCTCTCTGCCTGGCATCTCTCAGTCCTCCTCACACACAGACCTGGGCAATCAGAGAGGACACGGTGAGGCAGCACCGCAGGTGTGGCCTGGAGGGTGGCCTTTCCTTCTGTCCCCACCTGTCTCCACTTGATATGCTCCAACACTGGGGCACCTCCCTTACCAGCTATTATCTCCCAGGGACTGGGCCCCCAAATGCTCCCTCTGGTTGGTGGCTCAGCCTGTGCCGTGCCCGTCCACTGGGCCCCGGACTGGTTCCCGTGATCCGGTCTTGTCTTGTTTTTACAAAGCAACTCCAGGCTGGGGTCTGTGAATACCACTTTCTCCCTGCTTCTCTCCTTTCCTTTGTTAATTCCAATATATACGCTTGTCACAGGCTTGAAATCAAGTTGAAAAAGGAGAACTGGGGTCCCTGGAGTGCAGGGGGCTCCCGGCAAGTGCAGTTCCACCAAGGCTTTGGCGACCTGGCCATCCTCAAGCCCAGCAACAAAGTGCTGCAGGTCAGCATCGGACCCGGGCTGCCCAGAAACTCCCGTAAGTGTGCACGGGCCCCACGGGTGGGGCCGCTGCTGGGCTGCTGGGCTCCCTGCCTGGCCCCTGCTCACCCTCTCTCCAAGCTAAACTCTTTTCCCACTAAATGCTCATAACACTGCACAGATCTGTGGGCCAAAGAACTAGTGCCTTGACTGCTTCCTGTGGTTGGGGTTTTCTTCTGATTGAAATGTTTCAGACTAAACCAACATCAGGGCAAATGGGCAGGTTAAACTTTTCTGAATCATTTAGTAGTTACGTGTAGTATTGCTGGCGTTACAGTATTAATTATGTTTAAAACAGATCTGTTTGTTGGCTTTACGTTCCCAGCCCTTTCCAGTCCAGTCTTGTCAACAGTACAGACTTCGTCCTTTGTGTTAAAGCAGCTGACCACACTTACCAACTCCTTACAAGGGCTCACTCTTACAGTGCGTCACGTTTAATCTCTCCCTACTCACTTTAAAGTGTTTCATTAGGAGACACACACGCACGAACTCACACTCTGTAGTTTGACTCCTTTTACTGGCCTAGGCTTCTTTTTCTTAGATGCCACCGTTACAGAATACAGTCCACATGTATGATCAGTGAAGAGTATGCCAAGTATAAAATGGGCCTTTATGGCTTCTGTCTCCAGTGGTATGCACTGTATAACTCACTAATACAGCACAGAAAAGTAGCCACTCAGAAAATGGTGTACGTCTGAGTATCAGTGAGTACTTGCAGAAGACAGCACATTTAGGTGGGATTTTTGAAGAGACTTTTACATAAAAGGACTCTTTACAGAGATGTGGGCCGGATGAAGGAAACAGGGTTGGGGCTCGGGCAGAGAAGACCAAGATGCTACTATTACCCTAAGGATGTAGGTAGAGGAGATTCCAGAAATCTAAAAAAGAACATGTCTCAGAATCACTTTGCTGTACATCGGAAACTAACACAATAATGTAAATTAAATACTTAAATTTGGGGGGAAAAAAAGTACCCCAACTCCTGTCCCCTCTGGCCCTCCAGTCTCCTGCCAGTGCTTCCCAAACGGCCAAACCCGACTGGAATGCAGAAGCCTAGCAGTCCACTGGCTCAGACCCCAGGGCACAGGGCCGGGCTAAGGAGCGCTATGGATAACCAGCAGGATGAGTCAGAGCACTGCTCTGTGGGCCTCGAAGTGAGCCATTGATAATACGGTGTTTTAGCGTATCTCCATGAGACAGGGAGGGCAGGAAGGGGGACCCCCACACCTGGCCTCCCCTCCTCACCCCAGGACCTGATACCCAGCTCCTCTGCTTTGTGCTGTTCATCCCTTGCCACTTCCTGCTCTTCTCTTTACTAGGAGTTTCCTCTGCAGCCCTGTTCCAGCTGGCTTAATCGTCCTCTCCTTCATGTCCCACTCGAGACCCTATTGACTGTTGTTCTTTCCAACACATCGTCTCTTCAGAGGTCTCGTCTGGCCCCCAGTCGCCCCGCCTCCCCGGGCCTCATTCTAGCCCCACAGGGCTCCATTTAGCACTGCTTGTTTTCTGATGCTTGCACATCTGTGTCAAGGGTGCCAGTCTGCTTCTCCCCTTCAGCATCTCTGTGTTTCCTTCAAAGACTATAGAGCACAAACTCTGGTAAGGAAGGCTCTGGACGACAGCAGAGGTAGGCGAGCTGCGGTGTCCACTCCAGGGACCATGGTATGCAGCTAACACAGCCTCAGCTTCTGTGCTCTGTGGCCAGAACATGAGTGCGAACATTCACTGGACCCATCTGTCTCTTCGCAAAGTCAACAACAGTAGAAACCCCTTTGTATGCTTATTAATAATTCTTTGTAAAGCCATTGTCTCAGACATTTCAAATCTCTCCCTCTGTCAATGTGTCCTCCGGCCCCTCCCGTCCAGTTGCTGCCAGGACAACATGCCCCTCACATAGCCTGTCTACCCTGCAACCAGTCTCCTATAGATCCCATGGAGACCTGCCTTCCAAACTTCTCAAAATTTTCCACCAGCAAAAATTCATCAGGAGCCATAAAAACCAGCCAATAGCACTGATCTGAACCTTATCTTGCTGGCTTATTTCAGGTCCTACCCGAAGGAATACGATTCAAAGCAGAGATTATTCCAGCAGGACTCACAATGCCAACTACCCGATGAGAGCTGCCCCTCTGCCACCAGGTGAGCCTAGCATGCACTGTAGGCGAGACCCAGATGAGTAAAATGCATCGAGGAAGAAACGCATTAGCCAACAGATGACAACATATTAGCCAGCCATGAGCCGTTTCAGTGTCAGATGTCCTCCTCCCAACATGATGGCCCTATCTGTGACCCTAAAATTCACGGGACTTGTGTATGAACCAGTGAGACCACACTGTAGCTAAGTTAGCGATTTGCATTTCATTACCTGAAAGAATTACTTCCTTAGGAAAGGCTTCCTACCTCAGTAATAGGAAGAAGAGTTCACTGCCCATGGCAACCAGAACGTCATCAGTTTTTAAGACGTAGAATGCTGCCTTAATGGAAACTGGAGTTTGCAGGTATAACCCCACCATCACTACCCAGCTCCAGCCAAACGTTGACAATGCTTTGCATCAGTTAACAGCTGAATGAAGAAACAGAAAGTCTTTATTCTTAGTCAAATAGGATCTAGGAGGTTGGCTCCAAAAAATAAAGTAATATCTGAGAGAATTGCAAAATTGATACCAAAAAATTTTTAGATCTTATGTTACATTTTTCTCATTGTTTAACTGATAAACATATAGCATGCAAGTCAAAATCCAAACCCAAATAAATGTAAGAGGTTTTGCCCTTTAAAATCTGTTTAGTGCTGGAAGTGTGCTCTCTAAATTCACAAGTGTTTTTCCATCCCTCACAATTCTGTTAATAAGAAACTGCCTCCAGAAAGTTTGATGTTCATAAGTTTGGGGTTGTAGGTCTTAAAAGGGTCATCTTTGGACCACGCTTGACTCAGATCATGCCAGACAAGGCAATCTATTTGTAGCAGCACCCAAAATAAGCAGTAGGAAGCATTTCTTTAGTCTCCTGCCCTGGAATCTCATAGTGGCGTGCTTAAGTATGGACAATGGTGCCTATCAGTGAGAAGCCAATTCTCATCTCTCTTGGAGTCCCCATCCTGCCTGGCCCGGCTGTCTTTCCTCCTCTCTGCCTTTATTCTTAAAGAAAATCCAAGCACAAAAGAACCTAAGAGAACCATGTAGTATTGTGTTACTACTTATGCTCCAGCCACTCATGCAAAACCTTGGCCAGACCACCTGGAAAGTTCATTTGCCTCAACTACACTGGCCAGAGTCGCCTCAGACCAACTACCTGACCTTGAGCACAGCCCCCAACCTCTGTACATGACAGTTTCTTCATCAATAAAATGAGGCAATTAGACCCAAGTCCCTTATGTCAGTACTTATACTTTCTGTGGTGAAGGATCAAAGGCTAGGGGGTTTTTTTAGCTTTGGTTTCGTTTTTTGTGTTGTTTTTTTCCCTTAATTTTTAACCCATCACAAACTATACTTTTGTAAGATATAATAAAAACTACTAGGATTTTAAAAGCAATCAAAATACAAGCCAAAATTTCTTATTAGATTCAGCAGACATGATATATGTCTGTGAACATTTCTAAATGCTGGCTCTTAATTTCTGAACTTACAAGGGTAGCTAGTTCACGGGTGGCACAGAGCAGCCCATCTGTGGGACCTTCCTTGAGTGTCATGGCCCTAGAATATGTCCCACTCTGGATGCCCTTGGCTGTCCTTGGTGACTTGGGCAGCAAGTGGGGTCTCACCAAGCTCCTTGTTTCTTTAATGAAGAAATTGACAGTCCATCCTAAAGGAGATCAGTCCTGAATATTCATTGGAAGGACTGATGCTGAAGCTGAAACTCCAATACTTTGGCCACCTGGTATGAAGAGCTGACTCATTTGAAAAGACCCTGATGCTGGGAAAGATTGAGGGCAGGAGGAGAAGGGAATGACAGAGGATGAGATGGTTGGATGGCATCACTGACTCGATGGACATGGGTTTGGGTGGACTCCGGGAGTTGGTGATGGACAGGGAAGCCTGGCATGCTGCGATTCATGGGATCGCAAAGAGGCGGACACAACTGAGCGACTGAACTGAACTGACATTCTGAAAGATCAAGTGTCTTGCTCAAGGTCAAGTAGCTATCAGAGGCAGGCTATAAACTAAGTGTCATCCCACTGGTACCGAAGAGTTGTTCTCTTAATTGGGATGGAAGAGGTTTTGTGGTGGGTGTGCCTTGGGGAGCCTTGTTCCCCTTCATTCTTGCCCAAACCTGTCAGTGAGAGAAGAGGAAAGGGCTTCTGCATCCATAACGCAGAACAACAGCTCCCCTTTCAGGCAAGGTGTGCGGTGTGGAGCGCAGCACCGTAATCCATCACTCACTGGATAGTGTGATCAGAGCAACAGCTCCCCTTTCAGGCAAGGTGTGCGGTGTGGAGCGCAGCACCGTAATCCATCACTCACCAGATAATGTGATCTTGACTAGGAGCAGTCATTTGACTAGGAGAGCTTGCTCTGTTCAGATTAATCCAACCAGTGGCCACATTTCCCCTGCCTGTGTGGACTCCTCTCTCCGTCTCCCCTGACTGGCTCTCACAGAGTGCACCTAGGACTGACTCCTTGAAAAGGGATGTCCAGGTGTTTAAACAGCTGCCTGCCAGCCCTTTTGAATCATAACCTCGTCATTTTTCTTAGACCCAAAAATGTGCCTTCCAACTAGTCAGAAGCTTACCTTTCTTTGACTGTCGGCTTTGAAACCCTGAACATCTGGTAGTTCTAATGTCAAGTTCAACAAGCACACGTGAGAGTCTGCTGTGTTCCACACATTGCCAGGCAGTTTACGATGTCTTGGGTCTGTTCTTCACAATATATGATGTTAGCAGTTATGCCCTTAGATGAGGAAACTGAGGCCTGGCAAAGCTAAGTAACTTACTCTTGGCTAATAGAGGGGAAAAGTTTGAAGAGCCTTTTAGCACAGGATCAGAAATTTTCAGCTTTGTTTTCTTCTGTTTTCCTCTTTCTAGGATTGCATCAGAATGGAGTCATTAAAAACCAGTTTGTGCCATATCCCTATGCTGCTGGAAACCAGAGGTCAAATCAGAAGAGCCTGTACACGTCCATGGCACGCCCGCCTTTGCCACAGCAGCAGTCCATCGGCTCGGACCGAGCATCACAGGCGCTGGAGAGCTTGGATTTCCTCAAGGTCCCAGACCAGGGTGCTGCCGGGTAAGAGTGCCACCTCCTGTGAGTGAGCCTTGTGACCTCCATCTCCATCAGTCACACCAGGGTTCAAGAACTTGGGGCATCATCTGTGGATGATTCTCAAGATGAGTTTTGCACCCACATGTGGTCACCCAGCCTCATCCAGCCCCAGGGCTGTGAGGCTCTAGGTTGGCATCTCGAAAAGTACAGCCAAGTTGATGTCAAAGGCCTTATCCTGGAAACACTAGAAAAGGGGTTCCCTTCCACCCTGCAACTGAATCACTCTGTGACCTATTTTGCTCTCTGAGAGCAAAAACAGGTCCGTAAACACAGTGGCTCAAAGAGTCATTAGAAACATAAGGAGTACCATCCCAGCATTCTGTGAGGTGTAGATGTTTGTTTATGAATACAGGCTGTCAAAGCTTTAAAATAAGAGCCTGTCTGCCTTTCTAGAACAGAAGAGGGGAGGAAAGAAACCAGCTTTTTAGTTGAAAGAAGTAAAGATTCATGGAACTCTGTGCCGATAGAGTTATCAATAGGGGAAAAGGAGTTGGCTGTGTCCTGTGGAGTCACCGGCTGGCTTTAAGACAAGGGAGTGAACTCTGCCAGGAAGTAGATTTTGGCACTGATAAAAAACCATCCCAGTAGCCTAAAGATGAACTGCCCTAGGATGGAAGAAGCACCTTGTCCCTGGAAGTATTTAGTCACAGAGCAGATGGAAACCACGGACAGGAGTATTGTAAAGTGACTGTGTCATATACCAGAGAAGGGTGAGAATCCTGTCTCAGCCCTGCTGATATTGGACGTGCTTCTTACCTTCTCTGGGCTGCATTTTGCTTATCTGTACACTGGTTTAATACCACCAAACTTGCAGCGTTGCTGGGAGGACTAGAGGGAATTTAAATAAAACATCTACCATGGTTCCAGGCACGTAGCGGGCTGCTCGGTCAGCTGTAGCCTGATGATGGACATGGTGGCGCCGTGACGGTGGCGATGAAGCAGTTTTCGTCTCATGGTGGCCGAACTAGTGACTCTTTCCATTTGTTTTTAATTGGAGAATAATTGCTTCCCAGTGTCGTGCTGGTTTCTGCCGTACCACAGCGTGAATCAGCTCTGTGTGCACACATACCTCCTCCGCCTTGAGCCTCTGCCCCCTCGCCCCCAGCCCACCCGTCTAGGTCACCGCAGAGCGCCAGGCTCTGCTCCCTGTTCTACGCGGCAGCTTCTAGCCAGCTGTCTGTCCCCTGCATGGGAGTGTATATATGTCAGCCCTGCTCTCCCAGTCCATCCCACTCTCTCCTTCCTCTGCTGTGCCCACAAGTTTTCCATTTTCTACATCTGCATCTCTATTCCTGCTCTGCAAATAGGTTCGTCAGTACCATTTTTCTAGATCCCATATATATGCATTAATAAGCAATGTTTGTCGTTCTCTTTCTGACTTACTTCACTCTGTATAACAAGCTCTAGGTTCATCTACCTCACTACAACGCAAATGTGTTCTTTTTATGGCTGAGTAGCATTCCACTGTATATATGTACCACAGCTTCTTCATCTGTTGATGTGAACTAGTGGCTTTTAAGGAATCTCTGACTCTTGGCAAGAATCTCTGACATGATCCTCAGTGGTGGAATAGTTCTCTCTGCTGAACCCCATAACGGGGCTGCTGCAGCCCACTCTTCCCCTCCCTCTTGCCACCTCCATTGTCTAGTCTCTCCATGTCTGTAGAATGATAAAGAACTTTTGAGTGTGATCAGGAGACTCGTGTACAAACTAGAGCAGTGCTGGGTGAGAAGCAACAGCTCCTTCCTTTGGGCTGGGAGCCACCCATTCACCTGAGGCCTTGTTAAAGGCAACAGACTCTTAGGAACTTTCCTGGATCTCACCAGCTTCTCTCCTCACGTTCCTTTTCCCTGGCAAGTCTTCCCTCATGTGGGCTTCAGAGAGGAAAGCACTTTGGTTTTAAGTATGTATTTGTTTAGCTGTGCTGGCTCTTAATTTGGCGTGCAGGGTCTTGTGTCATGCAGGACCTGGTTCCCTGAGCAGGGGTTGGACCTGCGCCCCCTGCATTGGTAGCTTGGGGTCTTAGCCACTGGACCACCAGGGAAGTCCCAGCACCCTGGTTTTATACAAATGGCATCAGGACAGTGGCCACCACTTTCTATTACATCTCTCCCTGCTCCCACCACTCCTGCATATGTAGCTCTATCCCGCCAGTTCTCATGATCATAGTTCGCTTGATTGGCTTGGTCTAAAGAGGTGGTTCTCCCACTTTAACGTGCTCCAGAATCACCTGGAGAACTTACTGGCCCACTTCTGGCATTTCTGATTCAGTAGGACTGGGATGGGGCCCAAGAATTTACATTTCTAACAAGTTTTGAGTTGATGGTGATGCTGTTGATCCAGGGACCACATTTTGAAAACCACTTTTATCAAATCATTTTGATCAAAACTTCTATGTAAAGGTGAATTGAGGGGTGCTATTGCAGCAACAGGATTCTTACTCCATAATCCAGACCTACACTACTCAGATGGATGAAACGAAAATAATCAAACAAGCCTTCTTGGGCCCAGTTTGAGTTCCCAGAGTAGGCAGGGGATTAAAACCAGTCAGCAAAATGCACCAAATCCCTTAGCTCTGTCTGCTAGCTTCCTACTTGCTTTGGTTTTGGCAAGCAAAACCATCTTTCCAGGCTGCTTTGCAAGTTACAGACTTGCACCCCAGCCAGCTGGGAGCATCTGTCAGCCAAAATGCAGGCAATTTAGGAACACTGTGTCTTAACCGAGGCTGCTCCCTTCCAGCCCGCAGCTGTTCTGTTCCCTATTTAAGTCTTGTCACACCTTTGCCACCTTTAAGCTTAAGGATCAGGCATACCTGATGCTATTTTGGCAGTGACTGTGAGGCTGGAAGGAGGGAACCTTCACTCCCGTCTACTAGACAGTAAGATTTTCCTCTGTATAAAACTTGTGTATAAAACTCACATGAGGCACACTGAGTCCCACAGCTATAACATCTCAGCCAGCCTCCTCTTTGTACACTTAAATCTGCAGTGATGCAGATTCTTCCTTAAGTCATACCCTGATCAAACAGCTGAGCTTTTGCTTAGTATTTATTTTCTAAAACACATGAAGTCAAAGCTAAAATAATTTCTAATGTGGCCAAAGACCTTAGACAGGCATTTCAGGGCCCTTGTGATTACCTACATTTAACAGTTCTTCATTGCCAAGAAAACATGAGTTGCGTTTCCCGTGGGAGGTTGTTGAGCAAACAGGGAACTGTAGGGTGCCTAGCTGGTTCCTTTCCACAGAGACAGAAGTTCCTGTTTATATCACTGCCTCAAATGATGCCCTTGGATTTACCAACCTATAAAAGGGGGGTTACCTCTAGGTCTCCTTGGACTTTCAACTCCTAGGTTCATCTTTCCTTTCCCTCCCCCACCCCCAATGCACTTTAAAATTTTATTTATTTGGTTGCACTGGGTCTTGCTTGTGGCAAGAGGGATCCTCAAATCTTCATTGCAGCTTGTAGGATCTAGTTCCCTGACAGGGATCAAACCTGGGCCCCCTGCATTAACAGAATGGAGTCCCTGGACCACCAGGGAAGCCCCAATGCACTTTTCTTTATAGACATATTTAATATGAGCAGTCATTTCTTTTGGATCATGTAATGTGGATAAAATCAAATGGTGTAATTAGCACCTCAAGTTAATTCAAGAAAGTCTTTGTCAGGTTATTTTGGGTTCAATCAGTTGGGTTCTGGGTTTTTGGGTATTTGCTTTTGGAGAGAGCATGAAACCTTCACTAAATTACCACCCCAAGTGGATCCTTTACCCTTGCCATGCCATGGTAGTTGTCATCATAATCATTATCCAGAAAACTAAAATATAGAAAGAATTATAATCTTATAGTCCCTTAGCATACCTTTTCAACAGTCTGTTTCAGGTTCAAAATCTGTCCTGATTCTCAGGAAAAGAGGACAGGTAACACAAGAGTCATATAAACATTTCATTCGCCAGGCTCTGCTCTGGCTTCATAGGAACACTTGATTTACCAATGAAATGTGCCTTATATTTTCCCTCCCGTAACTGAGATGTACATAATCCACCTCCAGTTCATTACTGGAAGCATTAAAACCCAGACTGGAAAATTTTTTTTTTTTTTTCTGTTGGCCTTTTTAATCCTGTGGTCCATTTCAGGGGAGGACCACTTCAGGAAATTTCAAGATACTCCAGAGATGAGTCCAACTGGAAGTTGGAAAAACAGAAAAATATTGAAAGTGCTCAGTGGTTGGGCTTCTGGCCATGCCACAAAAGAGAGATCGATCGAAAAATGTAAATGCTGCCTGGGTGTCTCCTGACAAGATTCTCCTAATGGAGTCATATTTTTCAAGGGGCTTAAAATTTCCAACAAGTGTCTAATAGCAATATTTCTTAACCCATAATCTACAGGAGCAGCAGCCATATCCTGGCCCAGGCAGACACGAAGCCTAGGAATTTCTGGCATCCATTCCCACATTTCCAGTAATGTTTATAGATTCAACCTTTTGGAACAGAGCATATTTTAAAGAGCCAATGAAATAAAATGCCATTATTTTCCTTCTTGGAATTTTAAGACATAAATTTCACATCTGCAGAACAAAGACGTGATACTTGAAAGCTTAATCCCAGCTCTCACTCGCACAGTGACATAGGCACAGCCGGGTGCCCCGGAGGTATGGGGGCTGCAGGGAAGTTCACGGAATGTGGCCTGGCCATTTGCAGGGAAGCCAGGTTCACAGTGGCCAAGGCTGGGTGTGAGTCCCGGGTCACTTGTTGACTATTGACTGAACCAGTACCTTCTGTGTGCCACCTGCTGGGCTCACGGATTGTCTCACTAATCACCAGCTGACAACCTCATGTGTATCACTTAATCTTCCCACACCTTGGTGTCCTCACCTGTATCATGCTGCTGCTGCTGCTAAGTCACTTCAGTCGTGTCCAACTCTGTGCGACCCCATAGACGGCAGCCCACCAGGCTCCCTCGTCCCTGGGATTCTCCAGGCAAGAACACTGGAGTGGGTTGCCATTTCCTTCTCCAATGCATGAAAGTGAAAAGTGAAAGTGAAGTCACTCAGTCGTGTCCGACTCTTCGAGACCCCATGGACTACAGCCCACCAGGCTCCTCCATCCATGGCTCATAGAGCCAGTTAATAGAAATTTAAAGCCCATTCATGGTTTTGTGAAGATTAAATAAGGGCTCTGTAAAGCAAAAAGCACAATGCCACTTGGAAGTTTATTTGTATTTTTTTTGGCTCCACTGGGTCTTCGTTGCTGCGTGCAGGCTTTCTCTGGTTGCGGTAAGGGGGGGATGCTTTCCAGCTGCGGTGCACTGGCTTCTCATTGCGGTGGTTTCTTTTGCTGCAGAACACAGGCTCTAGGGTGCGTGAACTCAGTAGTTGTGGCGGCACACAGGCTTAGAAGCCCCAAGACATGTAGCATCTTCCTGGACCAGGGATTGAGCCTGTGTCCCCTGCATTGGCAGGTGGATCTTAACCACTGGACCACCAGGAAAGTCCTGTTTATGTTTATTTTATGACTGTTATTCATGTGGTTTGGTCTTACAGAGAAATATTAATATTATACCAAGATTGAAAAGTGGGTGTCCCCTGGCCCAGTGGCTTTATCCACAAGAACTCAAACCTCTGGCCTGCATAGAGCTCTAGACTACGGAGGGGCTAAGCTTCAGGAATTGCTGTCTTTAATGGGGATGGGGGGGCGGGTGATGGGGCAACCTAGGGAAGCCAAGACAAGGGGACTAGTCAGGGAGACAACCTCTCTCACTCCCCCTTCTCTGACCATCGCACATGTAAAGCCCTGCTGCTCTCTGGTCTCAGACCACAAGCAGAACAAAGCTGAGAGGTTATACTGTAGTAGATACTAGCTGCGTTTCAATAATGGAAATAAAATCCAAAATTCCTTCTTGTGCTATGCTGTTCTACAGTCTTTTTCGAGTTAACCCTCCTTTGCTCCAATCACCGTAACAACTCACATCCCATGAAGAGTGTGAACCGTCCCTGTCTCTGCGTCATTGATGTCACTTGGTGTTGTGTGCTCTTGTGGGCTTCTGGCCCCTTGTGAGGTTGGACAGCTGTCTGTAAGGGCTCATCGGTCCATCAGCATCTGGTGTCTCAGGGCATAGCACCTCTTGGCCTCCCCAGGCACTGAAACAGGCAGGTTTTCACAAAGCCAACTGGGTGTGATATGCCTCATTACTCAGGAAACTTTGTGGTGTGGGTTATGCTGTGACTGCTTCAGATGTCTAACACCCTACTCAGAAAAAGACCTGATGTAAAAGCAAGGTGCTGTGAACAAGTTTCTTCATGTGTTGGTTTTTTTAATGAAGGATAAGCACAGTAAAGTGTAAATGTGTACAGTCCCTTGGTATCCACCAGAGATTAGTTCCCTCACACACACACACACACACACACACACACACACACACACACACACACACCAGATATAAAAATCCATGCATACTGAAGTCACTTATATAATATGGCATGGTATTTGCAAAGGCTTCCCTGGTGGCTCAGTGGTAAAGAATCTGCCTGCAACGCAGGAGATGCGGGTTTGATCCCTGGGTCAGAAAGATGCCCTGGGGAAGGAAATGGCCACCCACTCCAGTATTCTTGCCTGGAAAATCTCATGGACAGAGGAGCCTGACAGGCTGCCTACATCTCCTTGTTCAATTATCTGTGGTCCATAAGAAATATACTTACTATAACTTCCCAGGTGGCTTAGTAGTAAAGAATCCACCTGCCAATGCAGGAGACTCAGGAGACACAGATTCTATCCCTGGATCAGGAAGATCCCTTGGAGTAGGAAATGGCAACCCACTCTGGTAGTCTCGCCTGGAAAATTCCATGGACAGAGGAGCCTGGCGGTCTACAGTCCAGGGGATTGCAGAAAGTTGGACATGACTGAGTGACTGAGCCTGCACATGGTATTTGCATATAACCTATGCACATTCTCCTGTGTACTTTAAATCATCTCTGGGTGGCCTGTAATATTGAATACAATGTAAATGTTATGTAATTAGTTGCCCTGCCCAGCAAATTCAAGTTTTGCTTTTCAGAACTTTCTGGAATTTTATTTCCAAATATTTTCAACCTGCAGTTGATTGTATCTGCATCTGGAACGCAGAACTCCTGGGTGTGAAGTGCCGACTCTACAGATTACACTGAAATGATGGGTCACATGGTAACAGCAAAGCTACTTTACATTGTGCCAGAGTTACATGTAATGAAACAAGCGGGTTTGCTCCGTGGTGTGGAGTTTTATAACTGCATACAAATCTGCACACGGTGAACCTTTTTATTATTGAAATGGCAATAGGAAAAATAACTGTCGTTTTGATTCAGAAATTCTTGCTCCAACCCCCATTATCTTAGTAACACAGTTTTCAATCATGTGAGGTTTAATTGGAATACAAATATCAAAATATGAGCACTACCAAAAACTATCTAAATATTGCATTGTTGTTGTTTCGTCACTCAGTTGTGTCCAACTCTTTGAGACCCTCTGGACTGTAGCCCGCCAGGCTCCTCTGTCCATAGGATTCTCCATGTAAGAATACTGGAGTGGGTTGCCATTTCCTTCTCCAGGGAATCTTCCCAACCCAGGGATTGAACCTGCATCTCTTGGGTCTCCTGCATTGACAGGCAGATCCTTTACCGCTGAGCCAGCAGGGAAGCCCCATAAAATCCTGCATATCCATTGTAAAATAAAACTAGTCTAAGTGCTTTCAGACGAGTAAAAGTGAGTTATTATGAGGGACAGTGGTATGCTCTGAAAGACTAGACAGGCAGAGCCGTAACATATGTTAGTTTCCGCTCTCTATGTGGCCGATTTCAAGCTACCACGGTGACTCCCCCACTGGTCCCAGAGCTGGGAGGAGATGCAATTTCCCACCGTCATGTAGGCAGCAGACATTAATAGCATGGATAGATGTAAAATGTGGTAAAATAATTAGGGAGGGTCAAATGATGAGTATTTGTTGCCTTTGCTTTTAACTTACTCGGTTAGATGTATTTTTATTTCATCTTTGTTGTTCAGTCACTCAGTCATGTCCGACTCTTTGCAACCCCATGTCCTTCACTGTCTCCTGGAGTTTGCTCAAACTCATGTCCATTGAGTCCAGCCATCTCATCCTCTTTCGCCCCCTTCCTCCTCATGCCCTCAATCATTCCCAGCATTAGGGTCTTTTCCAATGAGTCGGCTCTCCGAATCAGGTGGCCAAAGTATTGGAGTTTCAGCATCAGTCCTTCCAGTGAATATTCAGGGTTGATTTCCTTTAGGACTGACTGGTTTGATCTCCTTGCTGTCCAAGGGACTTTCAAGTCTTCTCCAACACCACAGATTTCATCTTTAACGATGCTTTAACAACTGACCCACAAAATTTCTGAAAGTGTGACAGCCTGCTCTCACAGGCTGGGTTGAGGCCAGTTCCTGCACCCTGGGCACGAGGGTCTTGTTTGCTAGGTAAGAAAGTCTGAGTCCCTTTTTCATGACTGTGAGAGGTGTCCTTAATTTCTGGTAGCCGGTAGAAAGGAGCTGTCATCTCCTCGTTATTGACTGCACAGGATCGCCACCTAGTGGTGGAAGGAGATAGTCTGAGTTGAAGGCTGAGTCTGTCCAACCAAGCCAGGAAAATGGCTGTTCTGACTGATGTGTGTGATGGTTTCCAGGTCCGCACTGCAGTGAGTAAAGAGCCAGGGATCACCCCATCGGGGCAGGTGTCCTGTGTTCCGTAGTAGGTCTGACAGTAGAGATCTTAAAAGCGCTCTGGAAAGCCGTCTTAGAATTAGGAAAAGGGCCTGGGCCATTGCCAGATTCCCTCTTTTTAACCCATGAAGATAGATCCCTAAAGATGTGAAGCAATGGATCCAAGTCATGTGCCAGCCAGTGTCGGAACTGGGCCTCAAACCTAGTGCACTGACTCCAATTCAAGCCACAGTCCCTAATACTGCTCCTGCAGGACGTGCAGATTGAGGCCACACAGTCCTCCCGGGCCTGACACCAGGTCCAGGGATCACCGTGGTGAGAACAGCCACCTACATGGACTCTGCTGTCCTGCTAGGGAGACAGGTAGCCCAGGCCCCCGTCCCCAGTGCACCACCCCCTGCTCAGAGCAGGCACAGGCTACCAGAGGGTGCTGCAGGGGCTGAAACAAGATCCAAAGGCTGAGCAGGAATTAGCAGTGCTCTGTGTGGGCTGGGGAGCATGGGGCCAGAAAAATCAGTGTGGCTGGAGTTCTGGGAGCCTGCTGCATATCTATCATGCCATTCACTGATGAAGCCAGCAGGAAATTCCAGGAACCCACGTCAGTGATCTCGTGGGAGTGTTGTGACGCTAAATGAAGCAACATTTGAAAATGCCCAGCACGGTATCTTGCCCAGAGCTCCAGGCAGGGGTTCCCAGACCACACCCCCTCTGTTGACACTCACAAGAAGAGCGAGGACATGCTTAGATATGAGAATAAGACAAAAGTGACCGGAGAGGAGGAGGGCTCACTTGGCAAAAGTGCTGCCCGACTGGATAGCTGTCCCCTCTCCTGGTTACAGAGGACATATAAACAGGAAAGTGCTAGACAGTGGTGACCTTGGGATTGCCTAAACAGCCCCTTTCCTGATGCAGAATGCTGAGCTCTTCTCCGCCCCGATGTCCTTTCCCCATCAAACACAGCCCACCTCGTTGATACTGCTGCTCCCCAGCAAACAGTCCCCCATTTCAGAGCTACCTGGAATCTCCCCCTCCCAACTGTGGAGCACTGTGAGCCTCATTCAGCCAAGAGATACACACCAGATGACCTTACACTGCATGGTAGCCGTCGTCCAGGGCTTGGGACAATCAAGCCAATGTCCACTGTACACAAGAACCCAAAGCCCCAGTAATCCCTGAGGTTTTACTTTGACTTATGCTGAGGAAGTAGGCTCTGATGGCTTGGAATCAAAGACCACACAGAGGCTGTGTTCACACAGGTGTTTAAATGGTCCTCCATCCCCTCCTCCACTGTGTCCCAGTTCCTGGGTGGGACACTCAGCAGCTGCTTGTACACAAGCTGGCTGAGCTAACTCTGGGTATCAGGAGTACACTGCAGAGCCCAGGGGGGCCCATGCAATTTACTTATTTTAAAAATATTTTTTATGCAAGTATCTTTTAAAGAAGTGTTTATGTATGGCTGTGCTGGGTCTTCGTTGCTGTGCGGGCTTTCTCTAGTGGCAGCGAGCAGGGGCTACTCTCTAGTTGCCGTGCGCAGGCTTCTCGTCGCACTGGCTTCACTTGTTGTGCAGCACCGGCTCAAGAGCATGAGGGCTTCAGTAATTATGGAGCGGACTCCAGAGCACAGGCTCAGTAGTTGTGGCACTCTGGCTTAGCTGCCCAGTGGCATGTGGGATCTTCTCCGAACAGGAGTCAAACCCGTGTCCCCTGCATTGCAAGGCAGATTCTTAACCACTGGACCACCAGGGAAGCCCCTTACTTTTTTAATTTTTGAGTCAGCTTTCTTAAGATATAATTTACATACCATAACATCAACCCATTCAAAATACAGTTTACCAGCTTTTAGTATAGTCAGGGGTATGCAACCATCATCATAATCTAATTTGGGAAGATTTGGGTTATCCCAGAGGGAAACCTTCTCCTTAAGCAGTCATCCCTCCCTCCTCTGGCCCTCCGCAACCACTAATCTACTGTCAGGATAGTTTTTTCTGGACATTTCATGTAAATAGAATCGTCCTTCTTTTGTTAAATTTACTCCTAAGTAATATTCTCTTTGTGTATTGTAACTGGAATTGTCTTCTCAGTTCCTTTTCTAGATTGCTCATTGCTAGTTCATAGAAATATAGCTGAATTTTGTATATTGATCTTGTGTTCTATAGTCTTTCTGAATCTTTTTATTCTAGTGGTATTTTTTTTTAGCATATTCCTTGGGCTCTTCTATGTGTAAGCTCATCTCATCTGCAAATAGAGGTATTTTCCACTTCTTTCCCAATCTGTATGCCTTTCATTTTTCTTGACTAATTGCCGTGGCTGTAGAGCCTCCAGTGCGTATCAATGAGCTGACATCTCTTGTTTTGTTCCTGATCTTAGGGGGGAAAGTATATTTGTCACCAGCAAATAGGATGTAGACTAGGAGTATGTGGACAGGGGTCCTAAACCCAGCCAGGGCCCGGACTGCATGGAGAGAGGTAGGAAGATGCCAGTGTGGCCTGCAGCGGGATGAGAGGCTTGGAGCAAGTGGGGCCGCACCTGGCAGGGACTTCGTAAGCCAAGGGCAGGAGGAAGCTGTTAGAAGGATCAGTGAAGAGTGAGGTAAACTGATAACACACTGAGCTGATGTTCAGGGAGCCTTGAAAGAAAGCAACGGGCAGGAGTGGCATGAAGGGGAGGAGCTGGGTGACCTCAGCCAAAGCTGGGGGCAGGTGGGCAGAGGAGCAAGGAGGGAGACTCCTGGGAAGGCTGCAGGCAGGCTGGCCCTTCTTTTCAGAGAGTCACCCAGCTTTGCCTCTATGCTAAGAGGGCCCCCTGCCCAGAGAATGCACCCAAGTCCCAGTACTCTTGGGCTCCAGACACCCCAACCACCTGCATTAATGGTGCTGGGTTTCTCCCCATGGACAAAAAAGAGGCCAGCTCTCCATCTATGAATGGTGAGTGTGTGTGTGTGCACGTGTGTGCATAAGCGCACATCCCCTCCCAGCCCCACTCCCTGGAGGTGCCAGACTGCAGGCTTCCTCCCGCCCAGGGTGTTCTAAATGCACCCCCACCCCCCATTCCTTGTTGCTGGGAAGTCAGATGACTTCTGGTATCCAGGCTAATGGCTCTTATTAACCAAATGCTGACACATCTCTAATATATAGGTTACTTAATTAAAAACCTGCTTATCCAGCCAGCCTGCTTTCTCAAGCAGGTGATGGGGATTTCCAAGACTAGGAAGGAAATGATGTCATGCTAACGATCTATACGATGTCTTTCCTCTTCCATAAAAGTGCCTTGTGGGGGTGGGAAGGTGGGCATGGGGGTTGATGTGAGAAGAGTGGAGCCTGAGTTACCTTGGCGTTTGCTCCCTTCTACACAGGGAGTCCCAGGAAGCACTCAAGGAACACCACCCCTGCTGGGGACAGCTAGCAGCCAGTACCCCCCTACCCTCGGCCACCCCCTCATGATCTGACTTGCTCATCAGCACCCCGTAGCATCTGTTGTCACAGGACCTCAGCGAGGACAGTGAGGCTCTGGCCTCTTCAGAATACTGCTCAAAACTGGGTGTGCTTTTTCTCTCCAGAACTCAGGCCCCAGGAAGTACCCTCCCTTTTCCTCCGCCCTCCCACAGGTGTTAACAGGCCCGGCCAGACCTAACAGCCAGCCCCACTGTGTTGAGTTCAGTCCGGCCCCTCTTAGAAGAAGTCTTAAGTTTCTTTCAGAAGCAAATGAACATAGGCTTCACTTTAGTTAGTCCTTAAAGGGGCAAGGGGGTGTTTGCTCTATTTGTTTCCTAAATGCATTCTCTAAATGCTTTTGATGAACATATTTAATAAAGGGTTATTCCAGACATGTTTCAAGATCTCACTAACTAGGACCATGCCTTTAAGGCAAGGTATGAATGGTGACTGGAGGAAGCATAGTTTGTAGAAGGAATACATTTAAAGCTAGAAGACATTTAAATACATTTAAAACTGGATTAGGGCCTGAGCACCAGAGACATTTTTGATGCTCATCACCAGGTAGAGGAGGTGGCACTGGCATCTGTGGGGTAAAGGCGAGGGATGTTTAACCCCCTGCAGGGCACAGGGTACCCCCCGCAACAAAGGATCTGGACACCCACAGCGTCAGGAGTGCTGATGTTGAGACGTTACTTTGGATAAATTTTCTGCACAAACAAGAACATTCATTCCTAGCAGCATTTTTCTGTAATGAAACTGGAATTATCTCAAATGACCATCAACAGTAGACTGGACAAGTAAATGGTGACATATTCATGGAATGGAATAGTAAATATAAAGCCATGAGAATGAATGAGTCAGAACTACATGCACCAACAGTGCTCATCTCAAGAATGGAACGAGGGCGGGAATTCCCTGGTGGCCCAGTGGTTAGCACTTGGTGCTTTCACTGCCGTGGCCTGGATTCAGTCTCTGGTCAGGGAACTAAGATCCTGCAAGCTGTGCACTGTGGCCGGGGGTGGAAAATGGAGCAAGTTATAGCAGCATGTGATTTTACACAGTTAAACAGGTAAACTGTGCCTATTGTTTAGGGATACTTATGTGCATGGTAAAACTACAAAGCAAAGCAGAATTATTAATATAAAATGCAAGCTAGGGATTCATTCTGGGAGGGCTTGCAGTTGAAAGGAGGCACCTGTAGGCTTCCGTGGCAGAGTTCTGATTTCACAGTTGGGGGTGAGGGGAGTACATACGTGGCTGTCATATTATCATTTAGATGTGTAAATATGTTTTATAAACTTGTCTTACATATTTCCTTTTATGCTGGGAACACAGCAACAGCAGCTAATGTTTATGCAGAATTAACTATGTGCTTTTGCACTGACCTTGTCAGGAAGGGTGTTTTATCCTCCAAGAAAGTTTAGAGGTTGACATGTCCTTCTAAGGACGGGGCTAGATTTGAACTTGAGCAGTGTTGGCTCCAGGCTCCAAACCAGTGCACAGTGCTCCTGCTTCCTCTTGGGTCCCACCTCACCCGCCTCCACTCTCTCCACAGGGCCCGGAGACAGACAACCAGCCGGCCTCCCCCAGCGGGGGGCAGACCCAAGCCCCAGCCCAAGCCCAAGCCTCAGGTGCCACAGTGCAAGGCTCTGTATGCCTATGATGCTCAGGACACAGATGAACTCAGCTTCAATGCCAATGACATTATTGATATTATCAAAGAAGGTAAGTGCACGGCTGGCTGGGATAGGCTCAAAGAGCAGACAGTCACAAGGCTATAAAAACTAGTTTAAATGTGAATGGAATTTATGGGCTCCTCTAACTGAAATCTGAAGAGGTAGGTCAGGCTTCAGGCTGATTGAACTGGAATTAAACTCCAGCTTAATTTTTCAATACTTCTGTCAGCTCTGCTCTCTCCTTTGTATTTCTTCCCTTCTCTGGCTGTTTTTCCTCATGGTAGCAAAAAGACTGCATCACTTATAGGCCAACAGATCAAACCACGTCTAAAATCCATTTTACTTCTGAAACTTCTTCTCTTAGCCACTGGATAGAAAGCCTAGGTTTCACTCTGATTGGACCAAAGTGGTCATGTGCCCATTCCTGAATCAGTCGCTGTAGCAAAGCAAATGCTGTACCCTAAGTGGGCTAGACCTGGTGGGGATTGCCCTGGGAAGTGGTAGGTAGGTCTAGCCCACCCCGATTTCATGGCCTCTCATATTGAAGGTAGATGGAATAGAATCCAGGGAGACAACCTATTACATCCACTATAAAAATGGTCTGGTCTGTGGGCGCAGCTGAATACTTTATTAATTTGGTAGAGAAGATATGTTAGCACAAACATTACTGCTTATGGAAGCATGAAAAACAAAGATCACTCCTGACTTAGGATGTTAGAAAAAGCACCCTGATGGGAATGACATCTGTGATGAGGGCGGGGTGGGGGGTGGGTCACAGAGAGAGGAGCCTTGGAGGCTAGAAAGAGCAGGCCATTTTAGGAAAATGAGCTGACACTTGACCCCGGTGAGGAACCCCCAAGGAGATGAAATGAAGCCAGAGTGGCCTTGTCACGGAAGCCCTGGGTGCCAGCCTTAAGATGTCAAGACAGAGCAGAGCCATCCAAGGTGTAGGGGCAGAGCAACGACAATCTGAGTGGACGGTGGTTCCCCGGCAGGGGCCGCTTTCCGGAAGAGGTGGCCAATTCTCACTCCCAGGAGAACTCTAGGTCCCCAGACCAAAGTCCTTCTAAGCAGCCTCTGGGTGCTATTTTTAATCTCCTTTTAACCACCTGGTTTTCTACAGGTGTTAATATTTTAAGCCATTTAATAGTCTTCAAAAAGTTGGAATAAAAATAAGTATTGAAATGAACTTTTAGTAACACAAGCAGGGTTTTTATCACCAGCATTGTTCAGCAAAAATATGGGAAATAACCTAATATCCAGTGACAGGGATTAGTTAAATAAGCTTTGCCATATCCACTCAGTGAACTTGGATGCAAACATTTTTGTGTTAATGATGCAGAAGTACAGTACATTTATTGAAATGGAAAAATCTTCATGAAGAAAAGGAAAAATTAGAGGCTGAACTAGTCTCATTTTTTTTTAAATATAAAACACATGGAATAGAAAAAATTTTTTAATGTTTTCAAAAGTAGAAAATGTTATAGTGTTCCCTTAAGAGTTGAACTTCTTTTCAGTATTACTTTCTTTTCATTTCTCAATATTTTCAAAGTTTTCTAGAAATAACACTGCTGCTACTGCCGCTGCTAAGTCGCTTCAGTCGTGTCCGACTCTGTGCGACCCCATAGACGGCAGCCCACCAGGCTCCCCCGTCTCTGGGATTCTCCAGGCAAGAATACTGGAGTGGGGTGCCATTGCCTTCTCCGTAAGAAATAACACATGGGTATAATTAAAACAATTATATATTTGTGTAAAATATAGAGTCCTAAAAGTTATCAAAACACGCTATAAAGTATTGCTTTACTTTAAACAGTGTGGTATGAGTGCAGGAATTGACATATGGATACAAGTAGTAGAACAGCATCCAGAAACAGACCCCTGTGTGTATAGGTATTTAATAGATGATAAATGTGGCACTTGAAATCAGGGGAAAGGATAGAGTCACTTTCCATTTTGAAAAGAAAGTTTGCTGTATGCTTCATATACAAAATAAATACCAGATGAATTAAAGATCTGAAAATGTATGACTAAACTATAAGTCTTAGAAGGAAACCTAGAATATTAATCTTTGGGTGAGAAAAATCTTCCTATGGAAGATGTCAAACTCAAAAACCATATAGGGTTTAACCTCATAAAAAGGCTGCATTGAAACCTACGTGGTGAATAGTACTGGGAAAGTTAAATGATAGAAAATAGACTAGGAAAAAAAAATGTTTTATGTATATAAATAACTCCTCTATGAAACAATGAAGCCCCAGAGTGGACAAAGGCTATCAGGGCAATCAGTGCACGGCAGAGCCTCCTGTGATGTCAGCAAAGACTAAAATGTGAGAGAATCCACCACATTCCCTTATCCAAATCCTTTGAGTAAACTGAGGTTCAGAAATCAGAGCTTTTGTAAAGTTAATAATGGAGTATATATAAACATCATGTAATATATATACACATCATGTGGTATATAACACCCCTTCAAGTTCCTAGGGCAACAGCTTAGATCAGCCAGTTTCTGCTGTGGAAACTAAGAGCCTTCATGCTCAAAGACATCATAAACAAGCCCATGTCAGTTCAGGTCAAGTTTGGCCATCAGATGGGTTATAGAAAACTTTCAATTTTTAGAACTTTCTGGATTTTGTCACTGCAAATAAAGTATGGAGTGTAATGTCTGTGTTTAGTCAGGGAAATAGGTACCTTCTTTCACTATTTACTGCTGAAATAGGCTTTGGGGAAGGAAATTTAACAGTATTTATCAAAATTGTTACTTTGGATTTATATATTAACCCCGTCCCCCAAGGTCAGTTACAAATAAATTAATACTTACATGCATAAAAGAAATACAGAAGTCCTTGATGTAAGTATAGGAGAGTTTTCTTTTCTTAATAGTGTCAGTGTGGGAAAGGATTTCTAAAAGTAATAGAAAACTAAGACTGTAAAATAATCATTTGATTCAATTGCTCAAATACTATGTCAGAGTTAATAAAAGTGGGAAGAAGGACATTTGTAACTCATGTGACAGATTCACTAGTATATAAAAAACTAATCAACAAGAGGCCAACGTGAAATAAAATTAAGCAAGTGATATGAACAGTGGGCATATCTATAGAATACAGAAGCTCTTTATATACAGATGTGAAATGATCTTTAGTCTGTATTACTAAGGTTAAACTATAGAACACAATAGTATGCTATCGTTTATATACAAAGGTTGTTGGCTTTTTAACAAATACTTGCATTTGTAGACGTGAACTATATCTCTGGAAGAAAGTGCAATAGGCAATGCTGCTGGCCCAGACGGTAAAGGAGCTGCCTGTAATGGAGGAGACCTGGGTTTAACCCCTGGGTTGGGAAGATCCCCTGGGGAAGGGAATGGCAACCCACTCCAGTATTCTTGCCTAGAGAATCCCACGGGCAGAAGAGCCTGGCAGGCTACAGTCCATGGGGTCGCAAACAGTCGGACACGAATGAGCGACTAACACTTTCACTATCATTTGTATACAAAAGGCCGTTTGTTTTTTTTTTAATAAATACTTGCCTTTATAGACATGAACTATCTCTGGAAGAAAGTGCAAGAAATAGGTAATACTGCTTGCCCTCCAAGAAGGGATCTAGGTGGCTGGATTCACTGTTAATACTTCCACGTGCACTTTCAAAAGTACAAAAGGACAATCTATCACAAAAAGTAAACTAAATTTTCTTAAAGGATAATAGAAGGTCCATATTCTTTGTTCCAAGAATCTATCCTATAGATCTACTTGCACATGAGCATAAAGATATATGTATGGACATTTATTACATTAACAGCAAAAAATAAGAGAATGGCTATGCAAATTTTGGTTTACGATGCAGCTGTTTAAAAAATGAGATGCAGTCATGGAAAGATGATTGAGTACTGAAAAGCAAGATGCAGAAGAGTAAGATCTAGAATGACCTATCTAAAATGAATGTGTGTTTATAATCACAGAAAAAGGTCTAGAAGAATATATATCAAATACTTATTACTGGTGAGGGACTGGGATTAAGCTGGGAAGTAAGGATGGTGAAGTGGTACAGATCAGTTCTCCCAGAAAGATGGTGAGGTGGACTAAGGTGTGTGAAAGGTGAGTCGGGAAAGAAAAGGGGGGGGGGACGCAGGATTAGTCATCAGACCACAAGCCAACCTCACAGTCTGCCAGCCCAGCAGCTGGCCCGTCTCACAGGCAGGAAGATCCCACAGGGCCAACCACTAGAGATGGGCAGGGAAACCTCACAACTGGGCAGTGGGTTCTTCTGGAAGGGGGCCTGTGAGGCACATCTGCACGTCTGATTTTCATTAAAAGAACATGGATGGGGCCTAGTCTCCTCTGCCTGTGGGTGCATCTATGGGAGCAGAGGCCCCAACTCACCTTCACGATCTCTGTGTCCCCACAGATCCTTCTGGCTGGTGGACGGGGCGACTGCGTGGCAAACAGGGCCTGTTCCCCAACAACTACGTGACCAAGATCTGAGGCGCACGGAGACTCCGACGCTAGGGAGGAAGGAGCTTCAGGCACACGTGGGAGGGGACGTGTGGGGGCCCTCCTCCCGATCCATCGCAAGCAGCTGCTTCTGCGAGGCCTGGAGCCCCTCAAGCCCCCTGCCCGTGGAGGACTTCACAGAGCTGGGTTGGAGACAGGGAGTGTCACTCCACAGGATCCCAGGAGGGCAAAACAAGCACCCACTAAGATTTATTTATTCTATTTAAACCTGGTGAGAGGACCAGCGAGGTCCACGCAGACCTTGCCAGCTCTCTCGAAACAGCACCTGCGCGCTTACCAGGCCCAGGGGAACGGCCATGGTGGCCGCTGACAAGTGCCTTTAGTTGAAGCACATCTCTCTCATCCCTCTCTTCATTACCTGACATGCGCATTCCTGCCACCTGCCCTCAGAGGGGACCCGCTCTGCAGGCGCAGGGGGCGGGGTGGGGGAGGGAGGGGGGCTTGGCGGGAGCAGGCACTTCCCATGCAGATGCCAAGGGCCCGCTGAGCCCACAGGAACATGGGTGCTGCTGATTTTGCCAGGCAGGCTCTCTCTGGGTCTTCAGTTGGTATGTGGCTGGCCCATGTTGGTTTTTGTGTTTAATGCTGTACCTATTATGAGAAGAATCTTTTTTTTTTTCAAGCTGTACATTTATAAAAAAAAAACAAAAACAGATCATATACTGTATATATAAAAATCTCAAGATGGTAGAAACATGTATGAATGTACCAAGTAGTATCCCACTGTACTTATTCTTAAGATAGGTTTTATGACAAGACTCACACCAGGTACTTACAGATGTGCACTACTCCTTTCTGACTATAGAACCATCAGTGTTACTGCTTCCTCAGTCCCTGCACACCCTTCCCAGCCCTCGCCTGTTGGGAGTTCTCTGCCCCCCCCCCACTCCGTGTCTCCTCCCCTGAGCTCCAAAATAAAGGAATCAGTGAACCACCTTGCTCTTTCATGACCTGTGTCTGGGTTGTGTCCACCCCCACAAGAGAAGGTATGTTCAGGGCCTAAACGCCAGCACCTTACTTGGAAATCGGGTCTTTACAGAGGTGACTGAGTTAAAATGGGGTCATCAGCAGGGCCCCTAATCCAATAAAACTACCATCCTGATAAAAAGAGGAGATTTAGACACAGATCAACACAGAGAGAGGGAGAAGATGAGCAAAGAGTCAGCCACCTACAAGCCAAGGGAGAGGGCCTGGAACAGAGCCTCGGAGTCCCCAGAGGAGACCAGACCTGCCAACACCTGCATCATGGGCTTGCAGCCTCCACAATGGTGAGGCAGGAGGTTTCTGCTGGGAAGCCACCTGGTCTGTGGTACTTAATTAAGGCAGTGCTAGCACCCCGAGCGGAGAAGGCAATGGCAACCCACTCCAGTACTCTTGCCTGGAAAATCCCGTGGACGGAGGGGCCTGGTGGGCTGCAGTCCATGGGGTTGCTAGGAGTAGGACACGACTGAGCGACTTCACTTTATTTTTCACTTTCATGCACTGGAGAAGGAAATGGCAACCCACTCCAGTGTTCTTGCCTGGAGAATCCCAGGGATGGGGGAGCCTGGTGGGCTGCCGTCTATGGCGTCGCAGAGAGTCAGACACGACTGAAGCGACTTAGCAGCAGCAGCAGCACCCTGAGACTGTTCACTGCAACAGCGGAGAGAAGTTGGAAACAGTGTCGCGTCCACTGACAAAGGAATGGTCGCAACCTCTCCTCCTGGTTGCCACAGCCAGTCTTAAGCTCCTGGGAAAGTAGGATTTGATGGCACATCCCTTTTTGTCATTTTGGGGTCTCCAAGTCCAAGGGAAAAAAATTATCAGGGATTACATATTAGGGGGAAAATGTATTTGAATTTGGGGCAAATAATTCTGTTCTACTTCAAGAGCAGAGAGCAAATATCATTTGCTAACAATGTTTTAAATATATTTCAGTTGCCTTTTGTGACCACGTAGGAAAAGAAAGCCGTAATGTGATGACATAAGGAAAGGTGGTTCTACTGACACTGATAGTCTCTGTATTTCACAAGGGGCTTTCAATTTCTCTCACTTGGACTCACTGAAGAGCAGGAGAAAGGAGACAGAAGAGCATCACAGACTCCCCACAGCCCCAAGGCCAGGCCACCTTAGGAGTAGGACCGTCCAGATCGCATTGGTGTCACCATGAGCCCCAGGCCCAATGCCCACACGAGGCTGTGCCCAGGGCTCATGGTGACAGACACTGAAGTCCGGGGCCGGGCTCCAGGAATTCGGGTGTCGCCTGAATCAGTGACGGCATTGATGTTTCTAGGTAAAGACTTAAACTTGGGTTTCTCTCATCTGTGGATCCAGCCAGGCCTGCTATTTTGTTTAGACAGACATGAAGCTAGTCCAGGAATCAGTTAACCAGGGAGAACATGGAGAGGGTGAGGGGCCATCCCCACCTCCTGGAACTTGTCATCCTGCTTAGGAGAAGGGGCCTGTGTGTACAGCTGCAGAAACTTTCATTATGAAAAGGTGACAGATCCCTTCAGCTGACGATACAAAGTAACCAAGAGCCACAGGAGCAAGCCCGCACTTGGACCCTAGAGCACAGGTGTTGAGACTGGCAGTGGGCCAGCAGTTCCCAAACGCTTTGGCCTCAGCGCTCCCTTACACTCTTCTGTACTATGAACGACCTCCACGAGCTCTGCTTTTGTGGGTGTGGTCATCAGGGTTTACCATACTAGAAATTCAAGCTGAGAACATTTTAGAACACCAGTGAACACGCACATTCCATCATCACATGTCACACAGCCTCTGGAAGATTCCACCATAAACCACTGACAGAATGAACAGTAAAAAAAAAAAAAAAAAAAAAGCAAATAACATCCTAGTACTGGGAAGAGTTTTTGGCCTCATGGCCACATTTTGAGAAACACAGAGGAGAGTAAGTGGTAATAAGCAGAGGATGCCACAGGCAGGGAGAACGGCCTGGCTTCCTGAAAACATTAAGCAAAGGGCCAACTTTGCACAGCGTTTGGGAAAGCAAGACTGACACCCGTGAGGAGGGCAAAGCTGAGTCTGCCTTATGAGCTTGCTCCCCTATCAGCAGGGGTGCAACCACCCATACCTGCCTCCCCCCATCACACCTGACCCGTCACCAAGTCTGCCGCACGAAGGCAGTAAGGGGTGAGGAGTGCAGTTTTCCCATTTAAAGGACATTCCCTCGAAAGTGCACATACCTAAGTCCTGTGGCCTCAGATGCAGGGGTTGGGAGTCTCTTGCTGGGGACAGTCTGCCCAGAGCAGCTGGCCCAGTGCTGAGAGCTCACTCACAGCCAGGCCTCCTTCCAGGGAGAGATGCTCACAAGCACAAGTGAGGGACAGCAAGGTTGTGCACCCACAGAACGTAAGTCTCCAGGCTCGCTGCAGAGCAGGACATGTACACAACCCAAATCCTCTCCCACATGATTCCCCCTCAGCTCCCCAGACCTGTGTGCTGCTGGGCAGGCCTGGCTTGTCCTGCCTCTGGTATAGGTGATTTCCTGGGTGGTTTCATTGGAGAATTCTGGGAGTAAAGCCCGGGTGTGGGAGCAGAGCATGCACAGTGTATCTTTGGTGGAGAACCTAACAGTTTCACCGGACCCCTCACCTTTGTGGTCATGAGAATGGGGGCCACTCTGCACCGCTGCCCCCATCCCTCCTTGTTTTGTCTCTCCCAAGGCCTTGCCAGTCTCACTTTTACTCCTCCCAGCCCATCTTGACGCCTTCCCCTCCCAGGGTACGGGACTACCTACCCTGTACTACCTACCCTGCTAACCAGCATGTCCTAGCCTAAAATGTCCACTTTTAAAATGAGAAAGTGCAAGGACAATGCCCAGCTAGAACCAGCTACCATTGGAACCCTGATCTAACCCCAAGGCTATGCTTTTAGTCCTTGTCTTCAATTAAACAAATATTAAGGTATTTGATAGTCTGTTAACCTTGAAACTGCCAATATCTTTCAAAAATCAGAAACCTAAAAACAAAAATAAAACCTTACAAATACGACTCAGAGCCTAGAAACAAACCCACACACCTACTGTCAATTAGTCTTTGACAAAGGAGGCAAGAATATACAATGGGGAAAAGACGGTCTCTTCCCCAAGTGGTGTTGGGAAAGCTGGACAGCTACAAGTAAATCAATGAAGTTAGAACACTCCCTCACACCATACACAAAAATAAACTCAAAATAGTTAACATACTTAAATATTAGACATAACACCATAAAACTCCTAGACAGAACACAGGCAAAACATTCACTGACATAAATTGTACCTATGTTTTCTTAGGTCAGTCTCCCAAGGCCATAGAAATAAAAGCAAAAATAAATGGGACCTAGCCAAACACAAGCTTTAAGAAAAACGACAACCTACAGGATGGGATAAAGTATTTGCAAACAATGCAACCAATAAGGGCCTAATTTCCAAAATATACCAACAGCTCATACAACTCAACAAAAAAACCCAATAAAAAAACAGAAGACCTTAGACATTTCTCGATGTCTATAGACGGCCAACAGGCATATGAAAAGATGCTGAACACCACTAGTTATGAGAGAAATGCAAATCAAAACTATCCAATAAAATGAAGTACCACCTCACATCCGTGATTAGAATGGCCAGCATTAAAAACTCTACAAACAGCAAATGCTAGAGAGGATGTGGAGAAAAGGGAACCTTGTACCCGTTGGTGGGAATGTAGGTTGGTACAGCCACTTTGGAAAACAGTATGGAGTTTCCCCAGAAAACTAGAGTTTGATCCTGCAATCCCCCTCCTGCACGTATATCCAGACAAAACTATAATTCAAAAAGATACATGCACCCCTATGTTCATAACAGCACTGTTCACAATAGCCAAGATGTGGAAACAAGCTGACAGATGAATGGATAAAGCAGATGTGGTACATGTATACAATGGAATATTACTAAGCCAAAAAAAAAGAACAATAATGCCACATGGGTGCAACAGGAGATTACGGTGCTAAGAGAAGTCGGTCAGGAAGAGGACAGATACCATACGATACCTCAAACGTGGAATCTAAATACGACACAGAGAAACCTATCTGTGAAACAGAAAGAGACTCACAACGTAGAGCACAGACTTGTGGTTGCAAAGGGGGAGAGGTCTGGGGAAGGATGGACTGGGAGGGTGGGATGGCAGATGTAAGCTATTATATACGGAATGGACAGATGAACAAGGTCCTGCTGTATAACACAGAGAACCACATTCAATATCCTATGATAAACCATAACTGAAAAGAATATTAAAAAAAGAATGAATATACCATTATATGTATAACTGAATCTCCTTGCTGTACAGAAATGAATGTTTTAAAATAAAAACTTTTTTAAAAAGAGCTATGTACAGTATATCTTTGAATGCCCAGAGTCCATCTCTTTACAAGACCATCAACCTTCTTAAACTAACAGCCACTCACATTTGAGCACCTCCAAATACTTGCTTGACATGCTTGAGTACAACACTGTGAGGCAGATACCATTTTTGGGGGGCCACACCGTGGCAAAACATGGAATCTTAATTTCTTCGATCAGGGACCAAACCCACACGCCCTGCATTGGACGCTGGGCCACCAGGGAAGCCCCAAGGTAGACACTTGTATCCCCATTTTACAGACACAGAAACAAGCACAGAGGTCCCACAGCTGCTAAGTACACTGTTACCCAAGCAGCCCAGCTTTTCAAATACTGGGGTTCCATCATCTCGTTGTCTAATTTCAGTGTTTTTAAGATATTATATGATTTCTACTTTTACAGCTTATTTCACATTTATAACACTTCAGTTTTAGGTGCCTGGTTGGCACATGAATATCTTAAAAGGTTTTTGGCTGTATTTTTTTTTTTTTTAATGACATCCTGGAAATATGAATTTCCTGAGTCAGGGTATTAATAAAATAAGCAAAATATGTAATAAAGAAGTTCTAAAATGTCTTTAGAATATGCCTATAAAAACCCATCCTTTCTTGAGGAGAAGTTGGAGCTCAAGGGTCCCTGGGAAATAACTGCTTTTCAGAGCCAGGAAATCTCCCTCTCATGGTCTCACTTCGTCACCATTCACACTGGTGACTAAGTGGGTCTAAGGCTGCCATGGGAACAAGCGTCACTAACTCAACAAGAGATATTTATAAAACTTTATACTAAGACACAACATATAGACACCCAGTTCCTCTCCATGCTCGAAACTTACAGGCTTACTAGCCAGGCATGGCCTACCCAGGGAGAGGGGTGAGGCCTCTGTGGAGTCAGCCAGCCCTCCGGGGACGGCGCAGTCGCACGCCATAGCTGAGCACAGAGCCAGGCACCTGTGGACCTCGGTGCTGCAGGAGGCAGCTTTTAACACATTCTAGGTTGAGGAAACCGCATTAAGTGAGCTTACTGCAAAGCTTCTGAGCCTTTGTGAATCCTACATGAGTTTGCAGTGTTTCCCAAATTTATCTAATTCCTGTCCCTCAGAAAACCAACTACCATCTTGTCGAACTAGTAGTTTAGGAAGCTGTTGCTGTAAGAGACTTTTTTCTTTTTCAGGTTAGTGGTTGGAGACTGAGAATGTACCCCCTCTTAGAAAACAGTACTAAATGTAATCAAATGCCCACCAAAGGGAAGAAAAGTAAACCATAAAGTAGTTAAAACAAAAAAGCATCCTAGGTTTCACCTTTAACAGGATGTCACAGGCCTGCTTCCTTTTCCAGCTGTGGCCCCTTGGCACTACTCTTCCTGGTCTCAACCCGTGCCTTCGAGTGAAACACATTAAGAGGGTTCCTTCTGGAAGCCATCGCCCTAGTGGGCCAGGTGCTCCTGTACAGGAATTAGAGGATAGATAAGCATGATCTTGAAAGAGAATGTCATGGTTATTCTTCCATTTTAAATTTTCTATGATGAACCAATACTCTTATATTCACAGTTTAGGAATAGTTGAGTATTCACTGAAGCAAAGTTCTAGTTTTCTCTGAGAAAATGGCTTAAATCTTCCCCATGTCTACATATAACAATCATAACAGCTCAAAAAGAAATTAGTCATAGCAAGGCTTCTATTGACTTCTTCACTATAGAATACCCAAACACAAACACACAGGATACCTTAAGAAAATCGATAGCTTTATTTTTCCTCAATATACATTTAGAAAACTGGTCTAAGAGGTTTCATGAGATAGACCAGAGGACTATATACAAACTCAGGAATTCCAGATCAGCAAGACAAAGTGCACGAACGACACACTCTTCCCCAGGGCCCTGGAGCCTAGGACCGTCCCAGCAGAGGTGAGGCAAGCTCCTGGATGGCTTTTGAGTTCAACTGAGGAATCGTGCTGATCTTCAGGAGTTTGCTGCTTGCATACTTATTCTTGATGGCCTGCAGAAGTCATCAGCGATTAAGCACACATCAGGAGCCCCCCACGACGCCCCCAACCTTACACCTTATTCCTAGTCTAATTTACAAGTATCAAAGGGCCAGATCCACAATCTCCAAAGGGTATGATGATGCCAAACCAGTAAAGATCACAAGTGCACTAGGCAGGGGTCCCCAACCTCTGGGATCGAATGCCTGATGACCTGAGGTGGAGCTAATGTAAAAATAATAGAAATAAAGTACACAATGAATGTAATTGTGCTTTAGTCATCTCGAAATTATGCCCCCCATCCCATCCATGGAAAAATTGTCTTCTATGAAACTGGTCCCTGGTGCTGAAAAGGTTGATGAACACTGCTCTAGGGCAATTTCCTGCCATGCCTAGGAATGGATAAAACCCAGCTGGTAGCACAGGTGACGGGGAACAAACGATTTCAAGGTCCAGAGAGCAGACTTTCTCTCACAAGCGGTGGAGATAGGAGCTGTTTATCATATCTAGTGCCATTGGGACGTAACAAATTTACCAGCACTGGAGCAGTAACTGGCCATAAAGATGAGCGGTAACTGGTGCTCAGGTCCCAGAGGACACTCTCAGGATCGAAACACACTGCTTCCCTGGTGTGCTAAGTCATGCTGAAGCTACAAGGGAGGACGCACGCCAGACCGTGAGGACACCTGCTCTCGCCACCAGACCCTGGGTGAGCCCTGATACTCAGCATCACACAGGCACAGGACAGCACCCTGTCTCCCCTGGTTTCTCCTCTCAGGTGGGCCATAAAGAGACAGACGCTGGCCGCCAGGACTCTTCCTGAATGGGCTGCTTGCCTCGCCTCCTTCACCACGCTTGCTGTTCAGGTGCACTGTAGTGTTAGTTGCTCAGTTGTGTCCAGCTCTTTGCGACCCTATGGAGTGGAGTCCACTAGGCTCCTCTGTCCATGGGATTCTCTAGGCAAGAATAGAGGCTCTTCCCCACCCAGGGACTGAACCACGTCACTTATGTCTCCCACACTGGCAGGTGGCTTCTTTACCACTAGTGTCACCTGGGCAGTCCCTCTCAGTCACTGTCCTAAAAGATGCTGGACAAAGGCCCTGCATGAGGTCACCCGAATACCCAAGCCTTCCAGAGGGCCACTCAAGCCGGGCCCTTACATGCAGGTTGGCATTCCCTGCTCGTGGTGCGCCCGCCCCAGAAAGTTGGGTGGAACATGGGTAATGCACTGAACAGCTGCCTGGGGCTGGACACAGGGAGCCCATCTACCTTGTTGTAAAGGCCGTCAGCTCTCAGGGTTTATCTGTATGCTCCAGCCCCTGGTCTACTAGAGAAAGATAACGTGTGTGAAACAGACTCACACACATGCCAAAGTATTTACATGAAGATGCAAACACATACACATCCGTCCTCTCATACCCTGAACCCGTAACCTAGAGTCTGACCAGGTGCGGGAAGAGTACTCACGGTGAACTTGGTCATGTTCTCGTTGACACGCACGACGTTTTTGGCCATGTGCCGCATGACCTCCAGCACCTCGCTCTCTGTGTAGCCGGTGTAATACTGCTGCTTTAAGTTCTGGAACACAGTGCAAAGCAGCCGCGAGATGAAATCCCCTCTCCCTTAGGACAGCACATCTTACATATGCTGACATTAGTGATGTAAAAGCTATAAAAATATCCTTCCCTGCTGGAAATTCAGCCTCAGCCTCAACCACTATCGCAGTATCAGCAAAGCTGCCAGGAAACACAGGATGACTCTGGCTCTGAGCTGGACTAAGTTAAGACACTACAAAAACTCTCAGCTCAATCAAATGGCGAAGGTCCCAAATAATTACATTTTAAAGAAGGTTGCACAGATAAGTAGGTTAGTTCAACTAACAAAGCTTTCAGGCTTGCCTCTGTCGCCACACTGAAAGGGGAAGGAAAGAGGGACACAGTATAAACAGCCCAGAAAGGGCTGACATTAAGGGCACGCCTCAGTCCCCGCTTAACAGCCCAGCGTGGCAGCGTCCAGTGGGGAGTTGAAAGCCCAGATATCCATCCTGGCAGTCAGGGGAAGAGGTTCAGGACTAGGAAATAAACCGGGGGACTTCCCTGGTGGCTCAGTGGTTAAGAATCCACCTGCTACAAAAATATACAGTGGAGAAAAGACAATCTCTTTCACAAATGGTGCTGGGAAAACTGGTCAACCACCTGTGAAAGAATGAAACTAGAACACTTTCTAAACACCATACACAAAAATAAACCAAAATGGATTAAAAATCTAAATGTAAGACCATAAACTACAAAACTCTTAGAGGAAAACATTGGCAGAACACTCTCTGACATAAATCACAGCAATATCCTCTATGACCCACCTATCAGAGTAATGGAAATAAAAACAAAAATAAACAAATGGGACCTAATTAAACTTAAAAGCTTTTGCACAACGAAGCAAACTATAATCAAGGTGAAAAGGCAGCCTTCAAAATAGGAGAAAATAATAGCAAACAAAACAACTGACAAAGAATTAATCTCCAAAATATACAAGTAGCTCATGCAGCTCAATACCAGAAAAATAAACGACCCCAATCAAAAAGTGGGCCAAAGAACTAAATAGATATTTATCTAAAGAAAACATACAGATGACTAACAAGCACATGAAAAGATGCTCAACATCACTCATTAACAGAGAAATGCAAATCAAAACCACAATGAGGTACCATCTCACGCCAGTCAGAATGGCTGCGATCCAAAAGTCTACAAGCAATAAATGCTGGAGAGGGTGCTGGAGAAAAGGGAACCCTCTCACACTGTTGGTAGGAATGCAAACTGGTACAGCCACTACGGAGAATACTCTGGAGATTCCTTAAAAAACTGGAAATAGAATTGCCATACAACCCAGCAATCCCAATGCTGGGCATACATACCGAGGAAATCAGAATTGAAAGAGACACATGTACCCCAGTGTTCAGCGCAGGACTTTTTACAATAGCCAGGATATGGAAGCAACCTAGATGTCCATTGGCAGACGAATGGATAAGGAAGTTGTGGTACATAAACACAATGGAATATTACTCAGCTATAAAAAAGAATGTATTTGAGTCAGTTCTAATGAGATGGATGAAATTGGAGCCTATTATACAGAGTGAAGTCAGAAAGAGAAACACCAATACAGTATATTAACACATATATATGGAATTTAGAAAGATGGTAACGATGACCCTACATGCAAGACAGCAAAAGAGACACAGATGTAAAGAACGGATTTTTGGACTATGTGGGAGAAGGTGAGGGTGTGATGATTTGAGAGAATAGCATTGAAACATGTATATTCAGTTCAGATCAGTTCAGTCGCTCAGTCGTGTCCGACTCTTCGCGACCCCATGAATTGCAGCACGCCAGGCCTCCTTGTCCAGCACCAACTCCCAGAGTTCACTCAGACTCATGTCCATCGAGTCAGTGATGCCATCCAGCCATCTCATCCTCTGTCATCCCCTTCTCCTCCTGCCCCCAATCCCTCCCATCATAAGGGTCTTTTCCAATGAGTCAACTCTCCACATGAGGTGGCCAAAGTATTTGAGTTTCAGCTTTAGCATCATTCCTCCCAAAGAACACCCAGGACTGATCTCCTTTAGAATGGACTGCTTGGATCTCCTTGCAGTCCAAGGGATTCTCAAGAGTCTTCTCCAACACCACAGTTCAAAAGCATCAATTCTTCGGCGCTCAGCTTTCTTCACAGTCCAACTCTCACATCCATACATGACCACTGGAAAAACCATAGCCTTGACTAGACGGACCTTTGCTGGCAAAGTAATGTCTCTGCTTTTTAATATGCTGTCTAGGTTGGTCATAACTTTCCTTCCAAGGAGTAAGCATCTTTTAATTTCATGGCTGCAATCACCATCTGCAGGGATTTTGGAGCCCAGAAAAATAAAGTCTGACACTGCTTCCACTGTTTCCCCATCTATTTCCCATGAAGTGATGGGACCAGATGCCATGATCTTTGTTTTCTGAGTGTTGAGCTTTAAGTCAACTTTTTCACTCTCCACTTTCACTTTCATCAAGAGGCTTTTTAGTTCCTCTTCACTTTCTGCCATAAGGGTGGTGTCATCTGCATATCTAAGGTTATTGATATTTCTCCCAGCAATCTTGATTCCAGCTTTGTGCTTCTTCCAGCCCAGCATTTCTCATGATGTATTCTGCATATAAGTTAAATAAGCAGGGTGATAATATACAGCCTTGATGTACTCCTTTTCCTATTTGGAACCAGTCTGTTGTCCCATGTCTAGTTTTAACTGTTGCTTCCTGACCTGCATACAGGTTTCTCAAGAGGTAGGTCAGGTGGTCTGGTATTCCCATCTCTTTCAGAATTTTCCAGTTTATTGTAAAAGCAGAGACATTACTTTGCCAACAAAGGTCCGTCTAGTCAAGGCTATGGTTTTTCCAGTGGTCATGTATGGATGTGAAAGTTGCACTGTGAAGAAAGCTGAGTGCCGAAGAATTGATGCTTTTGAACTGTGGTGTTGGAGAAGACTCTTGAGAGTCCCTTGGACTGCAAGGAGACCCAACCAGTCCATTCTAAAGGAGTGTTCTTTAGAACACTCAGTTCTAAAGAACAGTCCTGGGTGTTCTTTGGAAGGAATGATGCTAAAGCTGAAACTCCAGTATTGGCCACCTCATGCGAAGAGTTGACTCACTGGAAAAGACTCTGAGGCTGGGAGTGATTGGGGGCAGGAGGAGAAGGGGATGACAGAGGACGAGACAGCTGGATGGCATCACCGACTCGATGGACGTGAGTTTGGGTGAATTCTGGGAGTTGGTGATGGACAGGGAGGCCTGGCGTTCTGCAATTCATGGGGTTGCAAAGAGTTGGACATGACTGAGTGACTGGACTTAATGGAACTGAATTGTGATCCACACAGTCAAAGGCTTTGGCATAGTCAAAACAGATGACCAGTGCAAGCTCGATGCATAAAGCAAGGCAATGAAAGCCAGTGCTCTGGGACAACCCAGAGAGATGGGGTGGGGAGGGAGGCAGGAAGGGGGTTCAGGGACGCATGTACACCTGTGGCTGATTCATGTCGATGTATGACAAAAACCACCGCAATATTGTAAAGTAATTAGCCTCCAATTAAATTAATTAATTTTTTTAAAAAAGAGAATCCACCTGCTACCACTATTTACAATAGCTAGGACAAGCGAACTAGATGTCCACCAACAGATGACTGGATAAAGAAGCTGTGGTACATATGTACAATGGAAAACTACTCAGCCATAAACAGGAAAGCATTTGAGTCAGTGCTAATGAAGTGGATGAACCTAGAGCCTATCATACAGAGTGAAGTAAGTCAAAAAGAGAAAAACAAAATATCGTATATTTACACATGCATATGGAATCTAGACAGATGGTACTGATGAAGCTATTTGCAGGGCAGTGATGGAGATGCAGACACACAGAACAGACTTAGGGACACAGGGGGAGGGGGAAGGAAAAGGCAGGACAAATGCAGAGAGAGTAGCATGGAAACATACACACTGCCATATGTAAAACAGATAGCCAGTAGGAATTTGCTTTATGACCCAGGGAACTCAAACCAGGGCTCTGTGACAACCTAGAGGGGTGTGATGGGGTGGGAGGTGGAAGGGAGGTTCAAGAGGGAGGGGACATAGGTATACCTGTGGCTGATTCATGTTGATGTACGGCAGAAACCAAGACAATACTGTAAAGCAATTATCCTTCAATTTAAAAAAAAAAGGAATTCACCTGCTAATGCAGGGAACACGGGTTCAATCCCTGGTCCAGGAAGATTTCACATGCCATGGGGCAACTAAGCCCACGCATTATACCCAGAAAAGCACTGCAGTAAGAAGCCCATGCACAGTGACTACAGTAGCCCTGCTTGCCGCAACCAGAGAAAACCCACGCTCAACAAGGGAGGCCTAGCACAGCCAAAAATAAATAAATTTAAAAAAAAAAGAAAGAAAGAAACTGGGACATAAGCAGCAATCTAAGCTATGAAACCCAAAAGAATTATGACTTCCCAGGTGGCACCAGTGGTAAAGAACACCTGCCAATGCAGGAGACACAAGAGAAGCAAGTTTGATCCCTGGGTCAGGGAGGCATGGCCATGATCCCCTGCAGCGGGGCATGGCAACCCACCGCAGTATTCTTGCCTGGAGAATCTCATGGACAGAGGAGACTGGCAGGCTACAGCCCATAGGGTTGCAAAAGAGTTGGGCACGACTGAAGGAACTTGAGCACACAACACACAGGGCTCTCTTGTTGGGCCCTCATGGTTAAGAACGAGAAAAGCCACAGCACTCAGAAGCATGTACACCCAGCCTCCCAGAGAACAAAATTTAAGCAAAAAAGACAGCTGTTGACTGATAGTAAGACTTATTTTGCATGAAGATATGTAACCTGACGATTTCAGTTTGTGATAAAATTCTAAAAGCTAAAACACACCACTTTCATATGCACAATATAATTGGGAAAATAAACCACAATATAACCTTAATCCTAAAATAGTTTAAAGGAAAAAAGAAGTAAGCAAGAGTGAATCTGATGTAACACACAGCTACTGGCATTTTGATATTAACTGCCAGTAAACAGGGAGGCCTACAGTTGCTAGGTTTAGAGCCAAGGAAGCAGCTCTAATAAGACTAAAATGGGCCACTGGTACCAAGATCACGTGCCCTCCGTGGACCAGTGACTTTTTGTCTCCAATTTTGTGTGTGTGTTTTTTAATGTTTTTAATTGGAGGAAAATTGCTTTGCAATGTTTTGTTGGTTTCTGCTATACAACAGCGTTAATAAACCATTGTTGTTGTTCAGTCGCTCAGTCATGTCCGACTCTGCGACCCCATGGACTGCAGCCGCCAGGCTTCCGTGTTCTTCACCATCTCCTGGAGTTTGCTCAAACTCATGTCATATATGCCCCTCTATTAAACCTCCCTCCCACCTCCCCATCCTTGCCTATTTTTATGTCAAATAATCTCAAATCTATAGAAAAACTGAAAGAATAAAATAATGAATATCTGTATAGTCTTTGTGCAGATTCATCAGTTCTTAATATTTCACCACTTTCTCTCCTCCTCTTCTCCTCCCCTGCCACTCACTCATAGCATCTGCAACTCTCACTTTCACACGGTTCAGCAAAAGTTGTATGTGATATGTGAAGCCATCGAATGGCTGGACCATGTGAAAGTGAGTCGTAGGACTTCCCTGGCGGTTCAGGGGTTATGAAGCCGCCTGCCAATACAAGGGATATAGGTTCGATCCCTGGTTCCAGGAGATTCCACACGCTGTGCTGCAAATAAGCCCGTGTGCCGCAACTATTGAGCTTGCGCTCTAGAGCCCACAAGTCGAAACTACTGAAATATGTGCAGCCTAGAACTGCAATGAGGAGCCTGTGCAGCACAGCTATAGAGTAGCCCCCTCACCACCACGAGAGAAAGCCTGCATGAGCAACAAGACCCAGCGTAGTCAAAGATAAATGAAAATAAATTATGGAAAAGGAAGTGAGTCGCAGACACCATGACACATCACTTCTAAATGTTTCACAAGTATCTCCTAAAAACTATTGATATTTTCCTCCCTAGCCACAATAACTTTATCACATAAGAAACATCAACAGTTCCATAGTATCATCTATTATACAGTCAATATTCAAATCTCTCCAATTGCTGCAAAAATTTCTTTTACAGATTTTTTTTTTTTTAATATATATCCAGGGTCCAATAAGGTACACACAGTCCATTTGGTTGCTGTTGTCTTTGGTGTTTAATTTCACACTCCCATTTTCTTGGCTTTAAGTGACACTGACTTTTTTGAAGGATCCAGGCCAGCTGGTTTGAGAATTTCCCACATTCTGGATTTGTCTGTTTCCTGATGGCTAGATTCAAATACAACATTTTGAACATGAATTGTCGATAGGGGAAAATGCATACTTCCTACTGCATGAGAAGGAGGTCAAGTCAGGTTGTCAAAGATACAGGTTTTCTTCAGAATCACTATGCAACTGAGGGGTGATACTTGGAGAACAATATGAATCTTGTTCTCCAAAATTATTTTACCTAATGCTTATAATCATCAACTGATGATCCTTGCTGGAATCAATTATCACTGGGGGGTTAAAAATGGTGGGTTTCTATCTCTACCATTATTTCTAATTAGCTGGGCTTTCTACTGAATTTTTTTTTAACTCCCTCCCTCTCTTCCTCATCTTCCTTTCTTCCTTTTTTATCATTATGGACTCATGCATTTTTTAATGCATTATAATCTATTGGATCATAATTCTTTTTAATGCTCAACTGTAGTCAGAAGGAACCCTTTCAAGCCAGTTTCTATGTCCTCTTTTGACGTAACCCCATTGATGTTTGAGAATTTGCTTGCTCCCTGTTATAAACTGCTCTAGGCTCACCGTGTACTTCCCCTGCCATAGTTCTGAAATCAGATATTTCTCAAAGGAGCCCTAGTTCCTAGTGGGTCATGCCTTGAGTATCTAAGATGAGAGCACTAGGCATCTTCATTGCTACTGGGTTATCACTCTTTCTGGTCCTTTCATTATTAATTTATTGATGTTTCTAAAACAGAATTAATATTACAGGGTTTTCTTTTTGTTTGTTAACAATATTTTATCTTCTTACAGTGAGAGTTTTCATCCTTAATAACATGAATGTTTATTTGCTCAGTCATGTCAAACTCTACGCAATCCCATAGATGGTCTCCTCTGTCGAATTCTCCAGGCAAGAATACTGGAGTGGGTTGCCATTCCCTTCTCCAGAGATCTTACCGACCCAGAGATCAAACCTGGGTCTCCGCATTGCAGGCAGACTCTTCACTGTCTGAGCCACCAAGGAAGGTCTACTCTTATTTGCTTTATCCTACAACATACTTTCAGAATTCTAACAGACTACTACCTCCTATTAACAGATTAGTGAACCTCCCAAGTAAGCTTTAAATGTGACCTTTTTTGTTCATTTTATTGACCTTCACATCCCACTATAGATGCACAGTCAGAATGCTGTGTTCAAAATTCTTCTCTCTGTTGCCACTCTGAATATACAGTAACATTTTTCTGCTTAATTCCAGTTCAGGATTTGCATAGAATGCCAATATTGTTCAAAAGTCAAAAAAGTTACATTACGTTGTATACAAGCTAATAAAAAATTATAACCAGGAGTCCTGCTTCCCCATACCCACACCCAGAGGTATCCATCTTCATTCATTTCCATTTATATGTTTTTTGAAAAATGAGCAAATACATCACACACATACATATCCCCTCTCTCTTATTTCCATTCTTTCTTATATAAATGTAAACTCTATCGACTGTGTAGAGGAACAGGTTCACCATGGCGCCCTGGCAATCTTGCATGTATCCATCACAGGCCATGCAGACAAAGGTTGGAACCACATGGATCTGCCTTGGCTTTGTGATCTTGTGATAAGATGGGGTCTTATTGCCTCCTGGGTTCAGCTAATGTGTTTGCTCTGCTGTTTGTGGACTCTAAAACTGCTTAATAGGAACCTCCCTGGTAGTCTAGCAGCTAAGACTCTGTGCTCCCAATGCAGGGGATCCCTCATCAAGGAACTAGATCCCACATGCTGCAACTAAGACCTGGTGTAGCCAAATAAATAAGTGCTTTTTTAAAAAATATATAAATAAATAAAACTGTTTAGTGGTGGTCAAGAGTGGGCTCGTCCACAAAACTGCTCCTCTGACTGCAGGCAACAGTCCCCTATGTTTCACTGCTATCCTTTTTGATGTTCGAAACAAGAACCCAGGGAGCAGCTGACATCTTTGACTACTTGAATGAACCTGAAAGTGGCTCAATTCATCTTTACCCTTCTAAACAAGGTCAGGTCTTGGCCCTATTTTGTCTTATGCGCTTGACAACTTGCTTGTTTCACTTAACAAAATAACCCAGAAATCTTCTTGCCTCAGTTCTAGTGGCCTTCCTCACTCTTGACGATGCTGTAACACATGTGTAATATACCACGGCATAGTCCCCCAGTCTCCACCTGCATCATTCCAGAGGCTCTTTTTGGCCTGTGGACTTTTAACAGCTATTTCAAGTACAGCACTGTGAAAATGCTAATACATTTCATATCAAGAGGCCCTAAAATATAGCTAGTACATTTCTTCTTAAACTCAATACTCACCCATTTTCCTTGGCCTAGAACCTTCTGGGACAGGCAGGAAGCGGCTGCCGCCACCTTGGAAGGGTGATAGTGCACCATGTCATAGTCAACGAGAGTCAGCTCCATCAAGTATTTGGCTAAAGTGTGCTGTTCAACATCGACCTATGAAAAAACAGCCGGAGATGGAAAGAAGCACGGCTGTTACTACTCTCCTGAAAAATTCTGGGTGAGATCTAGGAAATCAAAGCCACTGAAATCTCTTTTCCTTCCCAGGCACTGATCTGTTCCCCAGCATATTACAAACACAGAACATAAAGTCTTTTAAGAACTGACAAGTATTAGGACTTGTCTAAGAAATGCTTCCTATCAACTCATAAGCTTTCCTTTCATTGGATCATTTCTGGGATGAGACAACAAACAGCAAAATAAAGTCTCCTAGAGAACTGGAGGCACTTACCTCCCCAGCTTTCGATGCCCGCCTTAAAAAATGTAGTGGCAACGGTCGACCCAGCTCAAATTTCAGTTCCTTCAAAATCAGAGTTTCCATTTCTCGAATTTGAGAACTGGTATAAGCATTGTCAGTGATGTAAACAAAGTCTTCGATGTTTGGAGAAAACATTTCCTCATACTTGGAAGCCAAGAGCAGTGCCGTAATGCCAACCAGCTGAAGCTTCTTACGAGAGACTGGCTGAACCTAAAGAAGAACAATGTGCCAGAAGTCTTAACCAAGGAGAACGGGGGCTCTGGGTGGAGGAAAGTGAGAGCAAACCAAATCCTGGAGAAGCCCACATCAGCCCTGCTCACACCTCTCTTAAGGCCCAGGAACCTCAGCACTGACCAGCCACCACCACAGCATGCGGCACCTGCCTGTCATGGAGTGCTCGCTCTGTGCCAGGCACAGGGCTGAGATTCAATCATCTCATCGAATCCTCACAAAAATCCTGGGCAGTACATATTTTTTCCCTCACAATTAGATAGCCTGAGAAGAGATGCAGACACCAGCCCAAGATTGGTCAATTGCTGACAGGGAAGAATTAGCCTGATGACCAAGCTCCCAGGCAGTGCTCTGCTCGCATCGTCCTGGCTTGAGTGTCTGGGGAAGCCCCAGTGTGGCACTCAGCATGGTCTGAGTCACGATGAGGCCAACCAAAAAAGCAGGAGTTTAACAGGTGAGGAGGGCCAACGAAGGGGGGCCTCAAGCGTTCCTTTAATCCTCACCAAAAGTACACTTATTATTCAGCCTGAAGACCCTTCCAGAGATGCTTCAGTGTCAGAGGAAACCTAAATCTAGAGTGTAAGTCCTTCTCTTGACTTTTTTTTTTAAACTAGGAATTTGCGTGTTTTGCTTTAACTCTCAGTATTGAAAATCTGCCAAAAATATGACAATGCTTTCTATACCACTGAGGATTTTGGGACAATGAAAACCAATGGCTCTATGGTTGCTTAGCATTTTGCAGACTCTCAGGGTCATTATTATCAACACAGATATTACTGTATTGTTTGGGCAGCATTGTAATTGACCTACACCTATATTATAAATGTTGACTTTAAATAAATAAAACCTTAGGGCTTCCCTGGTGATCCAGTGTCTAAGACTCCAAACTCTCAATGCAGAGGGCCTGGGTTCAACCCTTGGTTGGGGAACCAGACCCCACATGCTGCAACTAAGACCTGGTGCAGCCAAATAAATTAATTAAAAATAAATCAATAAATCCTTACCTGCAGGACTACCAGTTGGTAGATAACACATTAGAGGTCAAGGTCTGGCATTTCTTCTCAGTGTTCTTGCACTACTGTAGATATTTTGATGATTATTTCTGCCTCTCAGCTTCATTTCTTACCTTCCTCTTTGCTTTAGACCTCACATTCTGAGTATACTCCCCACACATCCCTCCAGCCCTTTTAAGAAAACTGTCTCCTCCTTCTTCTACAGTCATTCAATGCTATGACTGGCTGGAAGCTATTAAGTTCTCTAGCTAAACTCTTCATCTTTCAGATAAGAGAGCTTAACACCAAAGAGTACTGAACTATGGAAACTGTGCAAGTGGGCCTTGGAGAACCAGCCTCCAAAGGCACCGTGGGCTTCAGATGGACTTTCAGACCATCTGCTGGTTTGTCTCCTTTGATGAATGGTTGTGGTGAGACAGCATCTCCTCTGGGCACTTTTCAGCAGGCTGACCTAAAAGCAATGGTCAGCATTCCTGGAAGTGTGACATGCTTGAACTACCGCCTTCCCTAGCACTTGAAGTTCTTTGGCATCTCATAAACTGGCCTTTGGTCTTTTCTTCTGCGCAGAGTCCCCAAAGCGGGCTCACCTGTAAATATCGGTCCATGACGGCAACACACATGTACAGCGTTTCCTGCAGCAGCCTGAACTTGGAGTGCACTTGCACCAGCCAGTCCACCAGGATGGCACGCATGCGGCCGTTTATGTCTCTCCCATCTAGGAAATGGGGGTTTATGGACTGCAGAACCTGTGGGTGGAATTGAAAAGTTTAAAAAGCTGACTTCGGTGAACAACAAGGTCCTGCTTTAGCTATAGTCAATGTCCTGTGATAAACCATAATGGAAAAGGATACAAGAAAGAACATATATGTATATATAACCGAGTCATTTTGCTGTACAGCAGTAATTAACACATTGTAATTCAACTATGCTATGCTATGCTAAGTCACTTCAGTCGTGTCCGACTGTGTGTGACCCCATAGATGGCAGCCCACCAGGCTCCGCGGTCCCTGGAATTCTCCAGGCAAGAACACTGGAGTGGGTTGCCATGTCCTTCTCCAATGCATGAAAGTGAAAAGTAAAAGTGAAGTCGCTCCGTCGTGTCCGACTCTTAGCGACCCCATGGACTGCAGCCCACCAGGCTCCTCTGTCCATGGGATTTTCCAGCCAAGAGTACTGGAGTGGTGTGCCATTAAATAAATTTTTTTTAAAGTAAAAAAAAAAAAAAGCAAATTTCATTTCCTTCCCAGCTGTGTGGCAGATTCCACACTGCTGTACAACCAAACCACAAAGGCCCTCTCACCTCAAGCTGCCTTAGATACTGGTAGATATCCTTTACGTAGTCACTGCAGAGCTGAGGGTTCTCCCAGTCCTCGGTATCAATATCCTCAATTTTGCAGAGCAAGGCATCAGAAAAAGCTTGGCAGAGGTTCTCCTCCTTCATGGAGATGTCCTGAGGTGTGGGAGAAGGACCCTGCACCCACAAGGGAAAGCGCATGGACCTTAGGAGCAGACTTGATCACAAATGCAGGGTCAACTGGTTAAAAGCATCACTTGCATTTTTATAAATAATAAAGCCCCAACAAATACATTTCAGAGTAAGAGGTGAATAATTCAAGTAGATGAAGTATTTGGAGATAAACTCTTCTGTTTAAAAATGGTCTCATCCTTCAGTTAAAAATGTACTTTAGTCAAAAAAAAAAAATGCTCTAATTTTACTCAAAATGAAAACCCAGGTCCTCACAGTGTACGCCCAGGTAGGGCTTATGGGCCCTACATGATCTGGCCCTTCCCTCTTCCCTTGCTAACCCATCGCTTACTTCTCTCCCCACTGTTAGCTCCTCATCAGCCTCCTGGTCAGGCCTCCCTCACCACAAGCAGGCTCCCTCTTCCCAGAAGGCTCAGTCCTTGTATCCACGTGGGTAATTCCCTCACGTTCTTCTTCAAGTTTTGCTTAAGTGTTATCTTTTCAATTAGATTTACCCCTATTTAAAATTACCATCTGTTTCTATAGCGTCCCCCCCTCCCCCAACACACACACGTTTCATCTCTCTAGTGTTTTACCCAACGAATCTATAACCTCCTAATATACCACAGAGGAGAGGCCGGGGTGCCCTCTGCTCCTGGGTGATGTAACGGCCCCAGGGTGGCCAATGGCAGCAGTGAGGCGGGGGTGCACCCCACTCCTGGGCGTTCTTCAGCATCAGTTCCTTTCCCAGAGCCCCTCCCTGGTGACTCCAGCAGGGCCTTTGCCTTGGCCCCCGGATGGCACACTGACCAACATTCAATGGCCAGTGAAGGTTTACACGCTCAACGAGGACCAGCAGGGGGACAACCAGGGCACAGGGCATGTCATTCAGCTACATGAGGTGGCTGAAGGGCATGTCCCTGCAAGTCAGGGCCTGATAAAATGGTCCACTGGAAAAGGGAATGGCAAATCACTTACTATTCTTGCCTTGAGAACCCCACGAACACTATGAAAACGCAAAAAGACATGACAATGAAAGATGAGCCCTCCAGGTCGGTAGGTGTCCATGATGCTAATGGGGAAGAGCAGAGAAAACAGCTCCAAAAGAATGAAGAGGCTGAGCCAAAGGTAAACAACGCCCAGTTGTGGATGTGTCTGGTGGTGAAAGTAAAGTCCGATGCTGTTAAAAAACATTACATAGGAACCTGGAATGTTCAGTCCATGACTCGAGGTAAATTGGATATGGTCAAACAGAAGATGGCAAAAGCGAATATTGACATTTTAGGAATCAGTGAAATAAAATGGACGGGAATGGACGAATTTAATTCAGATGACCATTATATCTACTACTGTGGAAAAGAATCCCTTAGAAGAAATGGAGTAGCCCTCATGGTCAACAAGAGTCCAAAATGCAGTTACTTGGGTGCAATCTCAAAAACAACAGAATGATGTCAGTTAATTTCCAAGACAAACCATTCAATATCACAATAATCCAAGTCTATGCCCTAACCACTAATGCCGAAGCTGAACTATTTTATGAAGACCTATAAGACCTATTGGAACTAATACCAAAAAAGACGTCCTTTATCACAGGGGACTGGAATGCAAAAGTAGGAAGTCAAGAGATATCTGGAGTAACACATAAGTTTGGCCCTGGAGTACAAAATGAAGCTGGGCAAAAGCTAACAGTTTTGCCAAGAGAATGCACTGATCATAGCAAACACCCTCTTCCAACAACACAAGAGACAACTCTACAGAAGGACATCACCTGATGGTCAACACCAAAATCAGACTGATTCTATTCTTTGCACCCGAAGATGGAGAAGCTCTATACAGTCAGCAAAAACAAGAGCAGGAGCTGACTGTGACTCAGATCATCAGCTCCTTATTGCAAAATTCAGGCTCAATTTGAAGAAAGTAGGGAAAACTACTAGGCCATTCAGGTATGACCTAAATCAAATCCCTTATGATTATACAGTGGAGGTGACGAATAGATTCAAGAGACTAAATCTGACAGAGTGCCTGAAGAACTATGGATGAAAATTCGTACCACTGTACAGGATTGGTGATTAAAACCATCCCCAAGAAAAAGAAATGGCAAGAAGGCAAAGTGGTTGCCTCAGGAGGTCTTACAAATAGCTGAGAAAAGAAGAGAAGAGAAAGGCAAAGGAGGAAAAGAAAGGTATACATATCTGAATGCAGAGTTCCAAAGAATAGCAAGGAGAGATAAGAAAGCCTGCCTAAATGAACAATGCGAAGAAACAGAGGAAAACAACAGAATGGGAAAGACTAGAGATCTCTTCAAGAAAATTAGAGATACCAAGGGAACATTTCATGCAAAGATGGATACTACAAAGGACAGAAATGGTATAGATCTAACAGAAGCAGAAGATATTAAGAAGAGGTGGCAAGAATACACAGAAGAACTGTATGAAAAAGGTCTTAATGATCCAGATAACAACAATAGTGTGTGATCACTCACCTACAGCCAGACATCCTGGAATGGGAAGTCAAGTGGGCCCTAGGAAGCATCACTATGAACAAAGCTAGTGGAGGTGATGGAATTCTAGCTGAACTATTTCTAATCCTAAGAGACGATGCTGTGAAAATGCTGTACTCAATATGCTAGCAAATTTGGAAAACTCAGCAGTGGTCACAGGACTGGAAATGGTCAGTTTTCATTCCAATCTCAAAGAAGAGCAATGCCAAACAATGTTCAAACTATTGCACAATTGCACTTATTTCACATACTAGCAAGGTAATGCTCAAAATCTTTCATGCTGGGCTTCAACGATAAGTGAATTGAGAACTTCCAGATGTTCAAGCTGAATTTAGAAAAGAGAAGAACCAGAGACCAAACTGCCAACATCCATTGGATCACAAAAAAAAGCAAGGGAATTCCAAATATCTACTTCTGCTTCATTGACTAAACTAAAGCCTTTGACTGTGTAGATCACAACAAACTGTGGAAAATTCTGAAAGAGATGGGAATACCAGACCACCTGACCTGCCTCTTGAGAAACCTATATGCAGGTCAGGAAGCAACAGTTAGAACTGGACATGGAACAACAGACTGGTTCCAAATTGGTTCCAATATACATCAAGGCTGTATATTGTCACCCTGCTTATTTAACTCTTATTTAGCAGAGTAAACCATACGAAATACCAGGCTGGATGAAGCACAAGCTGGAATCAAGATTGCGGGAAGAAATATCAACAACCTCAGATATACAGATGATACCACACTAATGGCATAAAGCGAAGAGGAACTAAAGAGACTTTTTCTTTTTTTAAGAGACTTCATGGTGAAAGAGGACAGTGAAAAAGTTGGCTTAAAACATTCAAAACACTTGGCACAACATTCAAAAAACTATGATTATGGCATCTAGTAATATCACTTCATGGCAAATAGAGACGGAAAAAAGTGAAAACAGTGACAGATTTTATTTTCTTGGGCTCCAAAATCATTGCAGACAGTGACTGCAGCCAGAAAATTAAACGATACTTGCTCTTTGTAAGAATAGCTATGACAAACCTGGACAGTGTATTAAAAAGCAAACAACCTTTGCCAACAAAGGTCCGTACAGTCAAAGCTATGATTTTTCCAATAGTCATGTACATATGCGACAGCTGGACCATAAGGAAGGCTGAGTGCCGAAGAATTAATGCTTTCAAACTGTGGTGCTGGAGAAGATTCTTGAGAGTCCCTTGGACAACAAGGTGATCAAACCAGTCAATCCTAAAGGATCAACCCTGAATATTCATTGAAGGATTGATGCTGAAGCTGAAGCTCCAATACCTTGGCCACCCGATACGCAGCCAACTCATTGGAAAAGACCCTGATGCTGGGAAAGATTGAAGGCAAGAGGAGAAGGGGGCAACAGAGGTTGAGATGCTTGGATGGTATTGCTGACTCAATGGACATGAGTTTCAGCAAAGTCAAGGAGATGTGAAGGACAGAGAAACCTGGTGTGCTGCAGTTCATGGGATCACGAGAGTCAGGCACCACCTAGCGACTGAACAACAATATATCACAGACTTTATTTATATATTATGCATATTATTTTCTACTTCTACCAGAATGTAAGTTCTATAACCTTACATTTATTCAAACTGATTTTGTCCACTAAGTTATCTCAAATACCTATATCATCCCTGACACATTTTTTTTGGCATGGTTGCTCAGTCATGTCTGTTTCTTTGCCACCCACTGGACTATACCACCAGCCTCCTCTGTCCATGGTATTTCCCAGGCAAGAATACTGGACTGGGTTTCCATTTCCTTCTCCAGAGGATCTTGCCAACCCAGGGATTGAACCCACATGTCTGGTTCACCCAGGAGGAAAAATCCTCCTGGTAGGTGGATTTTTTTTTTTTTTTTTTTTACCACTGCTACACCTGGGAAGGCCCCCTGACATATAGTAGGGTTCAGTAAATATTTACTGAGTGTAAGAAACTTAGACACCTAGGTTCAGAGATTCCTAGAACTGATCGTTTACTTTGGCAGTGCCCTCTTGAGCAAGTGTAATGTTTTCTTCTGATCAACTAATTTATTCTAAATTGAGAAAGTATTTGACATGAAAAAGCAGGAAAGCACATTCCAGCCTATGAATAAAACAGGAGGAAGCAAAGACTGAGCAAGTAGATACCCAGTATTTTATTTTCTTATCGTGACTGGGTGATTATTAAAAAAAAAAAAAAAAAAATTACACAAATTAAAATTGTATGGAGTTAAAACAAGCATTTAGTAATGAAGCATAAATAAACCATTACTTTTTTTTTTTTTTTAAAGAATAAGAGGTACTTCTCAAAGTATAGCCTAGGACTGCTAGGCTGTAAGAATACATATTAATGTAATAAAATATAGAAAGAAAGAGAAGGCAGGATAATAAACAAATTTAACTTACATAAAAACTCAACGATGACAGTTTCCAGTCTTAGAAAAGAAGAAAACAGTAACAGCCACAGGATATGTAGCAATTCAAATCATGCCCTTCCCTCTTAAAGAAAAGGTCTTGAATTGAGGAAGGGCCAGGTGAGCAAGAGGTATACAGGTATAACTCATCTACTAAAGAATTTAAGAACTACTAGAAGGAATAAGAAAAGCTACCTGAGGTCCTAGGGAGAAACCTAGTAAGGTCTTCAGAGAGCGCACAACTCATTGAGTAGGCAAAGGCACACGACTACAAAGTCCCAGGGGAAGCCAAGAAATCAAGGCAAGTCTGGGGACTAAGCATTGATTTGAGAATGGAGAGCGTAGTGTATGAGGTGACAGAAACCGACTGGAAAGATGAGGGAGACCATGGCTAGGGAGCTTAGATTTTATCCAAAGGGAAGTGAATACCCTGAAGGCACTGAGCAAGAGTGACTAGAATCAGATGTGTGTTTTAATAAGTATGTGCAGCTTCAGTTTAAGGTTTCCTTTTTAGGGATAATCGTCATTACTCTCCCCAGGAGGGGCAATCAGTACCAGGAAGCCTGGTTTAAGAAGACAGAAGTATACTACTATAAAGCTACAGGCATCAAGACAGTATGGTATTGGTACAAAAACAGAAATACAGACCAATGGAACAGGATAGAAAGTGTAGAGATAAACCCTCGCACCTACGGGCACCTTATTGTTGAGAAAGGAGCCAAGAATATACAATGAAGCAAAGATAGCCCCTTCAACACATGGTGCTGGGAAAACTGGACAGATACACGTAAAAGAAGGAAATTAGAACACTTCCTAACACCATACACTGGAGAAGGAAATGGCAACCCACTCCAGTGTTCCTGCCTGGAGAATCCCAGGGACGGGGAAACCTGGTGGGCTGCCGTCTATGGGGTCGCACAGAGTCGGACACGACTGAAGTGACTGAGCAGCAACACCATACACAAAGATAAACACAAAATAGATTAAAGACCTAAATGTAAGACCAGAAAATGTAAAAATCTTACAGGAAGACATAGGCAGTACACTCTGACATAAATCACCAGCACGATCCTCTCTGACCCACTTCCAAGACTAATGGAAATAAAAATATACAAATGGGACCTAATTTAACTTACAAGCGTTTTGCACAGCAAAGGAAATAAACAAGATGAAAAGACAACCCTCAGAATGAGAAAAAATAATTGCAAACAAATCAAATGACAAAGAGTTAATCTCCAAAATATACAAGCAGCTCCTGCAGCTCCATATCAGAAAAACAAACAACACACTCAGAAAAGTGGCAGAAGACCTTCTTTGGAGACATTTCTCCAAAGAAGACAGACAGATGACCAATAAACACATGAAAAGATGCTCTCAACATCTCTCATTATTAGAGAACTACAAATCAAAACCACAATGGGGCACCATCTCACACCAGTCAGAATGGCCATCATGAAAAATCTACAAACAATAAATACTGGAGAGGATGTGGAGAAAAGGAGTCCCTCTTGTGCTGTTGGTGGGAATGTAAATTGACATAGGCACTATGGAGAACAATATGGAGATTCCTTTAAAAACTAGAAATAAGACTACTGTGTGATCCGGCAATCCCACTACTGGCATATACCCTGAGGAAACCACAATTCAAAACGACATGTATACCCCAATGTTCACTGCAGCTCTATTTATTAATGCAATGAACAGGACATGAAAATAGCCTAGATGTCCATTGACAGATGAATGGATAAATAAGCTGTGGTACTGATAGACAATGGAATATACTCAGCCATAAAGGGAACAAATTTGAGTCAGATCAACTGAGGTGGACAAACCTAAAGCCTGTTATACAGAGTGAAATAAGTCAGAAAAACAAACAAGGCATATGAATGCATAAATATGGGATCTAGAAAAATGGTACCGATGAACTTATCTGCAGGGCAGGAACAGACACACAGACGTAGAGAACAGACTTGTGGACATGGCGGGGGAACAGAGAGGACAGGACAAACTGAGAGTAGCCATGAAATATACACATCACCGTGTGTAAAAGAGACAGCCAGCGGGAAGCTGCCGTATGACACGGGGGCCCAGCCCTGCGCTCTGCAACAACCTACAGGGGTGGGATGGAGTGGGAGGTGGGAGGGAGGTGCAAGGAGGGGATATATGTATGCTTATGGCTGATTCACCTGTTGTACAGCAGAAACCAACAGTACGTTGCAAAGCAATTACCATCCAGTTAAAAACAAATAAAAATAAATTTTAAAGAAGAATAAGACAGAAATATGTACTTCAGATGCCTTAGCAGCTTGAATAATCACCTGTGTCTACTCAGAAGCACACCTAAGTTTAGTCATATCCAAAAGCCACCAGGATAAGACAAGGATAATTGGTCTGGGCCTTAATTTAGAATTTCTTGAAAGCATTCCTTTTGGTCTCCAACATAACTGAATTATTATAAAATCCTTTCTAAGATCTCGCTTGCCTCTGGAGATAATAACCTAAGTTCTGTGAGCCAACTGTGCACTGGCCAAACTGTCCAGTGTCTGCTGCGTGCAAAGATACCAGGCATCAACTAGTTGTCCAACACAAAAGTGGTCCTAGAGCAAAAGCTTCACATGAGATTGATGAATGAGTTCTGTGAGTTGTCAGAGACAACTGAAAAGTAGGCTCAGAAACAATAAAGTTGTGAGACTGTGCTGAACTTGAGACATGGTTCTTTGGTAAAGGATGTGTGGAGTGTGAAAAAAAGCTACCGGAGTTCTCCCAGCACCAACATTTAATGAATCGGGTCTGTTAAGAGAGCAGATTAATATGCATATGCAGGGCTTCCCTGGTGGTCCAGTGATTAATAATCTGCCTGTCAATGCAGGGGATGTGGGTCAATTCCTGGTTGGTGAGCTAAGATCCCACGTGCCAGAGGGGAACTAAGCCTGGCCGCCACAACTAGAGAGTCTGTACGCAGCAACAAAAGACCCCACAAGCCACAACTAAGACCCAATGCAGCCAAATAAATTATAAATATGCAAATATGTAGGTGTAAATACCTATATATTTAATAATAAAAGTTTTTTTTTTTTAATTATATTTTACTTTCAGCTGCTCTAGGACTTGTTGTGCGGGCTTTTCTCTTGCTGCAGGAGTTAGGCCTACTCTCTAGTTGCGGTGCTCAGGCTTCTCATGGTGGCTTCTCTTGTTGCTGGTACACAGGTTTAGTTGCTTCTCATCACGTGGGATCCTCCTGGCCCGGGGGTCAAACCCCCACATCCTGCACTGGCAGGAAGATTCTTCACCACTGAGCCACCAGAGAAGCCCCAAGGTTCTTTTATTTGCTAGATTTATAATAGATAATGTCAACTCAGTGCAATAAGGAAGGACTCCAAGAAAAACTGTTGATTCCAGTCAGAGTTCACGATTTGCAGCAGTGACTGTGTATACGCGCATACACAAGCATACTCAGTTGTAGTATGCTCTGTTCTTCCATGAGTGAAGATCTCAGAATTCCAAGCTTCCACCCCCTTCACAGGCAAGTTCATTCCTATAGTGAATTATTTTTAATAAAATCTATCAAATTTTCCTCTGAGATCATGAAATTTATTTAGGTATTAAGGTATTTAACTTTGTTACTCAAGGTCATAACATTATGTTAAGGTACCATTACTACAAAGATGTTCATTTTCTACACTGTTGTCTTAAAGCAGAGCTCCTGCTATCAATGTTCTTCAAAAGTGACAGTGACGATAAAGGTGCCCTTACACCATAGCCCCAAACTGGCTACTCTGTTAAGTATGCTTGTAAATTCAGAATTTCCTACCTTTGGAGCCAACACATCCATCTGCACTGGTTTCACAGAAGCAGTAGGTTTCGGGTGCTTGTTGACATTTGTTGTTTTGGTGGGTGGAACAGGTACTTTAGTGTTCTGGGCTTTCTGAAATGAAAAAGAAATGTAAAGAGGGCAAGACAGCCTGTGTTGCCACTGAGTGCTCTACAGGGTCAACCTAGTGTGCAGAGGTGCAGCCCTCACAGTTGTTACCTTAGCTACTTGTATGGCTCGGGTTGTAACCCGATTTCCAATTTCTTCTAAAACTGCCCGCCTGATAGTCACATGACTTTTAGGTTTAGAATTAACTCCCGTGTCATTATTCTCTAAATCGGTGGACACCTAAAAAAAACAAAAAAACAAGGAAACAAATTACTGAAAGTTGAGATAATTTACAATACTTTGCTGGTGTCAGATCCTCAGGTTCAGAATTGATTTGGCAATGGTGAATCTACTGAGGTCTATCTGCGAGAGGGAAAGGCAAATTTTAGGAAGTCTAAAAATGCTACTTTCTATTTATAACATCACTCTAAATTAGGCAAATACACTCATTCACTTTTTTTTTTAATCCCACTAAGAGCTTCACAGGTAAGTGGCTATTTCCTATATGGACCCTGTATATGAATGGCATCTATTTAAAAAACTTTCTGGACAGAGATGAGTAACAGGTGCAATTAAGATACAATATTAAAAAGCTGTTTAAAAGCCAGATGTTTAAAACCTAAACTAGGTTTTGATTCTACAAATAAGTGCTCAGATTGGCAACATCTTTAAAGCAGCCTTTTAGCTATGAGGGTGCCATAGCATGTGAGCTCTCTTTTATTAGGGATATTTAGAAAAGTTTTCATGGGTAAAATAGTTTTATCTCAAATTCAGAGAAACTGTGAATTGTATGAAATAAAAATTGTTAACATGTGTTAGAATGCACTTAGAAACAAAAACTTGTTAGTAAAAACAAGAAAAGTTTTACATAGAAAAGTTTGTTTTATTATATGTGATAAACATTTCAGGAGAAAAAAACAGCATGTACTATTCTTGATAATTTGGGGTCCTAATTTTAACATATTTTCCAACAGAGGGTTTGAATGGACCTACCAGAACAGATAGATGGGCAGGGGAATATGCAAGCCTTACCTGAATAGAAGGGAATTTGAGTATGAAAGCACTTTATGGGTAGTTTAGACAAAAATTACTTATCAGTTTGACTCACATTCACAAAAGGATTACAGTTAAATACAGAATGTATTCAACTTATTAGGATCCTCAAAAGTCACACTGTTCAAGTCACTGCCAATTTTAAAAAGTGTTCGAAATTTCCTGTGAGCTGAAGTGGTAATCTAGGTCAATCCATCTGGAAGGGGAAATCAGCGGCTTTTAACAAGCCTACAGCCAGGAGGATGGAGCTCAGGTGTGTCAGGGCCCCCTACTTTTCAGCAAGGAAAAAAGCAGATCCAGGTACGATTCAAACCCACAGAAAAAATCCACACCACCATTAACACTTTGTTTTTTGCAAAGATGAAATAAATGAATTTGGACCTTCTTTTAGTCTGCCATATGGCTCCAAATAATATCTCTATTACATTTGAGTAAAGGAAATTACTTTTTTAAAGGGACAAGACCATACATTGGCGAACTTAGCCTTGTAAGACTTCGTGTGCAGAAATAAAGAGGAAACTCATACAAAGTGAAATGTGCAAACATTTGAAAAACAGCCATAGCTGTTGCTTGATTACACATTTGAAATACTTTTCAGCCTGCGGAATTTCTTCGTCCTTCTCCCCTTCCCCACCGCTGATTCCTTAGCTGGCAAGGACTGAAAGAGGAAGAAAACCCCAAGAAGCTGTATTTAGACAACTCTCTTGACAACAAAGCGCTCTCGGGAACCCCTTGCCCAGTCCTAGGCCCAGCGCTCCAGGGACTCACTTGACAAGTGCCAGGCCCGAGGCGTTTTCCTACACTTCCCTCGCCCCGCGGAAGGGACTGCCAGGCCAGGAGCCAGCACCGGGAGAGCGGAAGCAAGGCGGGGAGAAGTCAGCCGTAGGGGATAGGCCTCAGGGCCGGCCAGGCCCCAGGGCCCAAGCCGACGGCAGGAAGAGGAAAGCGGCGCAGCTTGGAACGAAGTTCAAAGCCGAGGAGAAAGAGAAGCGAAAGTCGGCGGAGCAGGCAGCGCGGCCGGGCCCAGGACCGTGCGGAGGGTCGCCGGCCCACTCACCGTCGGGCGTCGGAGCAGCGCCATGAGGAAACGGACAAACAAGAGTGGCAGCCCCGCCCAGGGAAGGACGCGGACTGGACACAGAGAGGACTAGCTTCCGCCGCGAAGTTAGGACTGCGCTCCGGGCCCGCAAGCTGAAGATCTTCGAGAAGTCGTCTAGTTCCAGGATTCAAATACCGCGCCGCTCGCGCCCCCATTGGGCGGCCCTACGTACCACGCGCTCTTCCTATTGGCTAGGCCGCAGACCGTTCCGCAGGCTGATTGGCTGAATTTTCCAGACCCGTTTGTTGTCATAACAACAGGTTTTTTTTTTTTTCTGCTTGGTGTATTTAAAAAAAAAATCTCGGCTTCTAAGACAAACAAAAATAAAACGCCTCATTGGAAAAGCAGACTTAGGACGCCTTGTCTGGATTTTGACGCGGCCTCAATTACGGATATCTGCGTTCGTACAGGGTGCGCGGAAGTTGGTTCTAGGGAACACCCTTAAAATGCCACTTCTGATATTTACTCTTCTTCCACAAGTTTTGCGTTGAAGTTAGGTCGGATTGGCCTGTCTAGGTAGTGGAACAGGCGCCTATGGGTCCTTTAGGGATGCGCTGTGTTAGGTGGTTGAGATGCAAACGTGTGCTTAAGGACTGGGAATTGTGGCGTTTACTCTAAAGCTAAGATTCTTAGGAGATGGGAAAAAATGATAAATGCGGTTTGTGTGACTTGTGATTCAAGTAAGCTCTTCATTGTGTTGCGGAATCTGGCACATTGTTTTCGTGTGTGTTGTGATCGGTGCTCAGTAAATATTTGTCGAATAAATTATGATGTGCTGAAGATTTTAAAATGAGAAAGACAACTGAAGTGTGATCCAGCCTTGGGCAGCAGGGTGGGAGGATCAGGTCAAGACAAGACAAGAGGAAAGAAAAAGGGAGAGGAAACAGAAAGAGAAGAGGAAAGGAAGGGTCAAAGGCCCACAGTAAAGGTAGTGAAATGACTTCTGATGATAGGCTCCGTCTAAGAATTTGAGCAAGATTTCCCATCACCCCCTACTCTTTTAAAAATGGTTTATCTGTCTGTTACTGGAGTACTGCTTCTGCTCAGTCGCTTCAGTCGTGTCCAACTCTGTGTGACCCCAGAGACGGCAGCCCACCAGGCTCCCCCGTCCCTGGGATTCTCCAGGCAAGAACACTGGAGTGGGTTGCCATTTCCTTCTCTGGACTACTAATGAGCCTTAAATAAAGTGATCTGAATTAAATTCCTTCTCTTGGATCTAAAATGACTACACCCGTTTCCTCTTCAGTTCAGTTCATTTGCTAAGTCGTGTCCGACTCTTTGCGACCCCATGGACTGCAGCATGCCAGGCCTCCCTATCCATCACCAACTCCCGGAGCTTACCCAAACTCATGCCCATCGAGTGGGTGATGCCATCCAACCATCTCATCCTCTGTTGTCCCTTTCTCCTCCTGCCTTCAGTCTTTCCCAGCATCAGGATCTTTTCAAATGAGTCAGTTTTTCGCATCAGGTGGCCAAAGTATTGTAGTTTCAGTTTCAGCATCAGTCCTTCCAATGAATATTCAGGACTGATTTCTTTTAGGATGGACTGGTCTGATCTCCTTGCTGTCCAAGGGACTCTCAAGAGTCTTCTCCAACACCACAGTTCAAAAGCATCAATTCTTTGGCGCTCAGCTTTGTTTATAGTCCAATTCTCACATCCATACATGACTACTGGAAAAACGTAGCTTCGACCAGATGGACCTTTGTTGACAAAGTAATGTCTCTGTTTTTTAATATGCTGTTTAGGTTGATCATAACTTTTATTCCAAGGAGCAAACGTCTTTTAATTTCATGGCTGCAGTCATCATCTGCAATGATTTTGGAGCCCCCCAAAATAAAGCCTCTCAGGTTTCCATTGTTTCCCCATCTATTTGCCATGAAGTTATGGGAACGGATGCCATGATCTCAGTTTTCTCAATGTTGAATTTCAAGCCAACTTTTTCACTCTCCTCTTTCACTTACATCAAGAGGTTCTTTAGTTCTTTTTCGCTTTCTGCCATCAGGGTGGTATCATCTGCATATCTGAGGTAAAACAGAAATAATTGCAGCTACTAAGTGGCATGAGAAGATGTTAATGTATCCACTGTCCTAAAACTAAAAATTAGATATCCAGTTAAGAAGTATTGGGAAGGGAAAATAGATGTTTAGGGCACTGGGGTTGTGACTAAAATTATACTTTTTCTTTATTGTTATATTTTTGTGGTAATATCAAAAGCTACAACTATAAAACAATCCTTACCAACTTTTAGGGCTTTGTAAACAGAAATGTTATGAATGGTAAAGCACTTTTATTAACTGATTTGACACTGTTAAAATGGAATAATTTAATTCGTATTAGACACACTGTATTTTCATATAAAGTAGAGGTACTATTTCTTGTGGCTTATCCCTCATTGCAGCTAACCTAGAACCTTACAAATAAACTTTTTGATTCAATCTCGTTTAATGCATTCTAGTCCTATATTTTTATTTCCTATTCCTTTCTATCTTAGATAACATTGATCACTCTTCCTATATACTAATTTAAATAAACTTTCTCATAGAATCCTCTTAGTCCTTAGATCCCAGTTTTTAGTATTATCCCAATTTGGGGGGCATTTTTAAAATTGATGTATAATTGATATATATTAGCTTCAGATGTAAAACATAATCATTTAATATTTGTATATATTCCAAAAGGATCACAATGAGTCTAGCTAACATCTGTCATGTGTTATCCCAGTCTAACAGATAAAGAAACTAAGACTCAGAACAGTTGTATGTCTTGGCTGCAATCACAGTCCTTATGGATTTCAGAGCTAGAATGTGTACTCAAGTCTGATTTCAAAGTCTTTCCTCTGTATTTACCATTGTCCTCTCATTGGCTTCCCTGATGGCTCAGCTGGTAAAGAAACCACCTGCAATGTGGTTCAATCCCTGGATTGGGAAGATCCCCTGGAGCAGGGAACAGCTACCCACTCCAGTATTCTGGCCTGGAGAATTCCATGGACTGTATAGTCCTTGGGGTGGCAAAGAGTCAGACATGACTGAGCGACTTTCACTTTCCCTATTTACATTTGGCAGAAAGAGTGGCAAAAGCTGAAATAGTCATCAAAGGAAATTGAATAGAAAATTAACCAAGTGGAGAAGGAAATGGCAGCCCACTCCAGTGTTCTTGCCTGGAGAATCCCAGGAACGGGGGATCCTGGTGGGCTGCTGTCTATGCGGTTGAAAAAAAAGAAAATTAACCAAGGATAAATTTCCTGAAGGCTGGTCTTTTGCAGTATGGTAAAATTCTACATGATCAATTCACTTTATTTCATTTCTTGGACAGGTACTGCTTCAAATATATGCATATCAGGTGAATATGCAGTGAGGAAGAATATTGCAGGCATAGAATGCACCCTAAGCAAAAGCACAGACCACCAATATTGGACTGGCATGACTGAAGACAGGGTGAGTGGCTTGGTTTGTCAGGAGATATTATGTTTCAAGGTAGGTATTGCCTAGTATCTTCCAACCATACAAAAGGAAGTCTGAGACAGATTCTGAGATTCCTACACAAATGTTTAGGTCCTGGACTGCCAAACAGGAACTCTTCAAACACTAAGATTCCTCAGTCTGGGACAGAGTGAAGGTTGACATTCTAGGAATCAGCGAACTAAATGGACTGGAATAGGTGAATTTAACTCAGATAACCATTATATCTACTACTGTGGGCAGGAATCCCTAAGAAGAAATGGAGTAGCCATCACAGTCAACAAAAGTGTCCAAAATGCAGTACTTGGATGCAATCTCAAAAACAACAGAATGATCTCTGTTCATTTCCAAGGCAAACCATTCAATATCGGTAATCCAACTAATTACCGGTAATCCAAGTAATTAACGGTAATCCAAGTCTATTCCCTGACCAGTAACACTGAAGAAGCTGAACAGTTCTATGAAGACCTACAAGACCTTGTAGAACTAACACCGCAAAAACATGTCCTTTTCATAGGGGACTGGAATGCAAAAGTGGGAAGTCAAGAAACATCAGGAGTAACAGGCAAATTTGGCCTTGGAGTACAGAATGAAGCAGGGCAAAGGCTAATAGAGTTTTGCCAAGAGAACGCACCGGTCATAGCAAACACCCTCTTCCAATAACACAAGAGAAGACTCTACACATGGACATCACCAGATGGCCAACACTGAAATCAGATGATTATCTGATTGATTATCTGGTTGATTATCTGGTCAGCAAATCAAGACCCGGACCTGACTGTGGCTCAGATCATGAACTCCTTATTGCCAAATTCAGACTTAAATTGAAGAAAGTGGGGAAACCCACTAGACCATTCAGGTATGACCTAAATCAAATCCCTTATGATTATACAGTAGAAGTGAGAAATAAATTTAAAGGACTAGATCTGATAGACAGAGTGCCTGATGAACTATGGATGGAGGTTTATGACACTGTACAGGAGACAGGGAGCAAGACCATCCCCAAGAAAAAGAAATGCAAAAAAACAAAATGGCTGTCTGAGGAGGCATTACAAATAGCTGTGAAAAGAGAAGTGAAAAGCCAAGGAGAAAAGGAAAGATATACCCATTTGAATGCAGAGTTCCAAAGAATAGCAAGGAGAGATAAGAAAGCCTTCCTCAGCAATCAATACAAAGAAATAGAGGAAAACAATAGAATGGGAAAGACTAGAGATCTCTTCAAGAAAATTAGAGATACGAAAGGAACATTTCATGCAAAGATGGGTTCAATAAAGGACAGAAATTGTATGGACCTAACAGAAGCAGAAGATATTAAGAGGTGGCAAGAATACACAGAAGAACTGTACAAAAAAGATCTTCACGACCCAGATAATCACGATGGTGTGATCATTCACCTAGAGCCAAACGCCTGGAATGTGAAGTCAAGTGGGCCTTAGGAAGTATCACTACAAAGCTAGTGGAGGTGACGGAATTCCAGCTGAGCTATTTCAAATCCTAAAAGATGATGCTGTGAAAGTGCTCCACTCAATATGCCAGCAAATTTGGAAAACTCAGCAGTGGCCATGGGACTGGAAAAAGTCAGTTTTCATTCCAATCCCAAAGAAAGACAATGCCAAAGAAGGCTCAAACTACCGCACAATTGCTCTCATCTCACACGCTAGCAAAGTAATGCTCAAAATTCTCCAAGCCAGGCTTCAGCAGTACACGAACCGTGAACTTCCACATGTTCAAGCTGGTTTTAGAAAAGGCAGAGGAACCAGAGATCAAATTGCCAACATCCACTGGATCATGGAAAAAGCAAGAGAGTTCCAGAAAAACATATATTTCTGCTCTATTGATTGTGCCAAAGCCTTTGACTGCATGGATCACAATAAACTGTGGAAAATTCTGAAAGAGATGGGAATGCCAGACCACCTGACCTGTCTCTTCAGAAATCTGTATGGAGGTCAGGAAGCAACAGTTAGAACCACATATGAAACAGAATGGTTCCAAATAGGAAAAGGAGTATGTCAGGCTGTATATTGTCACCCTATTTATTTAACTTATATGCAGAGTACATCATGAGAAACGCTGGGCTGGAAGAAGCACAAGCTGGAATCAAGATTAACGGGAGAAATATCAATAACCTCAGATAAGCAGATGACACCACCCTTATGGCAGAAAGTGAAGAACTAAAGAGACTCTTGATGAAAGAGAAAGAGGAGAGTAAAAAGTTGGCTTAAAGTTCAACATTCAGAAAACTAAGATCATGGCATCTGGTCCTATCACTTCATGGCAAATAGATGGGGAAACAGTGGCTGACTATTTTGGGGGGCTCCAAAATCACTGTAGATGGTGACTGCAGTCATAAAATTAAAAGACGCTTACTCCTTTGAAGGAAAATTATGACCAACCTAGATAGCATATTAAAAAGCAGAGACATTACTTTGCCAACAAAGGCCTGTCTAGTCAAGGCCATGGTTTTTCCAGTGGTCATGTATGGATGTGAGAGTTGGACTGTGAAGAAAGCTGAGCGCCGAAGAATTGATGCTTTTGAACTGTGGTGTTGGAGAAGACTCTTGAGAATCCCTTGGACTGCAAGGAGATCCAACCAGTCCATCCTAAAGGAGATCAGTCCTAGGTGTTCATTGTGAGGACTAATGTTGAAGCTGAGGCACCAATACTTTGGCCACCTGATGCGAAGAGTTGACTCATTTGAAAAGACCCTGATGCTGGGAAAGATTGAGGGCAGCAGGAGAAGGGGACTACAGAGGAATAGTTGGTTGGATGGCGTCACCGACTCCATGGACATGAGTTTGGGTAAACTCTGGGAGTTGGTGTTGGACAGGGAGGCCTGGCGTGCTGCAGTCCTTGGGGTCACGGAGTCAGACACTACTGAGCGACTGAACTGAAAGATAAAGCTGCTAAACGCTAAAGATCCAGAAAATGAGAAACCAAGGAAAGTTTTGAAGAAGGATGATGATTTGCTTAGAACTTTGTTTTAGAAAGCTGCCCCTTGGGCCAGCATGAAGAATGGACTATGGAAAAAGTTTTCCTAGCTGACATGCAACTAAAAATCTGATTTGTATGAATGTAGAGAAAAAAAAAAAATGAAAACAGGTATGAGAGGCATTTCTAAAGACATGAGTCTGAGCAAGCTCTGGGAGTTGGTGATGGACAGGGAGGCCTGGCATGCTGCAATCCACGGGGTTGCAAAGAGTCAGACACACTGAGAGATTGAACTGAGCTGAACTGAATCTGTTGCTGGCTTGGCAGGGTGTATGGTTATGTCCCAGTCTGTTGTCTGTTCAGTAGCAGGGAGACCGAGAGGTAGAAATAAACACCTTTCTATTATAAGCCTCCACTCAAAAGGATTCTTTAAAATCTGGACCTCAAGCTTGTGGATTATCCAAGCTTTTTTGTTGTTGTTTGTTCTTTTAATCTACTAAATGCCTTGTATAAGCAAGGCACTGTGCATGCTAATTAGAAGGAAAAAAGGGTGGTCATTTAAAAACTGCACCCCTGGGACTTCCCTGGTAGTTCAGTAGTTAAGACTCTGTGCTGCCAATGCAGGGGTTGCAGTTCAATCCATGGTTGGGGGACTAAGATCCCACATGCCGTGTGATGCTGTCAAAAGATTGAAACAAACAAACAAACCTGAGTTCCTGCCTTCATGGTGTTTAAAGTATAAGGTCCATGAAAGGATAACAGTATAATTTACTCATCTTTAGAAGGTGAGTATAAAAATGAGGTCCCTTGAGTCAATGGTCAGTAAACCACTGACTCAAGTTTTAATACTATGCTGTTCAATTATTCATGCATTTTCTCTTTTCTGCTATTCCAGATAAACATTGTAAGACACTCCAATTTTTGTCTCATATCCTAATCAGCTTTGGTGAAACCTTGAGGAGCTACAGAAGGCAGAGAATGTCCCAGCTGGGATATCAAGCTTTCTTTTCACTAACCAACCCCAAGCTGGGCTAAAAACTGTGCCTGTGGGGTATGCAGGCCAACTGGGACCTGAGAGCCAATCCCACTCTCACCCAGAAGGTAGAGAGAGTGAAGACGATGTCTCATTTCACTTCGGTTTGTATTCCTTTTTCAACTCATTCTTGCCATTTTCACACCTGTTGTTTAGGAAACCTGTGCACCCTTAGAAAATACTATTCCAAGACCTAACTCATTAGCATGAGTAAGTTCAGGCTAATTCTGTACTTCTTTAATGCTCAGGTCACATCTGGAGTGATGATCACTTTCAGGTATCATTTTGTGTGTGTGTGTGTGTGGACTGTAGCCCACCAGGCTCCTCTGTCCATGGGATTCTCCAGGCAAGAATACTGGAGTGGGTTGCCATTTCCTGCTCCAGGGGATCTTCCCAACCCAGGGATCAAACCTGTCTCTTGTTTTTTTTATCTCCTGCATTGGGAGGAGATTCTTTACCACTAGAAATATCCCGAAAAATGGTGACAATAGATAAGAGGCTTATGATCCAGTTTAAACAAAAGGGTTCTAAGGATATTCCACTTGGAAAAGACCCAAATAAATCAAGATGGCTGTCCTATAGTATCTGAAGACCTAGCATATAGCAAGAAACCACTTATTTTTACACTGCTCCAAAATATAGGATAGGGTCCTACATTGTAGGAACACTTAACAAAGGAAAAGAATTAATGACTTTTTAAAATAATTAATGATTTCAACACTTTACCAAAAAAAAAAAAAAAATGTGCTTCTACAATAAGTGGTGACCTCATCAGCCCTGGAAGAATGTAACTACAGGCATAACTGGATTGGTCAGGGTTCTTCAGAAAGATAGACAGGGAATTGGCCCACACAATTATGAAAGCTAACAAGTCCTGCAATCTTGTCTGCAAGCTGGAAACTCAGGAGAGCCAATGGAGTAGGCGCAGCCCAAAGGCTGGTAGACTAGAAATCCAGGAAGAGCCTGGGTCTCAGTTTGAGTGCAGAGACAGGAGAAAATCAATGTCCCAACTTGAAAGTAGTGAAGAGGAGAATTCTCCCTTACTCATGGGGTATGGGAGGAGAAGAGGAGAGTCTTTTTGTTCTGTTAAGACCTTAAACCGATTGGATGAGGCCCATCTATATTAGGGAGGGCAAACTGCTTTACACAGTCTACAGATTCAAATGTTGATCTCATCTAGAAACACCCTGAAAGACAGACCCAGAACAATGTTTTACCACATGTCTGAGCACTCAATGGTGCAAACTGACACAGTAAATTAACTATCACAATAACCATCTATCAAGAACACTGCAGAAAGAATTTCTAAATTACACAAAGATAGGGCCGTCAAAGAAAAGAAGAAGCACCTAGCTATCTCCAATTTCTTTTTCTCAAATACCAGCATAAGGAAGTCAAAATTCTTCCACCACTGATTCCTCTCATGATTACACTTCAGAGAATAGACTGTTTGCCTATATGGCTTCTCCATATGTCAGGCTTCCCTCGTAGCTCAGTTGGTAAAGAATCTGCCTACAGTGCAGGAAACCCGGGTTCAATTCCTGGGTAAGGAAGATCCCCATGGAGAAGGAAATGGCAACCCACTCTAGTATTCTTGCCTGGAGAATCCCATGGACAGAGGAGCCTGGCAGGCTACAGTCCCTGGGGTCGCAAGAGTCAGACACAACTTAGCAACTAAACCACCACCACATATGCTAAACTTCGACTTGGGGGGAAAAATAAACATGTTCAGGAAGTTTGTACTAGGAATTCTAACAAAGCAATAGCACTTGTTTTATCTCACTGTGATAAATTAAAGATGGTCATAATTCTTTTTTTGCTGCTGCTGCTATTAATAGACACAGTCTATTTCCCGTAACCTTGCTTTGACTCACAGAATATGGCAGAAATGATACTGTGCAGTTCCAGACCAAGGTCTTAGGAAGCCTGGAGGTTTCTTCTTAGAGCTCTGACCCACCATGTGCAGAGCTCTAGCTATCCCTCACTAGAGAGACCACATCAAGAGAGAGAAATGCCCAGCGAGTCTTCAGCTGTTCCAGCCAACCCTACTAAAGCATCAGACATTGAAGGGAGGCCACACCAGACACTGCATCCCAGTAGAGCTCCCAAATAAATGCAGTCACATGAAGAACACAGAAGTCACACTACACTGAGATATGAGCTATCCTCGCCCAGCTCTGCCCACATTTTAAAACGATGAGCAATTATAAATTCTGTGTCTAAGTCACTAAGATTTGGTGTGGTTTGTTACGTTAACAGGTAACAGATATATTTACCTGGCAGTATTCTCAATCCTTAGATCAAATAAGCTTTTCTGTTTGCTGGAATAGTCTTGTATCTTATTGCTTACTATGGTGTCACAGCTTAGGAAAACATAGCAAAATAGGTAAGATTTACAATTATTTGTAAAAGCTGAATCTCAAAAACATTATTCTTGGAAATTTTTTCACACAGGAAACTTTAGTGCCTAAGCCATGTTCTTGCATTTGGCTGTTTTCTGAGGGCACAGTTTACTTAGTGCTGAACCGTGGATCAGAGGTAACTGAGAGCCCTAGGAAGCACTGAGCTGGTCTCAAAGAATTTCTTCACTGAAGTCCAAGGTCTGGAGACTGAGTCTTGATATAGGGGATAAGACAGTTACTAACTGTAGTATTTTAAAATATGTACAGAAATTCTTGCTATACCTTCCTTCAAATGCTGGAACCCAGTCAACTCCTTCTGAGTAGAGGCTATAATTCGTAACTTGCTTCTAATGAATATAATATGGCAGAAATGAGAATATTACATCAGTCTATATGAAAAATCTCTCTGTGGCTTCCTCCTTGCTCTGTCTGTGGTCATTTGCTCTGAGGAAGCCAGCTACCCTGCTGTGAAGACATTTGAGCAGCCCTATGAAGTGGCCCTTATAACAAGGAAGTGGGGTGGGGTCTCTTGGTCAACAACCAATAATGAACCAAGTCTCCTATCATCAACCATGTGAGTGAACCATCTTCCAAAGAGATCATCCAGACCCAGTAATGACTTCAGATGACTGCAGCCCCAGCTAGCACCTTGACTGTAACTTCATGAGCCATCCTGAGCCAGAGGCACCAAGCTAAGCTGTTTCCAAATTCCTGATCCACAGAAACTAAAATGTTTGAGGTTAAGCCACTCAGTTTTATGGTTACCAAGCAATAGAAGGTAATACAAAGCTTTGGGATTTGGGGCATGTGTGCTGCTGCTACTGCTGCTAAGTCTCTTCAGTCGTGTCCGACTCTGTGCGACCCCATAGACGGTAGCCCACCAGGCTCCCCCGTCCCTGGGATTCTCCAGGCAAGAACACTGGAGTGGTTTGCCATTTCCTTCTCCAGTGCATGAAAGTGAGAAGTGAAAGTGAAGTCACTCAGTCGAGTCCGACTCTAGTGACCCCATCGACTGCAGCCCACCAGGCTCCTCCATCCATGGGATTTTCCAGGCAAGAGTACTGGAGTGGCGTGCCATTGCCTTCTCCGGGGGCATGTGTAGCTAACAGTAAAGGAGGACCCTAGGAACATCATAACTTATTCTCTAAGCAAATACTAATAGAATGGTGGTCTAGATAGTTCAATAAACACATCCATCCCTTTTTAAGGGCAAGCTGGGAGACTACCACATCTCTTCCAGTTCTCTTGTCAAAACTCTTCTTAAAGAGGCTCTTGAGAATCTAAAAAACAGAACCCTTAGGATAAAAGGTTTGGAGCATCCCATATTATGGGCCAGGTTGGAAACCTGAGTGTCTTGAGCTGTTCTACCAGCCACATAGGCCTTGGGAGAAGCCAAACTCTTTCTTTCTAAATAACACAATAGATCAGTAAAAATCTATAGAATTTCATTTTCAAAGTCCCCCCCCCCCCCACCCCAGACACATACTGCATATTGCCACCTAAGGTAAAACTGACTTGGGAGTAGCACACAATGAAAATCAGTGTATCTAACCATTCTGTTTTATTTATTGATTATGCCAAAAACTTTTGACTGTGTAGATCACAACAAACTGTGGAAAGTCTTCAAGAGATGGGAATACCAGACCACCTTACCTGCCTCCTGAGAAATTTGTGTGCAGGTCAAGAAGAAACAGTTAGAACTGGACATGGAACAACAGACTGGTTTCAGATTTGGAAAGGAGTACATCAAGGTTGTATACTGTCACCCTGCTTATGTAACAATGCAGACTACATCAGGCAAAATGCCAGGCTGGATGAAGCACAAACTGGAATCAAGATTGCCAAGAGAAATATCAATAACCTCAGATACTCAGATCTAAAGAGGAACTAAACAGCCTCTTGATGAAAGTGCAAGACGAGAGTGAAAAAGCTGGCTTAAAACTCAATATTCAAAAAACGAAGATCATGGCATCCAGTCCCATCACTTCATGGCAAATAGATGGGGAAACAATGGAAACAGTAAGAGACTTCATTTTCTTGGTCTCCAAAATCACTGCAGATGGTGACTGCAGCCATGAAATTAAAAGACACTTGCTCCTTGGAAGAAAAGCTATGACCAACCTAGACAGCATATTAAAAAGCAGAGATATTACTTTGCTGACCAAAGTCTGTCTATTCAAAGCTATGGTTTTTCCAGTGGTCATGTATGGATGTCAGAGTTGGACTGTGAAGAAGGCTGAGCACTGAAGAATTGATGCTTTTGAACTGTGGTGTTGGAGAAGACTCTTGAGAGTCCCTTGGACTGCAAGGAGGAGTTCAGGCCAGTCAATCCTAAAGGAAATCAGTCCTGAATATTCTTTGGAAAGACTGATGCTTGAAGCTGAAACTCCAATACTTTGGCCACCTGATGTGAAGGACTGATTCACCGGAAAAGACCCTGATGCTTGGAAAGATTGAAGGCAGGAGGAGAAGGGGATGACAGAGGATGAGATGGTCGGATGACATCACAGACTTGATGGACATGAGTTTGAGCAAGCTCTGGGAGTTGGGGATGGACAGGGAAGCCTGGCATGCTGCAGTCCATGAGGTCACAAAGAGTCAGACATGACTGAGCGACTGAACTGAAGTGAACCATTCTCTGTAGTGATGATAAAGGATTACAAGAGACATACAGTTTGTCTGGGCTAATCAAAAGCTTCCCCTGGAAACCTACACCTTCTACACAGTCATAGCTCTCAGCCTAAAAATAAAGCGTAGTTAGCTTAGTCACTCAGTCGTGTCCGACTCTTTGCGACCCCATGAATCGCAGCATGCCAGGCCTCCCTGTCCAACACCAACTCCCGGAGTTCACCCAGACTCACATCCATTGAGTCAGTGATGCTATCCAGCCATCTCATCCTCTGTCATCCCCTTCTCCTCCTGCCCCCAATCCCTCCCAGCATCAGAGTCTTTTCCAATGAGTCAAATCTTCGCATGAGGTGGCCAAAGTACTGGAGTTTCAGCTTTAGCATCATTCCTTCCAAAGAAATCCCAGGGCTGATCTCCTTCGGAATGGACTGGTTGGATCTCCTTGCAGTCCAAGGGACTCTCAAGAGTCTTCTCCAACACCACAGTTCAAAAGCATCAGTTCTTCGGCATTCAGCCTTCTTCACAGTCCAACTCTCACATCCATACATGACCACGGGAAAAACCATAGCCTTGACTAGACGAACCTTTGTTGGCAAAGTAATGTCTCTGCTTCTGAATATGCTATCTAGGTTGGTCATAACTTTCCTTCCAAGGAGTAAGCGTCTTTTAATTTCATGGCTGCAGTCACCATCTGCAGTGATTTTGGAGACCCCCAAAATAAAGTCTGACACTGTTTCCACTGTTTCCCCATCTATTTCCCATGAAGTGATGGGACCAGATGCCATGATCTTCGTTTTCTGAATGTTGAGGTTTAAGCCAACTTTTTCACTCTCCACTTTCACTTTTATCAAGAGGCTTTTTAGTTCCTCTTCACTTTCTGCCATAAGGGTGGTGTCATCTGCATATCTGAGGTTATTGATACTTCTCCCGGCAATCTTGATTCCAGCTTGTGTTTCTTCCAGCCCAGCATTTCTCATGATGTACTCTGCATATAAGTTAAATAAGCAGGGTGACAACATACAGGCTTGACGTACTCCTTTTCCTGTTTGGAAGCAGTCTGTTGTTCCATGTCCAGTTCTAACTGTTGCTTCCTGACCTGCATGTAGATTTCTCAAAAGGCAGATCAGGTGGTCTGGTATTCCCATCTCTTTCAGAATTTTCCACAGTTTATTGTGATCCAAGCAGCTAATACAACATATGCGGCTCAGTAGTGTGCTTAGTTAATGGTTAATGGGCACCAGATCTCTATATAACACAATTTGAGAGGAAAAATTAGGAGCAATTGAGGAATTCTGTTAATTTCTCCATAATATTTACTTTCTTTTAGCTCAGGAAGGGTGAATGGTTTCATATTCTGTGCCAATTCTGACCCACTGGCAGTAGCCTAAAACACAGCATTAGATGGTTTTTATGGACAACTATGTGCCTCATGTGCTTTCAAGGCAAAGGGAAGAAAGCACACGTGCTCTGAATCTTCCATTCCTCTGGTAGAAGAAAAAAGGCCAACCTATCAGAGAAGGGCTGAAAAGGATTGTTCATTCTTATCTAGTCATCAGTTGGTTGGACCCGTAAGAGAAAGACTGCAGTAAACACTGATCTATGGTTCAGCACCTGCCTTTGCTATTATTTGTTATCAAGGGCAAGTGAATCTGGGTGGTGGGGTGGGACGGAGCAAGAATTGGGAGAACTTACTTCTTAAGTATATCCTATATGCAAAGCTCTTTATACTCATCTCATTCAATTCTAATAAACTATTTCTGTTATAGGTAAGAATGATGGAGTTCAGAAAGCTTAAGTTTTTTACAGTTACACGATTCAAAGCCCAAGTCTGTCTGACACCAAAGACTATATTCTTTTCAAAATTTCAAAAGATCAACTGTGTAGCCTGTGAATCTGTACAGGATACAGAGGAGAGAAATGAGATTGTGTCCAGAAGGCACAACCACAGAATTGATAACATTTATTTTTCTTAAAAGAAACATGTTTTGGACATAACTCATATTTCAAGGAAATGAGTGAAATCTATAACTGAGAGAAAATATTTCAACCTTAATACATCCAATATTGTGACATGTGAAGTCTTGAATAAGCAAGAAAATTTACTGTGTTTCCAGAGGTTTTGGAAGTTAAATTAGAAATCAGGATGCAGTAATAACCTAAATGGGAAAAGAACTTGAAAAAGAATAGATACATGTAATACACATAACTGGATCACTTTGCTGTACACCTGAAACCAACAAAACACTGAAAATCAACCATACTTCAAAATAAAAATTTTAAAAAATCAAGATGCATTTTCTACAAAACTAAGTCATTCTCATTTATGAAAAACTAATAATGAAATGTCCACGGAGTCAACATTTTAACCTGTTACAGATGTTAACAGCATTTTTAAAACACAGCTAGTTTCCTGTCAAATTGTTATGATTCAAATGATGAAACACGCTAGCAGCTAAAATTCACCAGATAAGAAAAATGCTTCAAGTATCACTTTATCACTTCCATATTGAGAAAAATGAACATTAGGAGTTGCTGACAAAAGAATTTTAGTTTTAAAGTATTTGGATAGCTATCACTGAAAGTTTCACTTTGACATAAAATGTAGCAGGATATGGAAGACACCAAAACAAAGCACAAGGTAAAATACTAAAAATTGCATTAAAAAAAAAAAAAATACTAAAAATTTCCTTCCATATTTGGTTCAACACTAATCACATTTTCCTGCAACTAACTGTAGTAGCTTAATAAGCTCCTACATAGTTCAGGTATATGCCACAAATACTCACATAAAGTAAATTTTAAAGTAATGATAAGTCTATATTTTTAAAAATCAGTAGCAAATGTTAAACAAATCAACAATGTAGTTGTGCATCTAAATCTGATGTAATATAAAAAATAGAGAAATCTATATGTATTTGTGTTTTGGGGAGCATCAAGAGGACTCCATTGTATAGAATTCTCCCCATCTTATCCCTTGGCCTGGACCATTGGTTTTCCAGTGGTAAAGTCCTACATCTAGGCTACCAGAATATGGGCTACTAGCTCTTCTCCCCAGTAAGATGGCAAAGTTTCTCTTTCTCTCTCTCATTCTGTCTTGCCACCCCTCCCACAACCCTTCTACAACTGCTGCTAGTATTCTTCTTAATTGTATTATTTTATATCCAATTTTCTTAACCATAATCCACCCATGATCTCTAACACATACCATGCTGAAGCATGTTGATATTGACAATTACTCAGTGTAACATTTACTAATACAAAAAAAGGGCAAGTAGCCATAACTGAGTGAATACAAACAAAATTAGGCAAATGTCAACCTGAGTGAGATCACTGTTTTTGAATCCCATAATGTTCAATATAGGCAGTTTTACAAAAATGAATTATGAAACACAAAGACAATAGAAATATAAGTTATTTATTAATCAATCCACTTACAAAGCAGGTGGCTTAATGCAAGCTTATCGACATCTTCACATATGATCCATGGGAACATGTCTTCCACATACAGACAGTGATGTTACTGACTGATGCATTTGCATTCTGGGGCATATTAAGCATATTTAGACAAATAAAATTAGGCTATCCTGTATATGAAAGTATCTTGATAATATGCATCCTGAAGTGGATTAAAACTTTCTCCAAAAGAGAAATGTTAGTACATTAACTTAACTTTAATATTCTATATTATGCAGTAAATCTTAACTATAGAAATTAAAAATTTTAAATCAGTGATCGACTCTTGGTAATGTATGAAGTGGGAGTCTAAAACCAGAGCAACAGTAGGTTGACAGTATAATTTCTGCCTCACAGTATCTGCAGATTTACTGTTTTCAAGCTTAAAGAGAAATAAAACAAGAGACATGTAGATTCAGCTGACTTTATTTATCTTTAAACTAATAAAAATCCCTTTAAAAGTGATTCTGGGACCTTTAGAAGTTCTATGAATGCATAGATACCTGCCGATGACTGCAATTCTAAATCCTGACTAAATGTGTTTACAAAAATCAATGTAAGCAGATATCTTTACTATGCGTGCTTAGCAGAAGACTGAATGAAATTCTACATGTCTTCTTCAATTTCCCTAAAATTTTGTTAAATCTGCAAGTATATACAATCCAGCTAATTGAAATTAATATTTAGTGTTCATCAGAGCTGTTTCACAGCAGCAAAAATTGAATCTGGGAAATAAAGTTCTAAATGATGGAGGAAAAAGATAAATACAATAGGAACAGCAGTCTAAATGTATGGTATTAATATTCAACTCTATCTGCATTGTGCTAAAAGGAAAAGGATACACCAAGAAGAATTCTATTGATCACTCTGGTGATGTGAGTACCACCTGCATCTGATTGAAAATGGTTTGTATTCTGTTCCCGGTAATAAGGATGGTATTGAACTCAGAACTCCATATTGTAAATATACAGCAGCCATTTTGTCCTAATTAAGGAATGTCTTAATACACAATATTATCATTTTCTAGAGGATCTTTATACATTAAACTAAAGTACATGATTGATTAAATTAAACGTTAGTAATGGATAAAAAAATTCATAATTCTCAAGACCCGGTACTATGTAAAAAACAAAAAGACCACAAAATCCTACTTACTAAAGCAGCTAATCTTGCCTGCAAGTTCAGGGTCACAAGCCCATAATATGTGCAAAGAAATGCAATACAAGGAACCATGCAAAAATACAGTAAAATGATACAGGAAAAATGTCAAATCTAGAAAAAAAAAAAGCTTTTATAAATACATCAAAATCAACTGTATACATAAACTGTAGGTCTAGCATTAGTTGTACCATGTAGCAGAGCCAGCACTCTTAAGTTCAAGGCTTCCGAATCTGCGCAGGTAAGTCATGCCATCTTTGGTTGACTGCAGTACCAGGAGGGTGGGAATGAGAGGGAGGGTAAGAGTTCTGAAACATGGTGTCAACTTTCACTTGGCAGCTGGGCCTCAATGTCCACTCTGCAAATGGGGCACTTCTTATTGGTGATCAACCACTGGTCAACACACACTTGGTGGAAAAGGTGCATACAGGGAAGGCGTCTATTATAAGTAAACAAAACAAAAAGCAAAAGTTAATTTTATGACAAGTGCAGTGGCATTTAAACAAATGATACATGTAATACTTCAGTAATGGTCTGAAGTTACTAAACATTTTCTCTTCTGTTAAAAAAGAACAAAAAAACCCCTCCCTACTCAAGATTATATACCTACATTAAATTAATACTTTGGGCACTGTAATGTATTAATATATAATTAATCAAATTATATGAATTTGATTCTTCAGCTGTGACAGTTAATTATCTTGGTGATAATACAAGATAATTAACTGTCACAGCTAAAGAATCAAATTATATAAGACCTCAAGAATTTTAAGAACAACTACAGTAATAATTATTCCAGCTTTGTTTCTATACATGAGCTGCCAATGTATTGGAGTTGGCAATATGTTCCCCACAACATAATACTGTAAATATATTTTTAATATCAAATCACTGTATTTATGAAGCACTTCCCAAAAAATTCTCACTTAATTCTCTCTCAAAAGAATTCTGTAAACACACAGCAGCCATATCATACTAATTAAGGAATGTCTTAATATACAATATTATTTTCGGTCTAGAGGATCTCTTTAACACATCAAAGTACATGATTGATTAAAGGTTATTAATATTGTTTCATGAGGTCATTTTCATGTTCTATCGTACTATGCTACTCTTTTAAAAGCAGATTAAACAGCTATGTTTGCTTTAGTACAGTACACTATCAATTAGAAATAGAGAAATAAATAAAGCTTCCATGCACTAACATGCTAATATCAAACCTAACAGTAGAATAAAGGTTACTGACTTAAGTGTCAATTTCAACTTCCACCACTGTTGAGTTGTTGTACATTTCAGATTTCATATTTTGTAAAAACAGCTAAAAAGAGGTGTTCTAATTACTCTCTGCACAGTATTGTCAATACTATAAAAAACAATTATCTATATTTATAAATCTTCATTGGAAATACAGTGTTCAAACAACCTTCTATGTGATATAGTAGACAATAAAAGTTTATAACTTTTTTTTCTCTTAGTCAACTGACAAAATAGGATACAGTTGTTATATATGTTATAGAACTTGCTTCATATGGGATTATGTTACATTAGAAAAAACAGAATAGGAACAAAACAGTTACTTAACAGATTATAAAAAGAAAAGTCTAAAATATTTGGTTAGCATAATAACATTTTCTAAATCACATAGGTGCAAGAAGAAAACAGTCTACAAACTGAGAGGAAATTTTAGGACAAGATCACTTTACAAATGATGATGTAAAACAAACTGCATGGAGCTAATCTGGATCCCTCTCTTTAAGCTTTGGAGAAACATTAATATACATGTTTTGGCCTCCAAAGTCTCTCATCTCTCAAGTTCTCCATCCTATAAGATTCAAATAAGACAATACTGACCACAAAATCTCCCTGGCCAAGTCTTGGTGTGGCCCTAAAGCAGGTAGTATATTTCTCTTTGATGTTAATACAGGAACTTAATCTTTTCACTGTTTTATTCACTATTAGAAGACAATTCTACATATCAGAGACTGGTAACAGGGTATGCTAGGAGTAATCTTTATTTGGTTTCTGGTCTGCTTTATAATAAAATTCCTCTTATTCTGGCTGTGTTGCAGGTCTGTGGGAGATTAGTTCCCCGACCGAGGACTGAATCAGCACCCTCAGCAGCTCAAAGTGCAGAGTCTTAACTACTGGGCGACAAGAGAATTCCCTCAAATAAAATCTCTTGTCCAGTTTTGACAATGAATTTTAGATAATTAGTGTTTAGTTACCTCACATCTTCACCTTCCTCTAAAATAGACAAACAGATAGTACATTTTTCCTCTGTGTCTTCCTCAGTCCCTTCTTCCCCATCTTGTTTGCAGTGCAGTTTCCTCTGTGAGAACCAATCAGTTGTTACCTTGTTAGTAGAGATGACATTATTGAACAACTGAGTAAAGTTTGTGTTTATTTGAAAAACAAAACAAAACAAAACCATACATTCACCCACAACATATTTCCCAGATAAAACTGCCATGAATTAAAGGATGAATTAAGTGACTATTATCAATGAAGTGTTCTCGTAAGACCCTTAAATAATCAGCATCAAAATTAAAAGTAACAGATATTCATTAGTCTGAAATCTATCATTTCTAACCCAGTATATATAATCAGGATCATATACACTATTCTGTCCCATCATGAGGCACAGTCAGATAAACTTTGTTTCATTAATAAATGTTTCAGATAATGTTCAAAAATGAATGCCAGTTATAATATTTAGCTTAAACAGTTGAGAGGACTTACATTTAATGGTAATATCCCATTAATACTCTTAGGAAAAGGGTGAAAAATACAACGAACAGTCATTTTCAAACTTCATTAGTCTCTATAGTATAGAACATTGTTTATTGAAAGAAATTTATTTAACATGCCTACTCCACATCTTCTAGATGTAACACTACATAAGGAATATAAGGGTAGAATATAAGAAATGTAGGTCAATTAAGTTCCCATCCAAACAACTGACTAGCTAAATTATGGTACCACTATAGGATGGAATTCTGTATAAGCTATTAATAAGAATATGGGTCATCTGTAGGTGCTGATATAGAATAAAAAGAAAATGGACAAAAACTGTATGCATATTATCTCCTTTGAGTTATTTTTAAAAGTGGAAGAAAAAATATATACATATGCACATTATTAAAAATACTTGGAAGATTACCTAAGAAATCTTTAAGCATGATTTTTCTTCTGGGAAGGAAAACTAGCATCTTTAGAGTAACAGACTTCAATTTATAGTTTTAGATTTTTTAACCATATGCATATATTGTTTTAATAATAAAAAAATGTAGCTGATAGACTCCATAAACTTGAAAAAAGTCCATGATATTAAATGTTATGCATTTCAACAATAATGTAGATGTTTCATAGAATAAATGCTTACCTTTTTGTATTTATGTGGATATGTACATCTTTCAATTGTCCCCTGGGATGCTCCACGATTGACATTTCCTAATCTTTCTTCTAAATGAATAAGTTCCTGAAGAAGAAGAAGAACTAGTATTAAAAGCCAGTATTATTATTCCTTGAACTGCACAGTCAGTATTGTAAAAGCAATAAAGTACCATATTTATAAACATGCAATGTAGAGTATTCAAAAACCCATATATGGTAAGGCAAATGGCTGTTTGTAACTATTTTTCAGCTAACTGAAGTGGTATGGCAAAGTTATCTTTGTAGACTAGAGCAGCGTATTACCACAGATCCTATGTAAGTCAGTAAGCATGTATGCATCTAGATGAAGTCACTGCAGGAAAATAGGGAAACAAGTCAAACAATAATTCTTGACTCCAACTTCCAAACTGACATGAAGAAACAAAACTTGAATCATATTTAAATGATCTGTTCTTCCAGAAAATTCAAAGATATTTAGCAAAAAACTGAGTTACTTAGGTTTCTTTTTCTATAGCAATGCTTCTCTAAAAACTAAGCTTAGTCAAAAAGCATTAGGCATTGATTATAGTAGAAAAAATATTTTAAAAACCTAAATGTTTTTCTAGAAGAATGGTTAAATAAATTATATTCACCTACCCAGGAGAATATCAGAACTATCAAAAACAATGTACTAGTCAAAAAACTGATAGTACTTATTTCCCAGATATATTGCAAAGAGTAGATTTATAGAAAAAATGTTATCACTAAATTCTAATGTATTACAAGTATCACTTGGGTTCAGTAAAGCATATACGTCTAGTTCATTTAAAAAATTTTAAACTTCTTATTTTGTATTGGGGTAGAGCCAATTAACAATGTTGTGATAGTTTCTAGTCAACAGCAAAGGGACTTGGTACATACAATACATGTATCCATTCTCCCTCACACTGCCCTCCCACCCAGGCTGCCATAAACATTGAGCACAGTTCCACGTACTGCATTTATTTAAAAAAAAAAAAAAAAAAAAAAGCATTAAGATTTTTCTCGCACATTTAATGGTATGGTTCTTTATCTGATATTTATATTTATTTAATAAATTCCTACATTCTTCTATTATTAGATATTTTCAATTACTCTTCTTCAATATTTGGGTAATTTCTGATGCTAAGATTAATATTACTAATAAATCTTTCTATAATAATCCCTAGAAGCAATATAGATGTGTTACTGCCTTTTGATCCTCAGTCACTGCAGCAATCCTATACTTGTAACTATTAATATTACACATGCTGTCTTTTTGCAATACAGATACTATGGCAAATATCTTCATTAATGCTATTACGTACCTCAAAATTGCCCCTGAAAGGACCTCTGAATGATGTTCCATCCAAGCCTGATGAAATGTAACGAATGTGAGGATAGCCTGCCATGTCAGGAACCTATTTTAAGAGAACTGGTAAGCTAAACGAATTAAGAACAGGCTCAAGTTTTACTGCTACCATTGAATAATTCAGATACTCAATTTTCTCCATCTAGCTTCTCAAAAAAATCAACTTCAGGAAGTATACATAACTCCAAAAAAGGCATTCTGTTAACAGGTTCCTCTTCAAAAGTGATCTCATTTATAATAACTTTTAAATTATCATCAGAAGGAAAAAAACAGAAACAGCAGTTTCATGAGATAACAGATTCTCTTCTACTTGACTTATTTTGCACAAAGAATCCTAAGTAGAGAATACTCAAACCCAAGAATGATGCTCTTAGTAGCCTAAACATATACAGAGTAAAATTTTCATAAGATCTGGTCAATTTCATACAATATTGTAAAGTAATTAGTCCAATTAAAATAAATAAATTTATATTAAAAAAAAAAGGTGGTCAATTTCAGAGAGCTTTATTATACAGTATTAAGAAACAGAAATGCATACAATTTTCTAACAAAATTTAATTTCGGATAAAAGTTTTATTTCCCTTTCTCTAACTCCCAAATAGCCAAAGGTACCTTTGGCTGCTCTTTTGGTTTGGTTCTATTAGTGAAAGGTTTAACAGTTTCTAATTTTTTATTAGCTAAGGTCAACCTTCACAATCTTATTTGTGAGCTCACCTACTTGACAGAATTTGTTTGTAACTCCAAAATCAATAGTTGTGCTCTCACAAGTCATTCACAGACCTGCACAGAGCAGCAAAAAAAATCTGAGTTACCCAGTATGTGCTCCCAGCTGAGGAAGAACAAGACCTTGCCCACTTGTTTCAGTTCTTACACTGTAAACAAGTGTCTTTTTTGCAATGTATTAAGTGCAATGTTTTTCACATTTTTGTACTTTTCAGAGGTCATTTTGTTGTTTAAACTGATCCTCAAACATAATGCTTAATTGTTAGCTAGGGTTCCTAAGTGCAAGAAGGCTGTGATGTGCCTTATGGAGAAAATACGTGTACATAAGCTTCATTCAGGCATGAGTTATGGTGTCATGAGCATGGCCATGTGCTCAATGTCAATGAATCAACAGTAAATATCAAATAAGGTGTCTCTAGACAGAAAAATACATTAAACAAGGTTATGCATTGGTTGTTGGACTGGAAGCTTGCAATAACCTAGGGCTGTATTTACCCTGCGAATAATGGTTCACTATCTATTTTACCAGCATTCACAGTAACTCTATACTACATTAACTACCATGAATAACAAGAGCTGACCCTAGTGTTAGGAAAGGGATATTCTAAGACCATTCTTGCATTTTTATAAACAAATCTCCAGAATTATTTGGCTTCTACTAAATCATAATACACTTCTAGCATGTTTTACAGCTTTAAAAGACAGTTCACACATGGAAAAGAATTTAAAATAAGCAATAATTTTTACCCTTTCAATAGTCCATTATTTAAGTATCTGCAACTTTCCTTATAATCAAGATCAATAGTATCCAGCTCTAAGCAGATAACCTATCTTTCTACATATCTCCAAGAGAAATGAAAAAATCAGAAAGGAACTCCTGCCTTCCAAATTACTTAAACCTGCACGTCTCCTGTAACCCTCCCTAGCCTCCTTTCTCTAACTTCTGGGGATAAGCTTCCTCCTTCTCTTACCCAAAGGTGAGCTCTATCATTTGCTCCCCTTTTCTCTTGTTTCCCCAACCTGGACCACCCTTAACTGCTACCCACCCTTTTCCTGTATATCTTCAAACAAGTCCTCCCTAATGCTACCACTGTTTTGTCTTAAACCTGAAATTACCTTCAAGTTTCTCCAAACCCAGGTTCTCTCTTTAATCCTAATAGTGAGAGAGTGTTAGTCACTTAGTCATGTCCGACTCTTTGCCACCCCGTAGACTAGAGCCCGCCAGGCTCCTCTATTCATGGAACTCTTCAGGCAAAAATACTGGAGTGGGTACCCACTCCTTTCTCCAGGGGACTGTACCTACCCAGGGATCAAACCTAGGTCTCTGGCATTGCAGGCAGATTCTTTACCATCTGAGCCACCAAGGAAGAATCAATCCTGGACCAAATGCCAATGCTATTTCCCACTTTCCCTTCACAGCCAAGTTTATAAGGCAAGTAGTTTATATTTAATCTCCACATATTTTAACTTTCCCTACCTTACTGTGATCTAAGAGGCACCCCAACCTCCATCCCTCACCATTACTGAAATCACTTTGACAAAAGCTGCCAAAAACCACTCTAATGCCAAATGCATTCAACATATTTCAAACTTTACTTTTTTGTGATGAAACACTACTGACCGTATTATTTTGACATTATTCTAACTTTGTTTCTCCTCAATTACCCTAGCCAATTCTTGGAATTATTTGTTTGAAGTACACTTATTGTTGTTGTTTAGTTGCTAAGTTGTGTCTGATTCTTTTGTGACCACATGGACTGTAGCCCACCAGGTTCCTCTTACCACTGAGCCACCTAGGATGCCCTGAAATATAGTATTATCATTTAAATACAGTATTATTATTGGCCAAGGTTCTTTCAATCTCTCATCACCTTTGCACATTTTTCTTAGAAATCTAATCCTCTTCCATGGATTCATGTAATATGACAGACATATGACACATGTAATATTTTATATTGACAGATCACAACCTCTTTAACTCAAAGACCAGTTTATTCTTTGGAGATCCAGACCATAAACCTAACTTCCTACTGGACAGTCCACCCTGACACACATATATCTCAGATTCAGTATGTCCAAAATCTAACTCATTTAACCCCTTCCCTCGGAGAAGGCAATGGCACCCCACTCCAGTACTCTTGCCTGGAAAATCCCATGGACGGAGGAGCCTGGTAGGGTGCAGTCCATGGGGTCGCAAAGAGTCAGACAGGACTGCGCGACTTCACTTTCACTTTCATGCATTGGAGAAGGAAATGGCAACCCACTCCAGTGTTCTTGCCTGGAGAATCCCAGGGATGGGGGAGCCTGGTGGGCTGCCATCTGTGGGGTCGCACAGAGTTGGACACGACGGAAGCGACTTAGCAGCAGCAGCAGCAACCCCTTCCCTAAATCCTCATCTAATATTCTCCAAATTAGTGAACGGCAGCGCCATACACCTAACAACCAAAGTAGATATCTGGGAATCATCTTAAATATTACTCAAACAGAGCCCATCATTTTTAGGTCAACTGCCACTGCCCTTGTTCAAGCATTCATCAACTTTCATCTCTTCTACTATAATGTGTCCTTGCTTCCACCATGAAATCTATTTTCCACACAACTGAAGAGATGGTCTATTTAGGTACAATCTGATCAAGACATTCCTCTTTCAATGAAGCCTAAGTTCTAGTTTCTTGGCAGGGCACATATTTCATTGCTGAGTGACCTTCACCCCTAAGATCTAGAAACAGCAACTTGGATTTCCCTGTGCTTTTATGCTATTTGAAAGCTCTTTGCATGATGTAGCCACTTTAAGAGTACCATTCTCAATTCCAAAGCTTGCTTAGAAGTTGCATGTATAACTTGGAAACCTTCTCTGCAATACTTCTACTCCTACAAAACTACTCACTTCTCTCTATAACACAATATGTATTATGTGAAAGGCAAACTCAATTTTTGCTGAATTTGCTCTTTAGAACTCAAGCTGGTATCAACAAAATCTGAATCCGCTCAAATCAGTTACAGAGAATTAGTATAGTCTTTCTACTGATCAGAAAATAAAGTATGAATGCATCAGAACAGACCCATTACCATTTATGATGATAAAGCACATATCTCACTAAAAGTGGATAAAGATTATCATGTCGGTATAAAAGGAAAAAAATGTCATTTTTTACATCAAGAAGAATATATGTAACATTACAAACACATATTTTACTGTATCTAATACCTTCTTATAGCACAATTTAAATCTAATAATAATAATTCTAATCCTCTACTGAAACACCTATTAACAACTAATACATTAAAAATATTTCCAAAAAATAATTTAGAAAAGGAAGAACAGTTTTTGAAGGCAACTATGTCAGAATTTTGAAATCTTCCTATTTTACCATTAAAGGTAGAGCTCCTAACTGCAAGTGATGAAGCCGAGGTGGTGCATGGTAATGGGCCAAGTGAGGATGTAATGCTCCAGGTGTATAAGTAGCTGCAGTTACTCCAGCTTCAATTCCCAGTTCCCTGACAAAGGAGAACATTTTAAATGTTAGACATCCTTACAGTGTCTATTATCAACAGAAATGCAGAAGTATGTTTACATTTTTTAATGTCATCTGAAGATTCTTATCTTAGCTGAGTAAAAAGATAATTTAGCCCAAAAGATATACCTAATAATTTCAAGTTCATTTTAGAAACCAAAATTCAAAGGTTCAACTTTGTGACCATGAGGAGCAAGGCATTTGTATCCAGTTTCACACTTTACAAAGGAAGGACATATAATGAGTGTCCCTAAGGTTCCTTCCAATCTAAAAGTCTGATTTTTCATGAGAAGCACATACAATTGAGTTTACTTTTTTGGTTTATATGAATGTTGCTTCCAGGTCTTTTGTTTGTTGGATAGTGCCTCTGGATTGTTGGCATCAAGGATAATTCGAAGAGTAAACATTTCTATACCTTATAAAGCAAGGGTAAACAACATTTTAGAAAGTAAAACTGGTAAATATCAAATCTTCATTTATTTATTCTCATTTTATATTTTGTCTGAAAAGTCATTGTGGATCAAGATCTCAATAACTACCTACAGACAACAGATTCAGAAAGAAAATTAATGCAAATTTGCCTCCATTTCTCTAGGAAACAACTCAAGCCTGGAGAATCCAGGCTGGATCTCCCTTGTCAATAGCAGGGGTTAAGGGAGGTACAGCAAATGTGAGTACAAAGGTGGAGGTGCTGGATAAAGAAGATATGAAAAATTTAGGGTTTTTACTTTGATGGTCAATCTCTGAGAAACAACAACAACAAAAAAGTTCTACTCCAGTTTGACAGGGTTCCCTGCCCTAGAACTCAAGTTGCTACTCCTTCCTCCCCGAGTCTCTTATGACTCACCCAGAGACAGTGAGTCACAGCTAAGCTGGAATTCAGTTTCTCTGTATTATCCTTAAAAAAAAATTTATATATCTAGTTATTTGCTGTGCTAGGTCTTAGTTGCAACACTCAGGATCTTCAATCTTGTTGTGACATGTGGGATCTTTACTTTCGGAATGCGAACTCCTAGTTGCAGCATGTGAGATCTAGTTCCTTGACCAGGGATTGAACCCAGACTCCCTGCACTGAAAGTCCAGTCTCAGCCACTGGACCACCAGGCAAGTCCCCACATTACCCTTCCCCTACAAAGTATCTCTTCCAACCTTTTCTACCACAAGAAACTGATCACAGCCCTGAAATAAATAAGATACTGACCAGGCAGATCTCTCTGGAGCCTGTCGAGGATGTGAGGACATAGTCTGAGGCACATGAATATGATGCCCGTGACCATAATTTGGGTGCATCCTATGTGGATGGGGTGGGGGGCGTTCATGTGCCCGCCTGGAAACACAGAACACAAAAAGACCACTGGAAATAATTGAATAATTGGTTATTTCTTAATGTAGAAAAAAACAATCTAGTATTAATATTATAAACATCTATAGTCTTGAAATTAACTCTGTAACAATAAATTATAAAATGCAATATAAAATAACTTAATGATTAACAATAAATCAAGAAACCATAGTCCCACAAATTCTCACTACTCATTTATTTCAATGTCTCCAATCCAAATATCATCCAAGGGAAAAAACAGTATCTTTATAATCTTTATACGGCAGATATTTTAAATAGAATAACAGGAACTAAATGAAAATAAAATTTTAAAAATTAATACTCCAGCATATGCTATAGACACAAGGAAGTTGTTTTATATAAACATATAAAACAGAAGAAATGGAAACTATCTTGCTTCATCTTTTTGCTTTAATAATATTCATCCATTTTAATGGATAAAACTTCTAAGTAAAAAAAAACAAAAAAACTTCTAAGGAAAAAAATTTAACCGGTGCATTTTCTTCAAACACATGCAAATACATGTCAACACATCTGGGAAACTGGTATTACTTCTATTCACACTCTTTATTCATCAGTCCAGCTTACTCTATTTTCTCTTTCTAAAGTCTGTCAAATTTACAAATGCAAATAATAATAAAGTTCTAAACGAATGGCACTTGAGAGAAAACAGTTCTAGGGATTCATTTTTATAGTCTAATTCTTATTTTCTACTAGTTTCAAACACATATACTGATTTTTCATGTTTAACCTTAAGGATTCAGAACAAGTAATTTTCTAGATACTGGAAGATAGAAATATTAATTGGCAACTTTCTTTATAAAGAGTTACTATATTAAAATGACAGAAATAGTCACAGATTGTAAATATAACCTTAAATTATATAACTAAAGAAAGAAGTTAAACAAGAGCCAGATTATTGATTAAATCAAGAGTCTGCAAACATTCTGTAAGAGCCAAATACTTAATACTGCTTGCTCTATAGGCCACATGGTTTCTGTTGTAACTACTCAACCTGGTTTTTGTAGTGTAAAAGAAGCTACAGACAATATATAGATGAACCAGTGTAGCCATTTTCCTGCATAACTTTAATAGGCAAGCAGAATAAGACCAACAAAGTACACTGCCCCAAATTAGAACATCAGATCCTGAGTTTTGCAAAGAAAACAAAAAGTTCTTTTTGTTTTTATAGTCTTTTCATATGAAATAACCTTTTATAAAATTTTTATGTCAGCACCTACAACTCAGGATAAGACATTCTGGTTAGAAAAAAATTAATTTCCTAGTGAACTGAGGATTAAGTATAGCTATATCACTTCTGAAGACTTTACAATTTTAAAAGCCAATGGAAATAGAACAGAAAAGAATAAAGGGTGATTATCTTTTTAAAAATGTAAAACATACGTTGGATGCTGCATCATTCTCCTTCTTTGAACTTCCATCCTCTGCATCATTTCATGAGGATGCAGTCTTTGTGCTGGAGGTGCTGTGGCTGGAATATGGTGTGAAATTGGCTGGTGTGTGGGAGGAAGATGCTGAGGGATTGGCGCAGCTGTACTGGCTAAATGAGTTGGAGGTGGGGGTGCCACGGGGTGAGATGTTGCATGAGACGATATTTGAGAATGGAAAGCATGAACAGGATGAGGAATAACATAATCCACTTGAGGTGGAGGCTGAGTCTGAGGAGGAGGGTTTCCATGAGAGTGGGGGCAGGCAGAGGTTTGATGATGAAGTGGTCTTGTCAAAGAAGCATCTGTAAGAAAAGCACAAGCACCACAAGGTTAAACATATATTGCCATAATACATTCATGTTATACTTTACAAACATATTAGTGTATTTTTATTTTATAAATACTTTATCAATGCTTGAGTCTGCTTAGTCTTGTTTGGCAACCTGCTTTCTTCTTTGAGTAATCACAGGTATCTTCTCAAGTCAATATATATAGCTTTACTTCATTCACAGCATTTCATTACAGGAAGGCACCAAAATTTATTGAAGAAATCGCCATTGATAAAAACTGGAAGCAAACCAAAGCTGCAATAAACATCTCTGTGTATAATTCCTCTTGTGCTCTCTTTCATACATGCATGTACACGAGTGTCTGAACACAAAAGCACACATTCATACACACCACTCACAGAAAGTTTCTATAGCATAAATTCCTATAAGCAGTTCTGAGTCTGAAAGAATAATTTAAATTCAGATTATTGTTGTTGATCATGTCCGACTCTGTTATTCCATGGACTGCAGCACGCCAGTCTTCTTTGTCCTTCACTATCTCCCAGAGTTTGCTGAAACTCATGTCCACTGAGTCAATGATGCCATTCAACCATTTCATCCTCTGTTGCACCCTTCTCCTCTTGCCCTCAATCTTTCCCAGCATCAGGGTCTTTTTCAGTGATTTGGCTCTTCACATCAGGTGGCCAAAATATTTGAGCTTCAGCATCAGTTCTTCCAATGATATTCAGGGTTGATTTCCTTTAGGATTGACTGGTTTGATATCCTTGCTGTCCAAGGGGCTGTCAGAATCTTCTCCAACATCACAGTTCAAAAGCATCAATTCTTCGGTGCTCAACCTTCTTCATGGTTCAACTCTCATATCCATACATGACTAATGGAAAAACCATAGCTTTGATTATATGGACCTTTGTTGGCAAAGTGATGTCTCTGCTTTTTAATATGCCGTCTAGGTTTGTCATAGCTATTATTACAAGGAGTAAGTGATTTTAATTCCTTGGCTGCAGTCACCATCAACAGCAATTTTGGAGCCCAAGGAAATAAATAAAGTCTGTCACTGTTTCCATTTTTTCCCCCATCTATTTCCATGAAGTGATGTGACCAGATACCATGATCTTAGTTTTCTGAATGCTGAGTTTCAAGCCAGCTTTTTCACTCTCCTCTTTCACCTTCATCAAGAGGCTCTTTAGTTCCTCTTTGCTTTCTACCAATAGGGTGGTATCACCTGCATATCTGAGGTTATTGATATTTCTCTCAGCAATCTTGATTCCAGCTTGTGCTTCATCCAGCCCAGCATTTTGCATGATGTACTCTGCATATAAATAAGCAAGGTGATGATATACAACTTTGATTATTTCTTTCCTAATTTTGAACCAGTTGTTCCTTGTAAGGTTCTAACTGTTGCTTCTTGACCTACATACAGGTTTCTCAGGTGGCAGGTAAGGTGGTCTGGTATTCCCATCTCTTTAAGAACTTTTCACAGTTTGTTGTGATCCACAGTCACTTTCGTGTAGTCAATGAAGCAGATATTTTTCTGGAATTCCCTTGCTTTTTCTAGGATCCAGAGGATGTTGGCCATTTGATCTAAATTCAGATACTAGTTGACAAAACATCGTTCCGAAAAGTTTACCATAATTAATTACCATCAACAGTACATGAGAGTTCCTGACTAATTACACTGTCACATTTTTTACATGCTAATCAGAAAAAAATTTTGTATTCATTAATCAATTATATTTCTTTCCAGAATTATCTATTCTCATTCTTAGTTTATAATTCACCTTTTTCTTATTGATTTATAAGTATTCCTTGTATGGGAGCTTTGTCATAAGGTAGTACAAACATTTTTCCAAATTGTCTCCTGGTAATTTTACTCTGCCATAAGTATTTTGCTTTTGTAAAATCAAATGTATAAATTATATATTTATAAACACATAAATCATGTTTTCTTTCATCATTAATGGTTATAGAGCACTATAGAGAGGAAAGGAACTTGCAAGTCCCAGGCATGCCTGTAAACATATATTTTCACCACTGCACCTCTCTCCCTGCCCCATGCTATTTTTCCTGTGCTACATATTAAGTAGAGGGCATATTTGCTAGCAACTTGCCGTGAAAATCAGCCTTTATAAAGATGGTTTCACCCATTTCTTCAGTCTGAATCTTGATGTTGCAAAATGACTGTTGAAAGGTCCCTTAAAGGAATACTTCTCTCTCTAACTCTTAAGAGATAAGCATCAGTTTGAAGTCTAAAAAGTAAGTTTGTCTCCTCCCTGGATTTCAGCCCTAATTTCATTTTATTTGTAAGATTTTCTTGGTAGCCTGGTATGGAGCCATAGCATTTCTCTAGTTTCATTACAGAAAGATTACCTTCAATTTTTAATTGCTTTGATTTGTGCAGCAGGGGTGAAAGGTAACCACAGACTCATTCAGCCATACTTCAAAGGAAAACTTGTTAGCATATATTTAAAGGAAACTTTCACTGAGCTCAATTTAAGTTGTGAGACATATTTTTAAACTAATTTTCTAAAAGTTGTATTTTCAAATCAGTGTTTTACTCTAAGAAGTCACAAAGCTCAGTATTTCTTAGTCATCAAAAAAGAAGCCACTAAGTTCTCTAACTGTTAACTATTCTTCCTCAAATTTAGAGTATTTTGCCCAGTTTCACAGCAAGGTTCTCTAACTCTATAAATTATTATACAAGAAATAATATTCACAAATATCACAAAATGCTAATGTTTTGCTTTGGAATGAATCAATTTATTTAATGCTTCATTAATCATTTTTCAACTTTACTGAGGTATAATTAACAATTAAAACAATATATCTGAAGTGTATAATATGATAATTTGACATATTATACCATGTGAAATGATTACCACAATCAGTTTAATTAACATATACATCACCTCACACAGTTGCCAATTTTTGTGTGTGGTGAAAACTTCAGCCATCATTATAATGTACTGTTTATCTAAACAAAATAATTACTAATCATTGTATAAAGGTGATATATTCTGCATTCCCACAGACCATTTCCCTTCTTCTCTGTATTATGTGTTCTCGCCAGTAAAAATAAACAGACAAACAAAAATTGTTCTTGATATTGTTTCTTAAAAGTTTAGCATGTCACTTTAACCCAGCAATCTCAATCCTAGAAGTTACCCTACAGACTAGTAGAAAACTACAAATAATTTAAATGTTCATCAACTGAGGACTAATTCAATATATAATGGAATATTATGAGGATATTAAAAACAATGAGCTAGAATTTTATATATTACAAAAATCTGAGACATATTGTTAAATTTTTAAAAAATAAATAATGAAAAAAAAAGATAAAAAAATTAAAAAACAAAAAATAAATAAATAAATAATGAAAAAGAGGGAAATACAATGTTTGATATGATCCTATTTTTTTTTTAAAAAAGGAGAGATATGTCATAATAAGAGATGTGTCAATAATAACATGTGAAGAGAAAGAAAATTTCTGAAAGGGTTTATAATGAACTATAAACAGTTGCTACCACTGAAGTATTGGGATTAGTGGGAAGAATGGAGAAGGACTTTTAACTTCTTATTTTATATTATTCTGTGATTTGACTTTCTTAAGGTGCACATAAGTTATTTTTATGATAAAAAGAAAACATTAATTTTTTAGATTAGGACAGAAAAAAGCAAAGAATACATTTATAAATTGCTTCAGTATATTATTTTTAAAGATGAGGGGGAGAAAACCACACATTTTGAGTTCCCAATAAAAGATGATAAATCAAAGATGAATATCAACAACTATTACAGAATAGCCTGCACATCCTGCCAGTGTTCACACACAGAATTCATCCACTGGTTAATGCTTTGCAAAAACTTTCACTCTTGAAAAGATAAATGATGTATCACCAGATTTCACTGTACAAATTCTGGGCTGACTCTAGCTGTATATGCAGGACACAGATTTTTAAAATTATAGGACTGGAATCATAAGAAGATAAATAACTGAACATTATCCCTCGTATGTAATCAGAGGACAAAAGCAAATTTCCTTGCCAATGTTTTGCTTTACTCCTGGCATGAATTTTCAGTGCTTTTTTTAAAAATCAAAATATTTAATATGTTTCCATCTGATTATTAGCCTATGATTTAACAAAGCAATAAATACACAGCCTAAGGTTATTTCTCATTTCTTGTATCTTATAGACTTCAATTTCTTAGAAAAGTCATATCTGATTCTGTTTTAATTGCTTGCACAAAAAGAGTACAGATAACCTTTCTACAATTGGCTTTCTGTCAAGGAATTTTCTCCTATATCTCAGTTAAGTTTCAGAATTCTTAAAAGTTTACTTTTCCTATGCATAGAAACAACTACTAAACCTTCCAATTTCTTTTTAATACTAAAGGATAAATATAAATTCCTTAAAATTTCCTTTTATAGGAATCTAAAGTGCCATTCAATGTACTTCTAATAGATATTAAAACATAAATGTTAAAATGTAAATTAGATATGATACTTTTTATTATTTTCCCAGACCTTTTAAAACAACATCTGCCATTTTTGCTTAAGAAGACCGCTTTAGGTATATGAGGTGAAGGAAGGATGAAATGGGAAAAATACACTCCACTTTTAGGTCAAGGAAATACTAGAAATTTATAAATTAGAATTACTGAAAGGTTATTAAATGGAGGAGAGTACAATGCTTCATTTATGTGCCTCTAAGTTCTTTGCCTATTAAATTTATACTTACAAGGAGGTGGCATATAATGTCGACAAGATGACAGTGAGGCTTGTGGAGGGGGCTGGGGCTGGGGCTGGGCAACCATGCTTGATCCATAACCATCTATTGATAATGGCTGACTCGGGGCAGCGGCAGCAGCAGCCTGATGGCCAAAGATTGCAGCTCGGGAAGAAGAAACAGGACAGCAGGGGTCAAATGCAGATGCTCCATGAAAACCAGCACTTCCATGACTTCTGATACCACTGCTGCTCAGGTCTACTGGCAATGCCTGCTGTATAAAGAGGAACTATGTTTTATCTTTCTAAAACTTGGTCAAAACATTGTTTATGGTTTACTGTAAAAGTACTCAATGTAATGTAGAAAAATAGAATCAATAAATTTGAAACTGGTAAAATTTTGTGTGTGAAGACCTACTGAGTACCAAAAAATACTATGTGTATCTTGGATTGTAAAAATTATAGTGCTTATCCATTTAAAACCTATAATCAATTTTAAATAACCAAGCATGTGATAGTGCTTGAACAAAAGTTAATGTATTATTTTAACATCTATTTATCTTCCATATACTAGATCTTAAGAGAAAAACTTTTAAATCATACTTTGATATCCTCCTTTACACCAAAACTCTGACTTGTAATTTAGGACTCCTTCAGAAAACGTATAATCATGCCATTGAAAACACTTAAGGGTTCAGGAAAAATCTGTCATTTTTAAACTGTACACAGCAAGGATTCAACTAAAACTCAAATAGTGAAAACATTATCCAAGATAACAAAGGGTCTAAGATTATTCAAGCTAAAACCATTAGTTAGCTTTGCCTCACAACTTTTTCACTTAAAAAAAATTAAACCACAATTACTTTTATTAGTAAAATAATTTTAGGGAAGGATCATTTACCAAGTTGAAAAATCAAAGAGTCTAAATTCCATCCCTACTACAGCACTTTGAAAAGTCCTAAGGAAAACACTTTACCTTCTACTCTAGAGCAGGTAACAGAAACAGAATTGCTTCTTTATATTCTTAAGTATTTTAAGTATAAGCCTTTGCTTAGTGTTCAGTACAGCTGCCAATTTTTAAAATGTGATTAAAGAAAATGAAGATGTTATATATGGAATCGTATGTAGGGATTGTTCACTACTGAAATCTGAGTGGCTAGAGGTGAGGAAAGCTAGGGTAATGCATTTATTAGAGGCCCAGGTCACTCAGTCCAGTGAGGAACCATAGCGGTCTTAGTATATTTTAAAAATTTATTTTATTATTATTATTTTTAGAGACAGAGTAGTCTTTGTGGTTTCAATGGCCACCCTGTTCAGAGGATAATAGAAACGTAAGAAACTCTGGATATTAAAAAGGAAGGAGGAGGACGGTACAGAATGAGGGAAGGACAATAGAACTACTTTCCTCTTGTATATTACGTGTCTACAATCAATTAAGTAAATGTCTGACATCTTTCTTCTGAGTTGGCAAATACAGTATCAGCTTCTAATTTGGATAAATAAGGTTTAAGAACAATATTTTAAGATTGTTAATTATTACTGATGACTCAAATCCTTTGTGTATTTCCTATTTAGGTTAAAATCTGGCAAATGGACTGGAATATTAACATACTATGAAGGTGAGCAAATTTCCTATCTTCTTCTCCAGTGATTAACAAAACTCCCAAAGATTGAGTAAGGTAGGGTGAAGGTCCTCCTAGAAGCAACCGAGGGTAAAGTTAACAGTAGAGAATAAAAAGGGGGAAAAAACCAACAGACAGAACCCTCTTCTTCACAATTCCAAGAGTTCACTCAATTCTTATTCTAGAAGGAAAAGAGGGGTTAAGCAAGATGGTACAGAAATAGCAAATATTACTTTTTTGTTGTTCAGTCACTAAGTCCTATCTGATTCTCTTGCGACCCCATGGACTGTAGCCCACCAGGCTCCTCTGTCAATTGGATTTCCCAAGCAAGAATACTGGAGTAGGTTGCCATTTCTTTCTCCAGGGGATCTTCCTGACTCAGGGACTGAATCTTGATCTCCTGCATTGCAGGCATCTTTACCACTAAGCCACCAGGGAAAGTGAAAGTGAAAGTTGCTAAGTCATGTCCAACTCTCTGCAACCCCACAGTCCATGGAATTCTCCAGCCTTTACTGGAGTAGGTAGCCTTTCCCTTCTCCAGAGGATCTTCCCAACCCAGGGATTGAACCCAGGTCTCCTGCACTGCAAGTTGATTCTTTACCAGCTGAGCCATAAGGGAAGCCCAAGAATGCTGGAGTGGGTAGGCTATCCCTTTTCCCATGGTTGTCCCCAACGCAGGAATCAAACCAGGATCTCCAGCATTGCAGGCAGATTCTTTACCAACTGGGCTATCAGGGAAGCCCTTTACATAGATCATAAATAATGTATAACACTAAACTATTCTATCAAAAGAGAAAGCTACTCCCAGAGGAGTAGTATGATAGAGTCAAGTGACTACTAAAACTTCTCTGTTGTTAAGACTAATCCTCCCCAATCTTTCTCTGCCTATCTACAGTTTGACAATCATGAGACACCACACAATTATAAATTCTAAGATCAATCTCCTTCTCCTCAGCTTCCTACTATGTCCACACAGGTCTCAAATGTAGACTATATGAGGCTATCTCATGTACATGTGGTTAATTTCAGAGTCCTACAAAGAGCTACACGAATCTCAAACTGTTCATATCTCCAAAACCTCACTCTTTAGCTTCATATCCATTATCACTATTGAATGCCTGATCCTGCTGATTTTCCTCAAGGTTTGTGTATAGTTCAAATACTTAGAGACAGATGTTAGAGAAGATCTCCTGGAGAAGGAAATGGCAACCCACTCTGGTATTCTTGCCTGGAGAATTCTGTGGATAGAGGAGCCCGGCAGCCTACAGTCCACAGGGTCACAAAGAGTCGGATGCAACTGAGCAACTAACACTTGAGAGAGAGAGAGATCAGTAGGTTACACCTATATTTGACATAAAACAATAAAAGAGATTCTACCTATAATTAAGTCACTCAGGTTGCTTTTTTAGGCCCAAAAGGTAGAACAGGTGTGGTCAACCAACAGATGTTAGTACTTAGAACTGCTGTTACCAGAGCCAAAACATCATCCAAAATCTCTTTAATCACATTTCCTACTAAACCCTTTCAATTTTTTTTTTGTATCAGCAGCTAGTTTCTTCTTCTTAAGGGAACACTTCACTTTCTTAATTTTAATTTGTCAGAAGCAGAAGAGATAAGCATCAAAAATTTAAAAGACAAAGCAAGTAATGTACTTGAGCAAAGGGGAGAGGGTACAGTGGAGCAGTTACTTTGAATTTCACTTTAACTTTTTCTAGCCCATTTTTTTTAGCACATGTGTCACTTACCATTTTATATTACCCATTTTGTTTTTTAAAGTATGCACCACCCAGGTTTACATCACAATTATACACAGAAACAACACAGCAAAAGTTAAAATAGCACAAAATACCTCACTTTATTTACTCCATGTGATCACCAATACGAATTTAACATTTTTTGACATTTTAAGTACTCACTATCAACCAATTTACTTAATTAGCAAAAAAAATTACTGATAATTTTTTTTGCTGACATTTCAATTTTCCAGAAACTAAAAACCTAATCTGCTCCTGAGAAACAGGAGGTTCCTCCCTGTATGGTTTTGCAGCTGAGAAGTCTGTTTATTTCTATATGAGTGGAGATGACTGGGAGGCTCCAGAAGAGGAGGTAGAGGAAAAAACTGGGAGAATTCCCCAATTTCTCATGAATGAGGCTGACACTGCAGTTTCAATACCTTTGTTTGAAATGGAATCCTAAACATTAAATCCACTTATATTTAACTAAAAACACTGAAAAACATTCCAGAATAAAAAATAGTATCCAATTATCCACATCCCTGGTCCCCTCAATTGGTTGCAATCATTTACAACATGAGAAAATCCTAAATACTTAATTTAAAAAAAAATCACAGACCATTAAATTACGCCACTCTTGCAGGGGCAAAAAGAATTACTTATTTGGTACATAAACTTTATCATTAGATTTTTTTTCTCCGGAAGGAACTGCAATTTTAAAAAATTAAGAAGAACTCATCAAATTCCACATACCTGGTCATGGTAGCTGGTACTAGAAGTACTATTCGCTCCACAAGGTGGTTGTACTTGTGGAGGTCTTTCCACAGGACAAGTAGGATCACTAAAGGAAGGAGAAACTGGGACAGCTGGGTGGGGAGTATGATGATGGTGGTGATGATGCTGAAAATGGTGGCCATGCTGCTGAAAGCAACTTGTGTGTGGATGTCCTAATGCATGGTGATTCTGCGATGACCCTCCACAGGGCGAGTGCTGGGGACAGCAGGAAGGTAACCTAGGCATTGCAGGAGGGCCAGGTTCTGTTACAGCATTAGATGCAGTTCTCCTCGAGTCATCTTGAAATGAAAAAATGCACAGATCAATTAAATGATCAAGTATCGCTGTGTAAAAAATACGTGTGTGTGCTTAGCTGCTCAGTCATGTCTGACTCTTCACAACCCCATGGACTGTAGTCCACCAGGCTTCTCTGTCCATGGGATTCTCCAGGCAAGAATACTGAATGGAGTAAGATAGCCATTCCCTTCTCCAGGGAATCTTCCCGACCCATGGACCAATCCGGGTCTCCTACATTGCAGGCAGATTCTTTACCATCTGAGCAACCATGCGTATAAATAGGTGAATAATAAGTGATTAGTGAATTCAAGTATCTGTAAACAATAATGTGATATATTCACATTCTTAACATGTATATCCTGTAATTTTAGGCAGTGGTCTTCACTGGGATTTTCTTCCAAGCTTCAAGAGGCTTATATTTACCATGACGTTTAAATATGGCAATAAATCACCTTTTGCTAGGTCATGATAAATTATTAGTTTTTAAAAATAAATTATTAGTTTTAAATTGTATTTTAAAAACTCCAAAGTATCATGGGAGTCCTTCCATTATATACAACAAATACTCTTAATACTATAAATCATTCCTATATAATGAAGACTACTATGTCATACTTCTTAAAATCTTAACTTCTGAAAGATATAACCATCCAACTCAGAGCATATCTGGCTAAGTCTTACTAACTTCCAATGTCTTTTCCCTTTCTCTGGTCTCTAACCTCAGACCCAGTAGAACAAAAGAAATGATAAGATTCTACCTGGTTGAAAATTATAAGTCTCTTGTAATAACTTTGTGACTCAAAGTTGAATAGTGGGATAAAAGCATGGCGTCAGACAGGCTTAAATTCTAATCCTGAGCCTGTCTAATTTGAGTAATGTGACTTTAAGAAAGTTATTTAATCTCTTTCTCACCTATTAAATATAGCAGTAACTATCTTGCATGGTTGTTCTTAGAAAAGATAATAATCTTCTAGGTACGAAACATCTGAGTCCTAATTATGCTCTGTGGCATGCCCAGAGTTACTTTGAAGGTACATTCTTCCAGGCCAGAAGAAAAGCAAATGTGTCCCCAGAAGGTTTATCCCAGTGTTTCAAACTCCTCTAAGAAACAGCACCCTTTCCTCAAACTACATATGTGCAAATTAAAAAAAGATAAAAATGGAGATACATTTTTTACTTAAAAAATAAAAATTAGAGGAATAGAAAACCCAAAGCTTTGTCCTTCCTTTCCCCCACATGACTCATGAGGCATCTCCTCAGAATTCTTAGGATTCTAGAGTACACCTGTGTTCCAGCCATATTTCTAGAATAATCAATACCAGGGATACCTTACTCCTATTTGGCTCACAATAAAAAGCTATTCTCTTCTGGGTCAGTGTACCAATTAGGGATCTTCTAGTTATTTACAAACAATACAAAAAATCCAACCAAAACTGGCTAAAACAATGAAGGGAATTTACAGACTCACATAAATTAATCTGGGTGGCTCTGACTGATGAGTGTGATTGCAGTACACCTCCCTGTAATTCTCCAGTGTCTGCCCTCCTATACATGTCCTATTCTGCTGTTGCTGAGTCTCTTCCAGACAAACCTAAACTCTTAGGCATACTGTTAGGCAGTATCTCTATTCTAGATCTCTGAATATTGTTTTACTTCCCCCTCAAGTTCCTATTCTGACCTATTTGGGCTAATTTCCTGAGCCCTTTTGTATGGGTTCTTAATCTGAGAACCAGAATTCAGGAGTCTGTAAACTCGGATAGAAAAGAATTACACTAATCTCTAGTAGCCTCCTGGAATTAATACTACCTTGTTATCATAAATTGAGAGGTTAAATATCACAAGTAGTTTGTAACAAAAACAAAAAAGATAAAAAAAGTCAACAAGTTGTTCACTTTTAAAACATAAGTGATAGCAGATTCAAAGTCAGTTCAATAACTACATCCCTTTCATTCATTTGCATTTCAAATTTCTTGAGTAACCTGGATAGAATCACAACTGGCATACTAGGAACTGACTATGATCAACAGCTATCTTAGTTATGCTGAATCTAAAGTAGCTATTTTCTATAGGCTGTAATATTTATAGCAATATCATCATTATAGGATCTTCACTTCCTACAACATTTCTGGGGTTATATCTCAGTCCGCATGTCAAAATGTTACACAAGTAAATGTCATTTATTATGTGTTACTTCAGAAAAGAAAATCAAAAACCTTTAGGACACTAAATCCATTCAGTGGATGGACTAAATGACCTTCATAGTTCCTTCCAACTGTGACACATTAATTTTACAAATCCAGAAACTCTAAGACTAAGGAGATGAGTCTGTAACCAGAGCAAGAGATCTAGGGACTGCATGACCAAAGTGATAGATACAACATTTATCTGTTTAAAAATGACTTGCCTTCTTGGTCTTCGATTATTCCAAAAACAAAGGTCAGAGTGAGAGAAGAGGAAGCACAATAACTATAATATCCTTAAGGCTGAATATATATTTAAGGGGTTAAATGATTAACAGTATGCCCCTCAAAAGAGGACTGACCTTATAGCTCTACTTCTTAGGGTACAGTTTTGATTTCCAATTAAATTAATATCTGTTTTCCTACAGTCCAGAAGCTCTTTGTTGCTCAAACAAGGTAGAAATCCAAAGCAAAGACAACTGAATCTCCCGTTGTTCAAGAGTTAATAACCAAAGAAAATTGCCAGAGCAGAGTAAAATACAAAGATATCTAATTAAGTAAATAAACCCTGCCCTTTTTTAAAATTAAAATTAGCTTACTGAGTGTCCATTAAAAACAGATCATCACAAATCTACATCAGAGAAATTAACTCCACATCACAGTGACATCAGGCTGCTTAAAGTACTTTTACTGTAATTCAAGGAAGAATACGGAGATGTACTCATGTATTTATTCATTTATTTGGCAAGTCTTACATATAATAATAACATGGCTAAGGATCTATAAAGATACTGGAAAATACAACAGTAAAAAGGAAAGTCTTGACCATTAAAATAATTTAGGGATATTGTCTGCTTTTGTTGTTTTATCTCTAGCAACTAGAAACAAGCTACAACCTAGGCAGATCAACAAGCACCTGCTAAATTTAAGCTAACCTCGCAAGGGAAAAGAGGCATGCCTGTATGGGAGCAGCTTAGTGCTAAAAAAGGGAAGACTTGATCTTTGGTCCTCAAGGAGCTCATCATCAAGCACAGAGAAAATTTAAAAAGAAATCAACCAGTACTGTAACAGAAGCAATGGGTTCTAGTACAGTATAGAGCAGCACTGTCCCCCAAGGAGTATCCAGCAACAACTGGGGATACTTTTGGCTCTCACAACTGGAGGGGAGGGGGCACTAATGGTAATTCAGTGGGTAGAAGCCAAGAATGATGCTAAATATCCTACAATGCACAGGAGAGCCTGCCCGCCCCTATAGGAACTGTCCAGCCCAAAGACAAGAGTACCAAGGTTGAGATATCCTGGCATAACGAAGAATACAGGATTCAAGCTAGACTTTGTAGGTCTGAATTCTGGCTCTACTGTCATATAACCTTAGATAAGTTACTTCACCTGCAAAATGAGAATAATCATACAATCTGTCTCATGGGTTATTATGAAAGTCAGAGCTACTATAAATAATTAACCAATATTATGAGTTCAACAGGTGTTAGCTATTACTATCCGTTACAATTGTTAGCTCTTTTTATGTTGTGTTCCCAGTGTATAGAACAGGGCCTGATACATAGAATGCAATCAATAGTTTGCTGAATAAATGAATACACAAGATAACGTACGCATACGCTAGGAACACACTGAGAAATCATACAGATGATAAGCTGAGTGTGGGCATGCTGAATTTGAGGTGACTGCAGAATGGCCCAGAGGAGAGGAAGCTGGATATGAAAGTTTAAAACAAGGAGAGCACTCTGGAAGCACAAAATGGTGAGTCATTGACTACTGGTAGCAGGTGAAAACACCTAAAATTATGAGATGGATCAGTGAAAAAAGGGATGAGAATAGAGTTCTGGGAGAAAAGAAGATGAGAAGAAAGTTTACTGCCAGATTTTAAACATCATGTTTGTTTTAAAAGGAGTCAAAGTTAAATGAAGGAGTTTAAGGTGAAGAAGATCCCTTAGGTGTGCATAGACTTAACACAAATGCACACGTACATGTATGAAAGGAATGAAACCAGCACAGATGCTGAACACACAGGCAAGATTAAAACAAGGCCAAGGACACAAAAAAGGATAGCATGAAAAGCACAGATAAAGAAACTGGAAGCTACCTGAAGGGAGTTGAGAGACCAGCAGTTAGGAGATATGGATAGGTATAAACATACAAAAGTTTTTAGCATGAGAACCTTCATTTATTTTTTTATCCTCCTTCCACCCCCAGAAATGAGAGTCTTAATAAAAATAAGACAATTTTGGAATAGACACTGAGGGAAAGGAAAGGGAAGGGAACTAATTGAGGTATGATACTATCACAACTTATTACCAACAGCCCAAGATCTGATTCCATAAATTCAGGAGGCACTGATCTGCATGGTTCTATGATTTTTATCAGCCCCATTTAGAAACCTGGATAAGAGATAAGCTAGATGGCTCAAGTGATTCAACGCTGGACATATGCAAGAAGGTGCAAAGTAAAGACAGGATGTGAAGAAAATAGGTGAATGATATTCTACAGTCCTGGAAGGAAATGAAACCAGCAGAACTGAATGCCCCTAATACAGTCTATCTGTATGTGCTTTTATCAGATTTATAGAGAGGAACAACTTTGCCTTGAACAAGATTCTCCTCGTCTAGAGAAATGTAACATGATTAAGTCTATCAGAAGGGCTGTCATAAAAAGAATAAATATCATGGAGAGGGTCCACTCATGCAATGATGTTACTACTTAATAGATTAAATATGAATCCTAACTAAACAAAGGTGTTAAAAAATAAGTACATAAATAAAAGCTTTGAGATAAAGTTTTCTTTAAATAAAGTTGGGACTGTTTCAAAGTTGTCTTGAAATAAAGTTGGGACTGTTTCACATAACATCTAGATAAACACAAGGTACAGAATGCAACCAGAAAAGAGTGTGCAGTCAATAAATGAAATAAAAGCCCATTTCACTTCTGCCTACATTTTCTTTTTCAAAAAATGCAGTATTTAAAAGATATCCCAGGAAATTGTGTTTCCTCAAGGCTCACCTTTAGTTTCCAGGGAAGGGAGATCTAAACCAGACACAAACAGTTTTCTAATCTGCTCAACGTTAAGTTATAAGGATATAAGAATTAAACATATTATTAAAAGCAAAAAAAAATTGATATAAAATATACAGTGGTTTCATTATTAATGGTCATCACTATTATTACTGGTGATAGAGGCAATCTACAACCTATAGGGTCTATGATGTCTCTGCTAGTAAACAGCAAGTTCCTATCTCTGTGCCATCATTCAGGAGAGAAAAAAGGCTATTTTAAGATCTAGTCAAACAGCTGATAGGAAAGAACCAGAGATTGCACTGCTAACTGAATCTTAAGAAATAATCTACAAGCTAAACCTGTAAAATTCTCCTTTAAAAAATTTTTATTGATATATACTTGATTTACAATGTTGTGTCAGTTTCAGGTATTAAGTGACTCAGTAATTTACATATATATATATATATATATATATATATATATATATATATATATACTTTTCTGGGGGGTAGGGTGGGTGGGCTTCCCTGGTGGCTCAGATGCCTGGAGAATTCCATGGACAGAGGAAGCCTGGTGGTGGGCTATGGTCATGAGGTCACAAAGAGTCAGACATGACTGAGCGACTAACACTTTCACACATCACTTTCACACGTACTCTTTTTTTACATTCTCTTCCCTTACAAATTATTACAAGATATTGAGTATAGTTCCCCTGAGCTATACAGTAGGTCCTTGTTGGTTATCTGTTTTATATATCAAAGTGTGTATTTTAATCCCAAGCTCCTAGGGATGAAGGAGGAAACATGTTTGTTGCAAGAAGGAAATTGTTCTAAGACTAGTGAGAAGACCATCAGCTCAAACTGCACGCAATCAGCACCATTATATTCCCTTAACTCCCCAGGGGGCCCTTCTTGGATTTATTTTTCCCTTTTTTTAAAACTATAAAAATCTTAAAACATAAGAGTAAATCTTTGCAACCTTGGGTTAAGCAATAGCTTCTTAGACATGACACCAAAAGAATAAACAATAGAATTGGGGAAATGGACATCGTCAAGCTTCCTAAAACTCCCACTCCTACTTTCAATTCTTTTGGATACGTATTTAGGAGTTGACTTTTGGGTCTTACGGTAACTCCATGGTTAACTTTTTAAGGAACCATCAGAGTGTCTTCTATCATTTTACACTTCTACCAGATGTTAATAAAGGTTCTAATTTCTCAATATCCTTATTAACACTGGTCATCTTCTGATTTCCTGTTTCTTTTGTTTTGTTTAATTATAGGCATCCTGGTAGGAGTAAAGCAGAATTTCATTCTGGTTTTGATTTGCATTTCCCTAATAACTAATGTCTTCATGTGCTTCTTGGTCATTTATATAAATGATCTTCTTCTTTGGAAAAATGGCTACGTACATTCTTTGCCCATTTAAAAACTGGGCTGTTTTTCTTTTTACTGTTAAGCTGTGCAAATTCTTTATATATTCTGGATACCAGACCCTTAGCAAATACATGATTTTCAAATATTTTCTCCCATTCTGTAGGCTATCTTTTCACTTTCTTATAAATACCCTTAATGTACAATAATTTTAAATTTTGATCAAGTCCTATTCATTTTTTTCTTTTGTTGATTGTATTTTTGGTGTCAGCCATTCAATTCTCCCCCATCTCTTTCAGTTGAGCTATAATACTCTGGTAACATAGCACACAGAAACTCAAATATGAAGTCATAATCTAATTCTAAGAGACCACTTTGTTAACATATGATGTTTATTCTAAGAATATACTCTTGCTAACACAGCTAAAATCTTAATAACAACAATTCTTTTTCTAACAAAGAGTCTCTCCTCGCCCCTTTTTATTTTTTGCACATACCTCCTGTAGAAGTACCAGTCATACTATTGCTTGTGAGAGTAGTTGAAGTCTCTGACACTGTGGAGGGTTGGCTACTAGTGACAGCTGCAGCAGTATCAGAGGCCTGCTCAGAGGTAGATGGATTTGAATTGTTAATGGAAGCGCTTGTGGTTTGTGATTCCATTCTCGCAGAAGTGGTTGGTACTACAGTAGGTTCTACAAAATACAAAATATTTAGCATTTCAAAACAAATTAGGCAATGGGTTATATTTTAATAAAAGCTAATATTTTTATAGCTATTAAACTTAAAATGTGAACCCTCTGATAAGTACAATATATAGTTTAAAAAGAAAAGCTTTCGTAAAGTTAAATCAACATTAAAATGAAATGTTACTGTATTTTTAAACATACATGTGCATATTCCAATAATTCAAAGGACTAACATAGTTTTCTTGGGTAAGGACCATGTAAGTTTTCTGATCACAGAGAGGTAAAATAAAAGTCCCTCTGCTATGTTCACACACATTGTCCCAGGCTGTTAGAACAGCACACAAATTGTACTCTCTCTGGTACCTATGGATTTTAGAGTTCAACGGTTTGGATAGAAATTCTGATTTCACCACTGACAGATTGATCCAGGAGAAATTACTCAACTACTCTCCATTTCCTCATCTATAGAACTAGTAAAGTACAAAATTTTCTTCATAGAACTATTGTTAGGATGAACAGAGATCACACATATGAAGTACCTATAGATGATGCTTTACAAATCGAAGTCATTTAATAAACATTAGCTGGGATTTTTAATATGTTTTAATTTTTCACATGTCGTATTGTATGTTTTCCCCCAATTTTTTTGCAAATATTTTTATCCGTGCTTTCTAATAAAAATTAAAGTTTCTGTAGTAGAAATTAAAAGAAATTTCAGGTAGACCTTATGAATGAGCTCTATTTTAGACTCTAATTGTTACATGACTTTAATAATTAATAATGGGAATAAATCTGTCCAAACCATAGTCACAATAATTAGACTTGCAAAGAAGATATTTAAAAGTGATACAGAATAGAATGAGAAAACAACCATTCTCTACAATGCAGTACAGGAGACTGATTACTGAAACACAAATAGTGCCTGTTAGTCTATATGGAACCCTATACTTCAGATGCTTAAAGAAATATATTTGCCTAAACATAAAAGGGAGAGGAAGGAACTTCTGTTTATTTGCCAGTAGTTGACCTCAGTTTCTCAGTCAGAGGTATTAACTTTTTTGGTTGAATAATTCTGGACTGGAGGTGGGAGTGGCTTAGAGGTGGGCTGTCCTTTGCATTATAAGATGTTTGGCAGCACCCCTGGCCTCCACCCATTAGATGTTAGTAGCATGGATGGAGGAGCCTGGAAGGCTGCAGTCCATGGGGTCGCAGAGGGTTGGACACGACTGAGCGACTTCACTTTGACTTTTCACTTTCATGCATTGGAGAAGGAAATGGCAACCCACTCCAGTGTTCTTGCCTGGAGAATCCCAGGGATGGGAGAGCCTGGTGGGCTGCCGTGTATGGGGTCACAGAGAGTCAAACATGACTGAAGCGACTTAGCAGCAGCAGCAGCAGCAGCACTCTCCCTCCACTCTGAGAATCAAAAGTGTGTAGATACTGCCAAATGTCTCCAGGCACACAAAACGGTCACTAGGTAGGAACCACTGTTCTAACTAAACTTATGTTTTAGATTTACTTTTAGTAAGATGGAAGCTTTCCACTGAGAGAAGGGAGTCCGTCTACTAATCACTGGAATACTTTTAACATAAAAGTATTCTGTTTGAACTAAATTCAAGTGGATTAAAAAGTTACTTAGATGGCAGGTGTCACATGGGAAAACACAAAAAGTTTCCAAAAGAGTCAACAATATTTAATTGGATAATCTTTAATAAATCCCTATTATATTAACCGCTTCTTACAGATGATTTATGGTACTTCCAAAATAAAAACCAAAACATTGTTAACTGAAATGTACATTGAGAATAAATTCTCTCTTCATAAACATCTTAACTCCAAAGTACTGGTACTCTGAAAGTTATGATCATCCAAACTGCCAACAGCCAATATTAGAGTTGATTTCACAAGGCCCTTAACTCTTCCAACCTAGCAAATGTATTCTTTATCTAATTTATAGCTAACTGCCAAAACTAATGGGCTTCCCTTGTGGCTCAGATGGTAAAGAATCCAATCCATATATGGCTTACCAAATATTAAGGACATTATGATTGAGGGCTTCTTTTTTAACTTATTTGAGTATGGTTGCTTTACAATGTTGTATTAGCTCCTACTGTACAGCAAAATGAATCAGCCATACATATACATGTATCTCCTCCCTTCTGGACTTCCTTTCCATTAAGGTTACCACAGTTCATTAAGCAGAGTTCCCGACCATTTCCTTCTAAGATGTAACTATCAGTATCTAAAGATAATTCTCAATTTGAGGGAAAATTCACAAATGTATTCATATATTCATACTTGCTTACCACATTTCCTAACCTCTGCTTTCCAACTCTAGCATTGTTTCCTCAGTTACTTGGGTGTAGCTGTATGTAAGCCAGAGAAGTGAAGTGTAAGTCTTAGTCGCTCAGTCATGTCCAACTCTTTGCAACCCATGGTCTGTCCATGGAATTCTCTAGGCAAGAACACTGGAGTGGGTTGCCATTCCCTTCTCCAGGGGATCTTCCTGACCCAGGGATTGAATAGGGTCTCCTGCAGTGCAGGAAGGTATTTTACCATCTGAGCTACAGAAGCCCTGTAAGCCAAAACGAAACACTAGAGCTAAGCAGCACATAAAGTAACCACATTATTACACTGAAAGATAACATAACTTATAAAAGCAAATTCAACATCTCAAATAACTAGTATTAATCATTTAAACTCAGTTACACTGCTTTTCTGTTCTGTATTTTAAAACTGTTGTTTCTATTTTTCATAGTAAAGTATGACAGCAATATTATAAATGAAAGTAACACATAAGTCTGAGGATAGATCAAACCACCACTTGTAAAAATAATTTTTTCTAAGAAAACAACTACCAAGCAGTGAAACAATAACCAGAAAAAACTTAGACACAACTTACAAACTGGGGTTATATTATCAACTGAAAATAACATTAGGATAATCTGCCAACTTCTCTGTAATTTAATAATATATTATTGACATATTATTATTATTACCAATAATAAGTAGCAATAAAGAGTTTCTAACATATTAAGATATTTCATTTTACTAAATTGTCTTCATAATTCCACACTGCTAGCACTCCAACTTACCATCTTCATCAACAGTAAGGTCCACAACTTCTGCTGCATTCTGCCTCAAGGGCTGTATAACAGTAGACATTCTATTGCGGTTCCGTGGCTCCTGTGGTCGACTTGTATGAGAACTTGAACCTTGGCTCCAGTGAGATCTATTGTGTCCAAGGGTTGACCGAGACCTAAATAACAAAATTTTTAGTCACCTAAGAAATCATAAGCCTTTCTTACAAAATAAGTTGTGAAATTCTTCATGCAAGAATTCTCCAGAGAGATAATCACAATAGAATTTAGAATTATGACTAGCATAATGCTGAGCACTCAATAAACATCTGAATTAAATATTTAATAAATGTTCACCAACCAACTGACCTAAGAAAACGAAAAATATGTTAGGCCTATCATTGGTGTAAAATATAGGATTCTGTTTCAAGAATGCTACTCTCTTTTCAAGGTAGAGTAGTCACCTGGGTTATAATCAATCATTTACATTTTAAGACCTAAAATTATTCATCATAGATATAGTAACAAAAATATCAACACCCTAAACATTTAATAACATTCACATGATCTTCAGCTTTGGGAGTCCAGAACCAAGTTGTTTCTGGGACTGTCCTAAAAGAGATTTGAAGTACGAGAGATTTCTTGCTATCAGGAGAAGTAAGGATAGCCGTAGCTAGTTTACTGCAGCTAACTATACTTTGGCAGCTATACATAACATCATTGTTTGAGCCACTTATGCTTTAAAGGCATATAACTACAAACCCTCAACACCAAATGCCTTTTATCATCTGTTAATTATGTATATTGTACTAAATTACTTACAGGCATATATTTTATTATTAAAAAATTGTAAAGGATTCACTGTAATGATCTGGATTAAAGGTACAGAGAGACAGTATATAGAATATGCAGCTCTCAGGATCCAAGGAGAAAAAAATAAATGTTTTGGGAAGATGGGGTTTACTACAAAGTTGGTTTCTCCTCCTGCCCAAAATGAATGTAAAACTGCCTATATGCTTATATGTATGTATGTCAGCATGTACGGAAAAAAGTGAGCCAGATCTTCTAACATGTAGTTGTACGCGTATGAGATTGGTCACTCAAAGTTCATACAGAGAATTTCAGAGAAGAACTCCAAAGTTCAAACTGAGCTGAAAATGGCCTTAGCAATCATGGAGCCTAGAAGTTTAGAAAGAACTTCAAATTGTAAATTTAAATTTTCAAGTAATAGAGGAGTATAGAGGTTAAATCCTGAGACACAGATTAAAAAAAAAAAGAAAAAAAGACAGTGTATTCCAGCAAGAATTGTACATATTAAGGCATGAGGATAAACAAATGTTTCAAGATGAAATAGTTTTAGATAAGGAGAATGATCACCATTTAAAATTCTTGAGAAATCAAGAGTCTTTGATGAAACTGAGCAGCCTATTATTTCTGAGAAACTGTTAATAGCTGAAGAAACTTCCAGGTCTTTGCAGTACTTTGGTGAAAACTTCACAGGATATACTAACTCCAAATATAATGTTGAGTGAAGTACCAGCAAAAAGCCTGATGTATAAGGAACAGTTCCAGAGGCCTTAGTGGCAATTATCAAATCCTGACACAAGTAGATCTGAAACATGGATACATTCTCTCTTACAGAGGAAGGGCAAGGAGCCAGTTGAAGTGACAAAGTTAATGTTCTAGGTAACCATAAGGAAAATAAATATGAGTAATGAGCATATATGTCTTTTTCAAGAGCACTGTCTCCACTATGTAAATGCATTTGCTTGAATATTTAAACATCTGCATGATAAGAAAGCTCTCCAATTCCACGAAAAAACAGGTTCTTAGTTTCAACAATAATTATAGCTCATAGAAACCAAGTTAATATTGTATCAAGCACTATGGGCAGTCACAGGTATCTATATGGCACATACCACGGAGTATCAATTTTCCTCCAAGTATGGGAAAATCATTTAAATTTAAACAAGTGTATGTTATAGAGTACTCTCTTCCACGCCATTAGAGCAGTACTCCAATGAAAAAGTGTTAAGTAAAGAAGCACGTTCTAGACTGTTACATGAACATTTTTTTTTCAATCAATAACATTAAAATACAATAAGCAAATGCATTTCTAAATTCATTCCAACACAAAAATTAAGGTTCATCCATAGATTAGTTTTGTGCATGACATGAAAGAGAGGAGCAGTTCACTGCTTCCTTTACCAGTATCTGTAACCATCTAAAGCCCAAAATGAATACAATATTAGGGTCTCTCTCTCTCTTTTTTGGTCAAAGTGATTCTCAAAAGGACAATGACATTTCAATTATTTATCAAAACAAACAAGGATATCCCATTCATTTTTTACTACAGAGCTTATAACAAATTACTGAGTGAAGGACAAAAAAATTTTAAAAGAGGTTTGATACAAAGTTGTCCTAATATAAAAGCATAAACATCACTGGTATTAATGAGAAACCAGGAGTTTGTGAACTCTGAATCATAAAACAAACTCAATTTTATAAAACACCAAGTAAAATCAATATTTATCCAGAGCAATGACTCAACTCTCACTGTATACTTGGGGTGCTTAAAAAATACTGATTCCTAAGATTCTGGTTCAACTGGTCTGGGCCATGATCCAGCAACAATATGTATTTTATAATCTTCCCAGATGAATCTAACTCAGCCTAGTTTAACAACCACATACTCAAACTAGGTTGTTTTTTTTTTTAATTAAAACAATGAAAATATCTGCAGCACAAATGTGTCTAAATATTTATACTTAAAACTTCAAATATACAACTAGGAATTAAAATCTTACCGATAGCTTTCCCCAACTGTTACTATCTCCACTTCACTGTCAGTTGAGGTAACATTAATTTCTTCATTGGCAGTGATCTGGGGAGTGGAGGAAGCTTCTATCACCACAACATCTTCATCAATATTTCCTAGAAAGAAGAAAATACATTTGAAGGGTATATGAGATAAACAAAGTCCTACTGTACAGCACAGAGAACTATATTCAGTATTCTGTGATAAACCATAATGGAGAAGAATATAAAAAAAAAGAATGTATATACATGTGTAATGTTATCAACTTGCCAAACAGAAGAAATGAACACAACATTGTAAGTCAACTATACTTCAATTTTAAAAATTAAGGGCATATGCCTGTCAGCTAACTTATAGACAAAAAATTTTGACATTTTTTACTTGTGTGAAATTAGTCACAAAAGTGAAAATTTTATCTGCCAAATCAAAGTTTTTAAAACCGGAGTTCACCACACATAGTGAAAAGTTACTTACTCTTTTTTTAAACTTTTGTTTATTATTTACCCTTGGTTGTGCCGGGTCTTCACTGACACGTGCAGGCTTCTCTAGGTGCAGCAAGCAGGGACTACCCTCTAGTTGCACTGCGCAGGCTTCTCATCGTGGTGGCTCTTCTTGTTGCAGAGCACAGGACTCTAGGACACGCAGGCTTCCGGAACTGTGGCATGTGGGCTCTAGAGTGCCCGCTCAGCACTTGCAGAGCACAGGCTTATTTGCCCTGAGGCATGTGGGATCTTCCCAGACCAGGGATCGAACCGTTGCACTGGCAGGTGGATTTTTAACCAATGGGTCACTAGGGAATTCCCTTTCTTAATCGGTACGTATTCATTTTTAATTCTTCTCATGATTTTTGTTTATGCTTTACAAACTTTCAGTAGTTTCCATATGAATTTGCATAATCATATAAGGACATTAACACTGTAATATTTGGAAGTAGTCATTTAAGATCTTATGTAAGATATTCACATTCTGTAAGATATTAACCCTTTAACATATAAAATGAAGACACTACACTCTCTGCACACTTTCTTCAGGGTTGTTTTTATTTGTGTGATATGGTATTTTTTAAGAAACACAGTGACTTTTTAGTTTTATGCTACAGAACCTTTTTCTGTACACAATCTTTTCTAAAGTATTCTAAGTTTGGAAAGTGCTTCCTTATCTAGAAGACATTATACTGGGTTCGGTGTGTTTCCTTAGTATTTACTTCACCTAGAACTAATTTTTACTTACGGCATTAGATAAGATTATTACTAGAAGTTGGCCCTGCTAAATGAAACAATGTAGTCCCGCACACACACTCACACAAAAACACTGTATGATTTCACTTATGGGTGACTGTTTAAAGTAGTCAAATTCACAGATAAAGGGGAATGGTGGTTACCAGGACTGAGGGGGAAAGAAGGAAAAGGGAGCTGTTAATTGGGTATGGAGTTTCAGATTGCAAGAAGAAAAAGTTCCAGAGATCCATTTCACAACCACGTGAATATTCTTAAAACTACTGAACTGCACCCTTTAAACTGGTTAAGATGGTTAAACAAACAAAAAAAAAGGATAAAAGTTACCCTCCATTTCTACTCTTGCTGTATTTTCCACAAATCTAGGGCTAAACTATCTTTTTAAAAATAGTCTTATCTCTTCATTACTATCACCTGTCTAAAGGTCAGCCAACAATTTCTAAGACATGTTTGAGATAAGAATTTTCCAATAATAAGAATATTGAGAGCTTAAAATTTCATCCACTTTAAGTGTACATTTCACTGACTTTAGTACATTCGTGAAGCATAACCACACCGCAGTCCAGTTTTTAAATATTTCCAATACCCTAAAAAGATCCCACAAGCCCTATTTCAGTCAATCACCATCCCTCTATCTGCATCCCTACACCCCTACAACATGGAGAAGGAAATGGCAACCCACTCCACTATTCTTGCCTGGGAAATCCCATGGACAGAGGAGCCTGGTGGGCTACAGTCCATGGGGTAGCAAGAGTCGGACACGACTTAGTGACTGAACCACCCCTGTCATTATGGATTGAATTGTATTTTCAAAAGCTCAATATAAATAGAGTGATACATTATAAATACTTTCATATCTGGCTTATTTCACTGCTGCTACTGCTGCTAAGTCGCTTCAGTCGTGTCCGACTCTGTGCAACCCCAAAGACGGCAGCCCACCAGGTTCCCCCGTCCCTGGGCTTATTTCACTAAGCATACTTATTTTGTGATTTATTTATCTTTCTGGCATATCAACAGTTCATTCATTTTTACTGCTGAGTAAGTTTCCTATCATATGAATATATCACAGTTTATCCATTCTTCTGTTATTGATGGACACCTAAATTTTTCTCACTTTTGGCTATTATAAATAAATGCATGTACTTCATTGTATACATGTGATTACATTTTTCTTGCGTAAATTCTTAGGAATGCAATTTCTACATACTATCATACATTGTGTTTAGCATTTTAATGAAGTGCCAAATTGTTTTCCTAAGTGACTGTTCAATTTCACATTCTTGCCGGGAAAATGAGGGCTCTATATCTTTGCCATGAATTATTATTGTCCCTTTTTTTATAGTAACTGTTCTAGTGCATATATAGTAGTATTTTATTGTAGTTTAATTTTCATTACTGTAATAACTAATGATGTTGAGCATTTTTTCAAATGCTTATTAGCCACTGTGCCAAAATATCAATTCAGATCTTTCATTCATGTTTAACTTGGACTTTGGTGTTGAATTATAAAAGTTCTTTATATACTCATTTCCTTAATGGTGTCTTATGAAGCACAGAAGTCTTTCATTATAAGATGGTACCAAAGAATTTAACTGAAAGAGAAACTCCCCAGGTCAGTAGGTGCCCAATATGCTACTGGAGATCAGTGGAGAAACAACTCCAGAAAAAATGAAGGGACGGAGCCAAAGCAAAAAGAATACCCAGCTGTGGATGTGACTGGTGATAGAAGCAAGGTCCAATGCTGTAAAGAGCAATACTCCATAGGAACCTGGAATGTCAGGTCCATGAATCAAGGCAAATTGGAAGTGGTCAAACAGGAGATGGCAAGAGTGAATGTCAACATTCTAGGATTCAGCGAACTGAAATGGACTGGAATGGGTGAATTTAACTCAGATGATCATTATATCTACTACTGCGGGCAGGAATCCCTCAGAAGAAATGGAGTAGCCATCATGGTCAACAAAAGAGTCCGAAATGCAGTACTTGGATGCAATCTCAAAAATGACAGAATGATCTCTGTTCGTTTCCAAGGCAAACCATTCAATATCACAGTAATCCAAGTCTATGCCCCAACCAGTACTGCTGAAGAAGCTGAAGTTGAACAGTTCTATGAAGACCTACAAGAGCTTTTAGAACTAACACTCAAAAAAGATGTCCTTTTCACTATAGGGGACTGGAATGCAAAAGTAGGAAGTCAAGAAACACCTGGAGTAACAGGCAAATTTGGCCTTGGAATACGCAATGAAGCAGGGCAAAGACTAATAGAGTTTTGCCAAGAAAATGAACTCGTCATAACAAACACTCTCTTCCAACAACACAAGAGAAGACTCTATACATGGACATCACCAGATGGTCAACACCGAAATCAGACTGATTATATTCTTTGCAGGCAAAGATGGAGAAACTCTATACAGTCAGCAAAAACAAGACCAGGAGCTGACTGTGGCTCAGATCATGAACTCCTTATTGCCAAATTCAGACTGAAATTGAAGAAAGTAGGGAAAACCACTAGACCATTCAGGTATGACCTAAATCAAATCCCTTATGATTATACAGTGGAAGTGAGAAATAGATTTAAAGGCCTAGATCTGATAGATAGAGTGCCTGATGAGCTATGGAATGAGGTTCGTGACACTGTACAGGAGATAGGGATCAAGACCATCCCCATGGAAAAGAAATGCAAAAAAGCAAAATGGCTGTCTGGGGAGGCCTTACAAATAGCTGTGAAAAGAAGAGAAGCGAAAAGCCAAGGAGAAAAGAAAAGATATAAACATCTGAATGCAGAGTTCCAAAGAAGAACAAGAAGAGATAAGAGCCTTCTTCAGCGATCATGCAAAGAAATAGAGGAAAACAACAGAATGGCAAAGACCACAGATCTCTTCAAGAAAATCAGAGATACGAAAGGAACATTTCATGCAAAGATGGGTTCGATAAATGACAGAAATGGTATGGACCTAACAGAAGCAGAAGATATTAAGAAGAGATGGCAAGAATACACAGAAGAACTGTACAAAAAAGATCTTCACGACCCAGATAATCACGATGGTATGATCACTCACCTAGAGCCAGACATCCTAGAATGTGAAGTCAAGTGGGCCTTAGAAAGCATCACTACGAACAAAGCTAGTGGGGGTGATAGAATTCCAGTTGAGCTATTCCAAATCCTGAAAGATGATGCTGTGAAAGTGCTGTACTCAATATGCCAGCAAATTTGGAAAACTCAGCAGTGGCCACAGGACTGGAAAAGGTCAGTTTTCATTCCAATCCCGAAAAAAGCAATGCCAAAGAATGCTCAAACTACCGCACAATTGCACTCATCTCACACGCTGGTAAAGTAATGCTCAAAATTCTCCAAGCCAGGCTTCAGCAATATGTGAACCTTGAACTTCCTGATGTTCAAGCTGGTTTTAGAAAAGAGAGAGGAACCAGAGATCAAATTGCCAACATCCGCTAGATCATGGAAAAAGCAAGCGAGTTCCAGAAAAACATCTATTTCTGCTTTATTGACTATGCCAAAGCCTTTGACTGTGTGGATCACAATCAACTGTGGAAAATTCTGAAAGAGATGGGAATCCCAGACCACCTGATCTGCCTCTTGAGAAATTTGTATGCAGGTCAGGAAGCAACAGTTAGAACTGGACATGGAACAACAGACTGGTTCCAAATAGGAAAAGGAGTACATCAAGGCTCCTTTTTTATATATGTTGTTATACTTGTTAACAACAAGTATATTGTCACCCTGCTTATTTAACTTATATGCAGAGTACATCATGAGAAACGCTGGACTGGAAGAAACACAAGCTGGAATCAAGATTGCCGGGAGAAATATCAATAACCTCAGATATGCAGATGACACCACCCTTATGGCAGAAAGTGAAGAGGAACTCCAAAGCCTCTTGATGAAAGTGAAAGTGGAGAGTGAAAAAGTTGGCTTAAAGCTCAACATTCAGAAAACTAAGATCATGGCATCCGTCCCATCACTTCATGGGAAATAGATGGGGAAACAGTAGAAACAGTGTCAGACTTTATTTTTCTGGGCTCCAAAATCCCTGCAGATGGTGATTGCAGCCATGAAATTAAAAGACGCTTACTCCTTGGAAGGAAAGTTATGACCAACCTAGATAGCATGTTCAAAAGCAGAGACATTACTTTGCCAACAAAGGTTCGTCTAGTCAAGGCTATGGTTTTTCCTGTGGTCATGTATGGATGTGAGAGTTGGACTGTGAAGAAGGCTGAGCGCGGAAGAATTGATGCTTTTGAACTGTGGTGTTGGAGAAGACTCTTGAGAGTCCATCAGACTGCAAGGAGACCCAACCAGTCCATTCTGAAGGAGATCAGCCCTGGGATTTCTTTGGAAGGAATGATGCTAAAGCTGAAACTCCAGTACTTGGGCCACCTCATGCGAACAGTTGACTCATTGGAAAAGACTCTGATGCCGGGAGGGATTGGGGGCAAGAGGAGAAGGGGACGACAGAGGATGAGATGGCTGGATGGCATCACTGACTCGATGGACGTGAGTCTCAGTGAACTCCGGGAGTTGGTGATGGACAGGGAGGCCTGGCGTGCTGCAATTCATGGGGTTGCGAAGAGTCGGACACGACTGAGTGACTGATCTGATCTGATCTGAATGGAGAGATAGACATAGAGAACAGACTTACAGACATGGGGAGAAGGGAGGAGAGGGTAGGATGTATGGAAAGAGTAACACGGAAACTTATATTACCACATGCACAACAGACAGCCACAGAAACTTGCTGTGTGTCTCAGGAAACTCAAACAGGGGTTCGGTATCAACCTAGAGGTGGGATGGGGATGGAGATGGGAGGGAGGTTCAAGAGGGAGGGGATATATGTATACCTATAGCTAATTTATGTTGAGGTTTTACAGAAAACAAAATTCTGTAAAGCAATTATCCTTCAATTAAAAAATAAACAAAATTAAAAAGAAGAGAAGTCTTTCATTTTGATGAAACACCAAGTCAGCAATTTCTTTAATGGATCACATTTTTGGTGACTGTTTAAACAAACCTCTGCATAACCAAAGGTGACTGAGTATTTGTATGTTGCTTTAGCAATTGTGTAATTTAGCTCTTAACATGTATGTCTGCGATCCATTTTGTTAATCTCTGTATCTAACATGATATAAAAGGTCTAAATTCACCTTCTGAGCATGTAGATCTATAACTGTCCCAACACCATATGATGAAAGGACTAAAATTATTCTATTTTGATACCTAGTACATTCAGGTTTTCTTAATTATTTTTCAGGATTATAAATCAAGGGGAGAGAAAAATTCCTGAGATTTGGAGTGGAGCAGTGGCACCCCACTCCAGTACTGTTGCCTGGAAAATCCCATGGATGGAGGAGCCTGGAAGGCTGCAGTCCATGGGGTCACTGAGGGTCGGACACGACTGAGCGACTTCACTTTGACTTTTCACTTTCATGCATTGGAGAAGGAAATGGCAAACCACTCCAGTGTTCTTGCCTGGAGAATCCCAGGGACGGGGGAGCCTGGTGGGCTGCTGTCTGTGGGGTTGCACAGAGTTGGACACGACTGAAGCGACTTAGCAGCAGCAGCAGTGGCATTAGACATCACTTTAAAAGCCCTGATATCTCTAAAACATACATACTTCCATCCAAGATCCTATCTTGACATCTACCAATATCATATTTATAAACCCCTAAAAAAACGGAGAATATGGTTTGATTATAAATGTAATTGTATAAAGTTACATAAGTTTACAAAGTTACAAAGTTTCTTCAGAGAAGCCAAATGTACTGCTATTGAGATTATTCTTAGACAGTTTATTCCCTTTGCTGCTTTTTCTCATTGTATTTTCTACTAGTATGTTGGTATTCCATTGATAGTTATATTCAATTTTATCCTGTTTTGACAGAATGCTTGCTTACCACATGATAACAAATGGCTCAATTTTTTTCTCAGTGTGGAATTTACACAGTCTACATTCCTTTACCTGAGGCACCATTCCTAGACATCCTGGAATTTCATCTGTAATATAGCTCTATCATCAAATATCTGTACTACTTCAAAAGCTGGCCAGTATTTGGAGGAGGTTACAAGTCCATGATTAGATATATAACATATTCTCTGATACTGATACTCCAAAGAGGATAACAAAGCAGGCACTAGTAAATCAGAGGCAATGAAAGACGTTATGATTGGAGAAATAGTTATTTTAAAAATATTCCATAACATTTTATTTTGGAATACATATAAATTGTTCTATCCACTAAATAGAAAAAAAATAAGATTTAAAAACTATGAGATGTGCAAAATTTTAAAGTAGTTTCTAAGTTCTAAAGTCTACACTCATAGACATGTTCAAGTCAAATGGTTTTTTTTGTTTGTTTCTGGTTTGCTTGTTTTGTTTGTTTTACATTTGGGAAACCAGGAGATGCCTTCTCTTTTTTTTTTTAATTGTTTAAATTTATTTATTTAGCTGCACCAGGTCTTAAATGAGGCATGCAGGATCCTTTATTTGCAGCATGTGGGATGTCGTTCCCTGACAGGGATCAAATCCAGGCCCCCTGCATTGCGAGGGCAGAGTCTTATAGCCACTGGACCACCAGGGAAGTCCCTAAATGTATTTTTAACATCATAAATATCTTATACACAGAGAACAACAAAATGGCAGCACTTAAGTATCTACTTAATATTCTCAATTCAATTTCCAAATTACTTTTCTAATTCTTCATAATCTCATACATGATAAAGAGTAAGATAAAAGCTCCCAGCAATCATATATTTAGAACTAAAAGTATAATATATAAAAATAAAACACCATGGATTAAAAAAAAAAAACCAACTCCCTTATTTTAACCTATCAAGTAGACATTACCATTTTACATGGAGAAAAGCTACATCTGCATATCAACTTTATTGGTGATCTCCCTCTATGGTATGTATATATGAAATTTCTTTACAAGCCTGTAAAGAAATCACCTAACGTTGTTGTTCAATCACCAAGTTGTGTCCCACTCTTTACAACCCCATGGACTGCAGCCTGACAGGTAATATTAAACACCTTTCAGGTAGTTAAGCAAAGTCAAACATCAGTTCCAATGATAAATGATACAAAGCTAGCTTTGCTAGTGTATTAAAATTTAATTTGTATCATTTTTTATGAATATAGAGGCTGTATAACTAAAAGTTATATAAGTAACTTATTTAGGCACTGTTTGCTTAAATGTAATTTTTCCAAAAAGAACCTTTATAAGCATTACTTGAATACACTACACAAAAATCATGCAACTAAATAACTATCACAATTAGGCAAGATATGGGTATCTTTAGAATGACTATTATTTAAAACAAAATTTAAAGGAAATATCCCTGAAGTTATGAAGTTAACCCTAATAAAGCTTTAAAACAATCAACAGGTCACTTCTTATCGGACCAATTTCATTTTTGTTGTCTTTTACACGTAGAAATATTAAATGACAAGAAACTTTAGTGTAACTAAAAGTGATGGGACTGCAGGTGATTTAGCTATTTAAGATTACTTATTTTATTTGTACTTCATGAGAAAAATAAAATGTAACAACCTGGATAGTGTAACAATGGTAACAAAAACAACGGTTGCTCTAGCAGACTTCTTCGGGAATCCCTCCATATAACTTGTTATTTTCGTTTCCCTGTGTCTTAAGTCTGGTATGATGCCAATAACAAGAGCTTCCAATTTGTGAGCGCATACTCTGTCCCATGTTTAATATTCTACGTGTCTAGCTCCATAAGAAACTAAAACCTAAAAAGTTTAAATGACTTGTCGAACAAACATAAGCAACACTTGGAATTAACACCTAATTCCAAATCTGAACTCAGACTCTTTACATAAAATATATCATAATGCAATGCATGTTCAACAAGCTGATGCTAGTTACTATCAAAGAATCTTCCTGTTACAGTTGCCATTGCTACTGCTCCTGTCTTTTGTAGTCACAAAGTTACTTAAGTTTTAATAGCTTTGACTCTTCTTCTGAGGGATGCTTTTGTTGGGTATCTTTTCAAAAGAAGTGAAAACATATACATACACAAAGAATCTGTACCCAAATGTTCACAAACAGTATTATTTACAATAGTCAAATACTAGAAACAATTAAATGTCCACCACCTGACAAATGGTAAACAAAATGTGGCTTATCAATACAATGGCATACTATAAAGGAACTAAGTAATAAAATGAATAGAATTAAATAAAAACAAAATGAAATTAATTACTGATATCTGCTACAACACAGATGAACCACAAAAACACTAAGGGAAGTGAAAGAAGCCAGATACAAAAGATCACATATAGTATTATGAAATGTCCTGAAAAAGTAAGTCTATAGAGAGAGCAGCAGATTAGAGGTTGTATGAGAAGTAAGTGTAGGACAGAGACTAACTGTAAACAGGCAGGTGGGATCTTTTGAGATTAATGGAAATGTTCTAAAACTGTACTGTGGCAATGGCTGTACAGCTCTAAGTTTACTAAGTCACTGAACTGTATACTCAATATGGATAAATTTTATGATAGGCAAATTATACCTCAATAAAGCTGATAAAAAAATCTATAAAACATTCCCTGCAAGATCAAAATTACATTTCAGTAAATGAAAAGACATTCCATACTCTGGAATAGGAACACTCAAAATCTTAAAGATGTCTGCTGCTGCTAAGTTGCTTCAGTTGTGTCTGACTCTGTGCGACCCCACAGACGGCAGCCCACCAGGCTCAACCGTCCCTGGGATTCTCCAGGCAAGAACACTGGAGTGGGTTGCCATTTCCTTCTCCAATGCATGAACGTGAAAAGTGAAAGTGAAGTTGCTCAGTCATGTCCGGCTCTAGCGACCCCATGGATTGCAGTGTACCAGGCTTCTCAGTCCATGAGATTTTCAGGCAAGAGTACTGGAGTGGGGTGCCATTGCCTTCTCCATTAAAGATGTCAGTTCACTCTAATTTAGCCTACAAACACAATTCCAAAAAATATATCATCATGTGTCTCCCCCCTACCACCATCCTCAAATAAAAAGTTGATTATACGTTCACTTGGAGGAAAAAACAGGAGAAAATAATCAGGAAAATATGAAACAGTCTATAATTAAAACTGTGCTTCTAGTGCATGGGCAGACAGACTGACCAATGGAATAGTAGGAAAGTTCCATAAATAGATCCAAGTGCTTAAGGAAATTTAACATATGACAAAGGTGGCATCTCAATTCAACAGGAGAAAGAACATTTTAAACGGTTTGGTTTGGGACAGTTGGATAGTCACATGAAAAAAAGGATCCATTCTTCACATTGTAAACATCAAATAGATCTGAGCTTTGTAAGGGGGGAAAAAAAGGTAAACAATACAGGGGCCAGAGAGAAATGGGTTAGTTTCTTTATAAACTTGTAGAGGGAAAAACTTTACTAATGATGATCAAAAACACAGGAAAAGTAACAGTCAATAAATGTGACTAATCCAAAACAATTTTTGACACTGCAGAGTCAAAAACTAAAGACAAACTGGAGGAAAATGTGTGATACAGAATACATCTCTCTAAAGAAGATTCTACACATGGACATCACCAGATGGTCAAAACTGAAATCAGATTGATTATATTCTTTGCAGCCAAAGATGGAGAAACTCTATACAGTCAGCAAAAACAAGACCAGGAGCTGACTGTGGCTCAGACCATGAACTCCTTATTGCCAAATTCAGACTGAAATTGAAGAAAGTAAGGAAAACCACTAGACCATTAGGTATGACCTAAATCAAATCCCTTATGATTATACAGTGGAAGTGAGAAATAGATTTAAGGGCCTAGATCTGATAGATAGAGTGCCTGATGAACTATGGACTAAGGTTCGTGACACTGTACAGGAGACAGGGATCAAGACCATCCCCATGGAAAAGAAATGCAAAAAAGCAAAATGGCTGTCTGGGGAGGCCTTACAAATAGCTGTGAAAAGAAGAGAAGTGAAAAGCCAAGGAGAAAAGGAAAGATATAAACATCTGAATGCAGAGTTCCAAAGAAGAGCAAAAAGAGATAAGAAAGCCTTCCTCGGCGATCAATGCAAAGAAATAGAGGAAAACAATACAATGGGAAAGACTAGAGATCTCTTCAAGAAAATCAGAGATACCAAGGGAACATTTCATGCAAAGATGGGCTCAATAAAGGACAGAAATGGTATGGACCTAACAGAAGCAGAAGATATCAAGAAGAGGTTGCAAGAATACACAGAAGAACTGTACAAAAAAGATCTCCACGACCCAGATAATCACGATGGTGTGATCACTCAACTAGAGCCACACATCCTAGAATGTGAAGTCAAGTGGGCCTTAGAAAGCATCACTACGAACAAAGCTAGTGGAGGTGATGGAATTCCAGTTGAGCTATTTCAAATCCTGAAAGATGATGCTGTGAAAGTGCTGTACTCAATATGCCAGCCAATTTGAAAAACTCAGCAGTGGCCACAGGACTGGAAAAGGTCAGTTTTCATTCCAATCCCAAAGAAAGGCAATGCCAAAGAATGCTCAAACTACCACACAATTGCACTCATCTCACACGCTAGTAAAGTAATGCTCAAAATTCTCCAAGCCAGGCTTCAGCAGTACGTGAACCGTGAACATCCTGATGTTCAAGCTGGTTTTAGAAAAGACAGAGGAACCAGAGATCAAATTGCCAACATATGTCGGATCATGGAAAAAGCAAGAGAGTTCCAGAGAAACAACTATTTCTGCTTTATTGACTATGCCAAAGCCTTTGACTGTGTGGATCACAATAAACTGTGGAAAATTCTGAAAGAGATGGGAATCCCAGACCACCTGATGTGCCTCTTGAGAAATTTGTATGCAGGTCAGGAAGCAACAGTTAGAACTGGACATGGAACAACAGACTGCTTCCAAACAGGAAAAGGAGTACGTAAAGGCTGTATATTGTTACCCTGTTTATTTAACTTATATGCAGAGTACATCATGAGAAACGCTGGACTGGAAGAAACACAAGCTGGAATCAAGATTGCCAGGAGAAATATCAATAACCTCAGATATGCAGATGACACCACCCTTATGGCAGAAAGTGAAGAGGAACTCAAAAGCCTCTTGATGAAAGTGAAAGTGGAGAGTGAAAAAGTTGGCTTAAAGCTCAACATTCAGAAAATGAAGATCATGGCATCCGGTCCCATCACTTCAAGGGAAATAGATGGGGAAACAGTGGAAACAGTGTCAGACTTTATTTTTCTGGGCTCCAAAATCACTGCAGATGGTGATTGCAGCCATGAAATTAAAAGACGCTTACTCCTTGGAAGGAAAGTTATGACCAACCTAGATAGCATGTTCAAAAGCAGAGACATTACTTTGCCAACAAAGGTTCGTCTAGTCAAGGCTATGGTTCTTCCTGTGGTCATGTATGGATGTGAGAGTTGGACTGTGAAGAAGGCTGAGCGCGGAAGAATTGATGCTTTTGAACTGTGGTGTTGGAGAAGACTCTTGAGAGTCCATCAGACTGCAAGGAGACCCAACCAGTCCATTCTGAAGGAGATCAGCCCTGGGATTTCTTTGGAAGGAATGATGCTAAAGCTGAAACTCCAGTACTTCGGCCACCTCATGCAAAGAGCTGACTCATTGGAAAAGACTCTGATGCTGGAAGGGATTGGGGGCAGGAGGAGAAGGGGACGACAGAGGATGAGATGGCTGGATGGCATCATTGATTCGATGGACGTGAGTCTGAGTGAACCCTGGGAGTTGGTGATGGACAGGAAGGCCTGGTGTGCTGCGATTCATGGGGTGGCAGAGAGTCGGACATGACTGAGAGACTGAACTGAACTGAATATATATATATATATATAAAAAAGTACTAAAAATGGATGGAATAATGACCAATATTCTGAGAGAAAAACAGGCAAATGAAGTTACTGATCTCAAGAAAAGAAATGCAAATAACTTTTAAATACATGAAAAGACACAGAAACATTACTCATAAAAAATGCAAATTAAAATACACTGATATACTACTTCTTCCCTATCAAATGGACCAAAAAATTAAAATCTGACAACAGATGCTGCTGGAAAGGCTTTGGGAAATAGGCACTTTCATACAACGCTGATGAATCCAAAATGGTTACAATCTTCACAGAGAAATTTGGCCATATTTTTAAAATAACATACTCTTTTGTCTTTGACCCAACAATCCCCTCCTAGAATTCTATCCCAAAGATACAATGGCATGAACTATCAAATGACATATACAAAAAGCTATTCATTGCAAGCCGATTCATAGTAGCAGAAGTCTGCAAAATGTTCATCAATAGGAGACTGGTTGAACAAATTAGGATATAACTATACAACTACAAGTACTGTGGACCTGTGGAAAAAATAAAAGAGGAATGAAAAAGAATGAACAGAGGAATGTAGGAAAGCCTACATCTCATATCTATTTTTTTATTCCTCTATTATATCTCTATACTCTAACAACTGAATATATTGTTAAGTGAAAAAGAGAGCTATGTTGTGAGGGGAGGATGTGTGTATGTAAACATACATACACATACATATATATATATATTTGCTAATCTTTTTGAAGAGGAAAAATGGAACAAACTAAGACAAAAATAGTGTGAAATGACTATTAGTGAGAAAAAGACAGGAAGAGAGGGCAGAGATGGAAAACTAGACCTCAATGAATGCATCTTATTTAAAAGTTTTGATTTTGTTCAGCCGCTAAGTCGTGTTTGACTCTCTGTGACCCAAGGACTGCAGCATGCCAGGCTTCCCTGACCTTTACTATCTCCCCGAGTTTGCTCAAACTCACGTCCATTGAGTCAGTGATACCATCCAACCATCTCATCCTCTGTCTCCCTCTTCTCCTGTCCTCAATCTTTCCCAGCATCAGGGTCTTTTCCAAAGAGTTGGCTCTTCACATCAGGTAGCTTCAGCACCAGTCCCTTCAATGAATATTCAGGATTGATTTCCTTTAGGATTGACTGGTTTGATCTCCCTGCTGTCCAAGGGACTCTCAAGAGTCTTCTCCAACACCACAATGCAAAAGCATCAATTCTTCAGCACTCAGCCTTCTTTATGGTCCAGTTCTCACATCCATACCCGACTACTGGAAAAACTACAGCTTTTACTATATGGACCTTTTTCAGCTAAGAGATGTCTCTGCTTTTTAATGCCCTGTCTTGGTCTGTCATAGCTTTGCTTCCAAGGAGCAATCGTCTTTTAATTTTGTGGCTGCAGTCACTGTCTGCAGTGATTTTGACTTCAGAACCAGGTATGTGCTTCACAGAATTAAAAAGCAAAACTAAAAATTTTTACAAATCCTTTAAAAGAAAAAAATAAAACCTTGCAGCAACCATGAAACAAATGATCCTAAATGCATATTAAATTGGTGGCATAACCACACAGAAAACCAGCCAAGGGCAACAAAGAAACACACAGAAAAAATTTTGTATTATATTCAACAGAATTATTGTTAGTAATAATTGTAAGTATTTTCATTTAAATTCATATATGAATGTTTACTTGTCTGTGTATTTATAGTTTGTATAGAATAAAAGTTCATATTGTTAAGAATCAAGATTTTCAATGTAAGAGTAAACAGATCAAAAAGTAAAACACAAGCTTACATAAAAACCCTAATCCTAAATATTCAGTGGAAATAGTCACGTGAATTAATTATTTATCTTTCTATAATCTTTACAAACTACATGCATTAAGAAAGATGAAAAGCAATGATAACCCAATAGAAAAATGAGCAGTTTTGTTATTTCTCAATAAAAAGCAACCAGGAGTACTTGGAATGACTAGTTCCGGGTTTGGGACAGGAAATGAATAGGATGAATCTGGACTATCTTGTTAAATCAGAGAGTAAGGATATTAGCAAAGTTTACTTGAGTGGTATCAGAAGGACACAGACCAACTTGAAAATGCTCCCACTGGTCAAAGATGAAACTATTTGAACATCAAAAAGAAGAAGAAGACTACAACACATCAACTATGCCAAAATCTATGATCTCAAAATGGTCCTTGAAAATGAAAAATCTCTTTAAATATTGCTAGAGTTTATTCTGAAAAAATAGTAAATGAAGGTGAAGATTCAAGCATTCGTCTTACCTTTCCTGTATGACCTACATTTCAGAGTAATCGATTAGTTGATGTAGGGAAAATTCTTCCTTTTATGAGAACTCAATTAATAAATGTAACAGAATGACAGAATTAGAAAGTCAGCATTTTAGAACCCTTAATGAAATAATGTATCTAGATAAGATCATCAAAGCTGCTAAAAGTATTTTATGAAATGTTAATGGGAAATTTTATGGTGGAAGGATCAGGATGACACAATCTAAACCCTCTTATCAATTTTAACATGTGATACAACAGAATGTGCACAGCACCACCAAGGAAATGTTGCTAAACTGAACCTGAATCTAATCAAGTTTTTAGATCCACCAGTCTGTAGGAAATATGTAGTATATAAAACAAATTAAATGGTATGATGACAGAAACTGTTCTGACATTCTCCATTAAAAAAAGGAGAGGTAAGAGATGAAATAAGAATAGCAGAATGTTGAAAACTGAAGTTAGATTCTGAATATGTAGGAGTTCATTGTATATTTATATTTTTTTATATTAAAAGTGTGAAAATTCCCATATACAAATTATAAAATAACAAAAACTGTTATTTTTAGAAAAGAAATATTCATGAATTTAGATATAATTCACAGTGTAAGGACTTTACAATTCCAAGGGTTGAGCATCTTTACAAGCTGAGTACACTTGTAAAACCCTTAAGTCAATACAGTATGGAGTATAGTCACAAAATATGAATATATACCTGTTGGATACATTTTTTAAAGCTGTAAATAAAGTGTACAGCTATGAGAAATAAAACAAAACAAAACACCTACGAAAAAGGGATTTTCCAATCATAATATAAGGAAAAAAGGTATATGTAGTTTGGAATAAAATTTCCAGTGACAGCATCACTCATGGAGTCACAAGTGCTATATCTTACACAAAGATGAGAATAATATGATCTTGAAAACTGTCCAACTTAAAATGTGGTTCTAGCAATTACCAAGTCACTGGTACCTAAGGTGCCTGTGTGAGTAATAATTATTATTATTATAATTCCTATTATCAGGAAATGTGGGTACTGACATGCAATATTTCTAAACTGATATTTATTCAACATTTTATATATGCAAATAAATTAGTGATTTAGTTTTAAGACTAAAACTACTACTTTAGATATACTACTACTTTAACTATAGCCCTAAATGTATATATTTCAAGAGATTCAAAACTTTTTTTTTCTCCTCAGTAGGAAAGTGGACTGACATATTCTAGTTCTCTTATTTGGGGACATACATGGTATTTACATTTCCTTCAAGTCTGGAGGAAATATAATCTATAAATATTTAACTTAAATTTAGTAAAATAAGGAGATCCTCAAAAGTACAATTAATTGGGAGAAATCAAAGCCTATAGTATTATATAATAAAAATTTAAATAGCAGTTCAGAGGAGGCACACTGAGTAATAGCTCTCTGAAACTTAGCTGCCACTAGGTTATTTTAAAACATATGAAGTTCTTAGCAAACATTGAGAACAAAACAGGATGTATAAATTCTCTACCCCATTGGCAAAGGGAAATAACTCAATGTCCAGCAACTCAAGTTGTATATCATTTTGGCTTTCTAGGCTTGAATAGAGAGCTCTAATAAATTTAAAAGACAATAATGATAAAGCAAAAGGCAAACAGGGATTACACAGAAATCTGCTGACTACATATGAACTAATTTGTTATACAATATAAAGTACTGACTTAAATAACTCATTCCTGGTAATCTGGCAAAACCCTTTAATTATCTACAACAGTTTTGCCTTAGAGAGTTTGAAGGTTAAACAAAAGACTTAACGTGTAAAACATTCTTTCCATCAGTTCACTACAGTAATAATCAATAAGCGCTGATAAACAGCATTATGAAAAAGTTGTCCCAGTACTCCAGATAATGCCCATCCACATTACAAATCATATTACTAAAGTTCAGTAGATAAATCCGCCCCTAATCATTTACAAACACTAAAACACACTATACCTGGAGTCAAAAAGCCAGCACTAAAAATACATCTAGAAGAAAACCTTACCTCAAAGAATCTAAAGAAGTCAATTTTTTGAGAGCACTAAAAATTTTTGACAATACACCATTCGCTGTTCACCTGAAACTATCATAACACTGTTAATCAGCTATACCCCAATACAAAATAAAAAGTTAGAAAATAAAGATTAATAAAAAAATACAATAAACTGGAAAAAGGAAAAAAAGTTTGACAATACAGCTAAGTCCCATCAATATTTAACTATTCTGTACATAAATTATTCTAAAATGGTTTTCTAAATGCTTCTCTATGATATGAAGATGATAATGACAGAATCCACCTCCAAAGAGTGGGAGGATTAAATGAGAACACATATAAAACACTTAAAACATTACTGTGCATGCATGCTAAGTTGCTTCAATCATGTCCAACTCTGTGATCCTATGGACTACAGTCCACTAGGCTCCACTGTCCATGGGATTCTCCAGGCAAAAATACTGGAGTATGTTGCTATACCCTTCTCCAGGGGATCTTCCTGACCCAGGGATCAAACCCACACCTCTTATATCTCCAATACTGGCCGGGGGGTTCTTTACCACTAGCGCCATCTGAGAAGCCCAGAACATTACCAGCACAGAGTAAATACCCAACAAATACTAGGTATTTTTAAAAATTTTTATTTATTTATTTGGACTACACTGGGTCTAAATTCATTGTTACACATGAGCTTTCTCTAGTAGTGGGAAGTAGGGGCTTCTCTTTGTTGTGGTGCACAGGCTCCGCATGGCAGTGGCTTCTCTTGCTGCGGAGCATGGGCTCTGGGCCCTGGGCTTAAGTAGCTGCAGCTTGCAGGCTCAGTAGTTGTGGCTCACGGCTTAGCTGCTCCATGGCATGTGTGATCTTACTGCACCAGGGACTGAACCCGTGTCCCCTGCATTGGCAGGCGGAATCCCAACCATAGGACTACCAGGAAGTCCCCAGTACTAGGTATTTTTACTATCATGATATCCTCCACTGATGGGCCATGAAGAACTTGAGGCAAACTCCTTAGAGGGCATCCTGGCAACAATTGCTACCAAATTTTAAAATGCATATACACTGTGATATACTTTTCAAATTATTCCTTAAGATATGCTTACTTAGACACGTAAAAAATGCATTCAGAATGCTGAATACTGATGAATGTAGCAAATATCAACAAAAATAAGTTGATTAAATAAACTGTGGACCACGTATACAAAGGGAATACTATGCAGCTTTTTTTTTAAAAAAAAAGAAGTGACTATACATACTGATATCTTTAAAACCCACATTACTTATCTATATTTATATATACTTCCACATTTTCTGAAGGAAGTAAGAAACTGCTAACTGATTACCTTTGGGTAGCAAGGCTGGAACCTAATAAGAGGTAAACTTACTTTTTACTTTATACTTTCTTAGAACTTTTAAAATTTCACACCAAATAAATATTATTATTAAAAACTAATATAAAACAAAATTCTGGTCTAGAAACGAGAAAACATCAGTGTGAGTACTTGGCTTCAACTTTTGGATCTGTCTTTTCAGAGACAAACCATTAAGGGTAATGTTTGAAAATAATGTAATTCTTACAAGAAAGTTTAAAAACCTACATGCTACAATAGTACTAAACAAGATTTTTAAATGAATTAGAGTTTGAATTTATCTTGAATATTTAAGAGTATACGAACTCCTTTCTTCCTAGATAAAGACACTGATCCAGACCTACATTTACTCTATTCTTATGCTTCCTTACAAATACCAGTTCCTTGGAACTTCTGCTTTATATAACCAACCATGCTGTCTCACTAATTTCAAGCAGACACTAGATTATGTTGCTCCTACTTCCCAAACTAGTCTTCACATTCCAATTACCTGAGAAAATGTAAAATGTGACATTTAAGCAAGACAATTCCTATTATCACTTCCCTCTTTCTCAAGAAACTTCAAGGAATGGCTGCTGTAACCTTCTTTCAGGTGATCTCAACGAATTTTTTTAAAAACAAGTATTTGGGTAGGTTTTTTTAAAAAATGAACTAACCATAGCTAAGACTAAAATTAAGAACAAAGTTGCTGATTTCAGTGTTCTGGCAAGGATAGAAAAATAAATGTGGAAGAGGAAAGGGAGTCTCAAAAAAGGAAGGGACCCATATAGATGGAGAGAAGGGGGAGAAATGGTCATCTGAAGAGAAGGCTAGTAGGCTTTGCCCTCAACAGGAAGACACCAGGCAAAGACTGGGAAAGTTCTGCCAGTAAATGGAAACCATGATCTTTGCCCCAGAAAAATCAAGCTCTCTCAAATCCTGTTTTCCTTATACTTTCACAAGAAAGTAATCTTTTACCTCAGTTCAGACTTCACTCTTCAATGCTCACTTCATCAAACTGCCTTAAGTGACTATAAAGTGTAAAAATGGTTTGTAGGTAACATACACTTCAGAGACTATACATAAACTTATTCCAATTAAATGTAACATTTACTGTGGTGAGGGGTGCACTCAAGCTAATGATTAACCCATTTTTAACTGACTAATCACAGGCTTGACTGAGCACTGTCAGGATTAAAAGTTTGTGTTCTAGTATCACAATAAAAGCTACCTCTCAAATGCTTGAAATTATTTTTTGGTTATAAAGAATATGACAAAAGAATAGTAAACAGTAAGAATAGAGTACGTAAGGAAAAATAAGTGTCTTTTTTAGTGACCAGAATTGTCCCTACTGTGGCTGAATGTAAAAGAAATCTGTCACATAGCTATCTAAAAAGGCACTCATTAAAGGTAAACATATTAAAGATGCACTACAGGAAAAAACAAAAAGAAACTGTACAATAAATCAACAATTCATAAAATATAATCTGATACGTATAAAATGCAAATTTTTTCAAAACAACCCTCAGTAAAATCTCTTGCTTCATTTTCATCAGAAAAATAGAAAAATATACAACTTTCTATTTAAAATTTTAGAAAATTTCAACATTTGTATCTCAGAAGAGGGGTCATGGCTAAATAAAATTGGTTATTCATACAGCTTAAACATAAAAGTTAATAGAGCCTCATATTCCTTTTAAATATAATGAAATCACCAAATGTAGAAGAAAATAAGGACAAACACAATGCAATAGCTTCCATGCTATACTAAATTTAAGGAACAAAATTTTTACCTGAGGCAACAGTTGGATTGTTTTGGTGGTTTTCACTGGTAGAAACAAACAAATCTTCTTCTCCTTCAGTTGATGAGCTGGAAGAGGATTCACTGCTGAGGTCATTCTCACTGGAACTACTAGAACTGGGGAGCAACGCATATTTTCTTCGGGCTAACACTTCTCGTTTTTTCCTCTGCATTAATATCCTCTCTTTTTGTTTCTGTGTCCTCTGGGAGGAATTATTTTTCACAAATCTCTTTCTGCATGGAAGTCTCCTTAATGAACTGCTATGAAAACAGGGTCTTTTCATTAACAATCCTGAAACGGATTCTGTCTCAGTCCGAGGCCACTTATGGGACCGTGAACTATGAGTTCTACTTTTAGCACTCAAAATTGCCTGGGAATGTCTTACAGAGACTTCTTTATCCTCATCCGAAGTCACAGTATCAGAATCTCCAAAATGTAGACTAGATGAAGGAGAAGAAAGACAATCACTAAAAGAGGAATCATTATCTTCATCACTTGGTGTTTCTAAGTGTTGTCTCAATCCTAATATTCCCTGGTTCTCTTTAGCACAATTTTGCATGTATGAAGGGCCAGCCTGCTGGCTTTTGCGTTTCTTCCTCACAACAACACTTTTTTCTTGCTCTTGTTGGTTACCATTCATGTCCTTCTCTTGTTTTTGAGAATCATCACACAAATGAGAGAATTCATTCCCCACTTTACTATTAATCATCTCAACTCCAGCAGGAAAACTTTTGGCTGCCCCGATGGGCTCTGGATGCAAGAGGATCCCTTTCAGACTCTCCTGTGTCTTTGGTGCATCAGAAGGAATCTCACTCTTCATATCCACTTTTAAGGTATACAGCTTGTTATATTCAGGAGTCCATTGAGACATGGGAAACTTTAAGGAAGGCCTAGAAGACACAACATGATATTTAAAAGATTGTCAATGTGTTTTATTATAATATTTAAAGAGTTCTCATATTCCACTGAGAATATTCCTGTGCGTGTGTGCTAAGTCACTTCAATCATGTCTGACTCTCCGACTCTTTGTGATTCCATGGACCGTAGCTCATAAGGCTCCTCTGTCCATGGGATTCTCCAGGCAAAGATACTGAAGTAGGTTGCCATGCCCTCCTCCAGGGGATCTTTCCAACCTAGGGATCGAACCCACGTCTCTCAAATCTCCTGCATTGGCAGGCAGGTTCTCTATCACAAGCGTCAATTGGGAAGCACAAATATTCCTGTAATAGGGCAGAAATGCCTTTTTCTCATCAGGATATAAAATGGCTATAACAAGTCGTTTTTCTCTGATAACTCTTACAGATCCAATTTTTAGAATGGCATTGAAACATGTGAAATGTCATGTATGAAACGAGATGCCAGTCCAGGTTCAATGCACGATGCTGGATGCTTGGGGCTGGTGCACTGGGACGACCCAGAGGGATGGTATAGGGAGGGAGGAGGGACGAGGGTTCAGGATGGGGAACACATGTATACCTGTGGTGGATTCATTTTGATATTTGGCAAAACTAATACAATTATGTATGGTTTAAAAATAAAATAAAATTAATTAAAAAAAAAGAAAAAAAGAAACAGAGTAAAGATCATAGAACATAGAACATAAGTCTACTTCAAATCTTGTATTAATCAAAAAGCTGATCTTATTGTATCTTCCTAACATCAGCAGCATAATGTATTTGGTCAAAATCAAACAACTTCTCCAAAACCTATTACAGTAAAAACAGATAAAAAGATCAGAATTCAAAAGACTTTGATTAGTCAATAATGTTTTTCTTTTGGTATCACATTTTAAAGTGATAATTATATCAAATACTTTCTGTACATCTTGATGGTTACTGTGATAGATGGATTACTATAAATAATGAATATGAATATAGCTTCTCTTTCATGGTTCTTTCCTTCACACTACTCTAGTCTCTTAATGAGACTCAACTCACCAACAGACAGTAGGCACAACTACTACATTTCATGAAGTTTTAGATAGATACATACAGAAAGAAAAAAGCCAAGACTGAGTTGCTTCAGATCACTCAGTTAAAGCAACACAGGAGAACATAAAAATCAAACTCTATAGCCAATCTAAAAACCTAAATCACTGTATCTCTAAAATTATGAGCTGCACATCTGGGAAGCCCTAACAAGAGAACCTGAAATTAAAACATCTACACCAAAGCAGTGTATATACAAGAACAGTGATAATGTAAGGTATTAAATATCATGACTCGGAATAAATTCTTGGGATGGGAGATGTGAAGGAGGTTCAAGAGGGAGGGGACACATGCATACCTATGGTTGATTCATGTTGATTATAGCAGAAACCAACACAATATTGTCAAACAATTATCCTTCAATTGAAAATAAATAAATTTTTAAAAACAGAAATACACTCATTTAAAAGGTAGTTAATAAGACAAATGAAGACCTTTACTAGTGCTAAAAATGATTTAAACATTGTTAACAATTTTAACAAGATTTTATTGAAGTATAACAAAAATACATGTATTCTAAGTTTACAGCCAATGAATTCTCACACATTTATGTAACTAGCTCCAAGATCAAGAAACATAAGATAACTAGCATTCCAGAAATCCCCTTCCAGTCACTGCACCCACCAAGAGTTTTAACCATTATCCTAACTTCTAACACCACAGATGATTTTTGTACTTAACACCCACTTTGTAAACTACTTCCAGAAAAAAGAGGAAAACAAGATAGATATTTAGTAGCAAGATTTTCTCCACAATTGACAGTTACAGGAATAAACAACATCATAGGTATATGTTTTTGTTTGTAACTTCTTAATTATGGCATACAAATGCACATACCACATGCTGCACCATAACTTCTCTCCCTTACTCCACACTTCTCTCCCTTACTCCCTTCCCATCTTGAATTGGGCAGACAAAATTCACCAAAAATCAGAGCAGAGTTAACAAAGAGTTAAAATTGAAACAACCCATTTCTATACGAAGCTATCAAAATCTCTATCTTCTTCAAGGGCAGGTAGTGTTGTATCCAAGATCAATCATCAAGCCCTGTCTGGACTTCAGCAGGATCAGCAGTAAAGGAGGAACAAAAGATGGGTTTACATATGTGTAGAGCAATGAGCAAACTGTAAGAGGCAGCCAGTCGCACAAGGATCACCATAATTAAATGCAAGAAAAACAAGTCACAGTAAGGCACAGGTATATGTGATTCAAGATTCAAGCAGGTCCCACTAGGAGAGCTACAAAAAAAAAAAAAACTACAGATAATAACAAATGTTGACAAGGAAGTAAAGAAACTGGAACTCTCACACATTGCTGGTGGGAATGTAAAATGGTACATATACTTTGGAAAAGTAGTCTGGCAGTTTCTCAAAAGATTAAACACAGAGTTATCATATGATCCAGCACTTCCACTCCAAGGCATAACCTAAGAGAAATGAAAATATATATCCACACAAAACTTTATACACAAATATTAATAGTACCATTATAGCCACTCACAAGAGCCAAAAAGTGTTAACAAATGTCCATCAACTGATGAATAAGTAAGTCCACAAAATTGATTAACACTCAATCATCAAAAGAAATAAAGTACTGATTCACTTTACAACATTATACGGACCTCAAAAACACTATGCTAAAAAAAGGTCATAGAAGACCACTTATTTAAAGACTCCTTGATGACTGTTCAACTCAGTGAATATTCTAAAAACCACTGAGTTCAGTACACTTAAAGTGAGATGTGTATGGTATGTGAATTATATCTCAATAAAGCTGTTGTCAAAAAGTAAAGCCATAATTAAGAAGGCATCAGATCGTTACGACCACCCTCTGGGTCTTGGTAAAGCAGATCCTGAGAGGCAATAAAAATCTGCCAAAGAACAAGATAAATTCTGAGAAGAGGAATCCATAAGAGAATTTACAAAGAAATGATTCACAGCATAATTTACTAAATTCAATTTCTTTTCCATTAGTTTATGCCCCGAGGCCAAAAAAATGAACTCTTTGTTAACTCTGCTCTGATTTTTGGTGAATTTTGTCTGCCCAATTCCAGGTGGGAAGGGAGTAAGGGAGAGAAGTATGGAGTAATGGAGAGAAGTTATGGTGCAGCATGTGGTATGTGCATTTGTATGCCAGTAACTGTTCTCTCCACTGTCACGCAGTCCTTAGATGCAATATTAACATCCCATATTATGTTCTTGAGTACAAATGTATGCTCTACTTTGAACTAAGAAAAAGAAGGGGAGCAAGGTCGTGAAAAGAAATAAATATCAATTCTATATTTTTTAACTAAAAAAGCAACAAAATTGACACAAAGGATCAATAAAGAATGCTCTGAACTACTTGCCATTTAATAAGATTACCATCTAGTATTTTATTTCTGTAAAAATCATTGGTTGATCTAATTTATAAAGGTAATTTTGTACTAGATGTATCTAGTTCCTTGGCCCTATTGTGAATGGTTTGATATTATACAGTGTTTCAATACTGAAACCATAATACTAGTTCTTCTTTGTACTGGTTTGATTCAATCACTTTACTGCTATTCATAACAGCAGCATAACAATTACGCCTGATATTAGTTTGGGATACAGAATGAGTAGTAAATCCTGCATGAAAGAAGATAACAGCTAAAAAGGCTAACTTTCAAAACTAAAAATTAGGGTTAGGATTTACATTATAAATTAGGGTTTTTTACATTTACATTATAAATCACATTATAAATTAAGTTTATATATTTTACATTATAAATTATGTGATGGTGTAAGTTTAATAATGGGGGTAAAAATCCACTAACTTTATCAATACAACTTTCAGGAACTGTTACTTCAATACAGTGATAAAGTTTAGAAAGAGTCATCATTTTTGGTATGAAACTTCACTACCAATGATAAATATACTTTTTTATGATTAACACAATATTTTAAATTTTTAAATAAAAATAATTTTACAGAACTCTAAACGAACAAGATTTTAAAAGGAATAAATAAGATAATTTTGAATTTTCTATTAAAGTTTTAGAAGTTTTCAGAAAATGAACTAGAAACAAGTTTGCCCTTTATTTTCTTTCATATGTGAAAGCGAAAGTCGCTCAGTCGTGTCCAACTCTTTGTGACCCCATGGACTTTACAGTCTGTGGAATTCTCCAGGCCAGAATATTGGAGTGGGTAGCCTTTCCCTTCTCCAGGGGATCTTCCCAACCCAGGTCTCCCGCAGTGCAGGCAGATTCTTTACAAGCTGAGCCACAAGGGAAACCCAAGAATACTGGAGTGGGTAGCCTAACCCTTCTCCGACCCAGAAATTGAACTGATGCCTCCTGCATTGCAGGATTCTTTACCCACTGAGCTATCAGGGAAGCCCAGAAGCCCCTTTCATATAATTAAATGGAAAAAAAAAGAAAGAAGATATAGGATAATGAAAATACAGGACAATGGAGTTTAGAACTGTCAGACTCTGAAACAAGTCTGCTCAAGATCACTATCTCCCCTGAAATGGTAAAGAGGAAGCAGGAAGCACAGAGAGCACCAAGTTTACATTTAGAGTTCACATGGTCTGACTATCTCATCTAAGGCTTACTCTGTGAATGCAAAAGTCTTGTGCCCCACCCTCCTAGTACAAACTTGACCTCAAATGACTTAGGGTAGAGAACTAGTCAACTAACCAAACCACCAAGAGGAACATTTCAACACAAAGATATTTTATATCTCCAAAATATTCTAGGAAGCTAGAGGAAATAAAGGCATTACAATAATAACCAAAAAAGTTATAGCGAATTTAAGAACTTCGGGAAAATATTAAGGAAAAAGATATACTCAAAGGATACTGAGATCAAATTGAGGAACCAGAGATCAAATTGTCAACATGCACTGGATCACAGAAAAAGCAAGAGAATTCCAGAAAAACATCTACTTCTGCTTCACTGACTATGCTAAAGCCTTTGACTGTGTGGATCACAACAAACTGGAATATTCTTAAAGAGATGGGAATACCAGACCACCTTACCTGCCTCCTGAGAAACCTGTATGCAGGTCAAAAAGCAACAGTTAGAACCAGACATGGAACAACAGAGTATGCCAAAGCTGTATGTCAAGGCTGTATATTGTCACCCCACTTATTTATCTTATTAGAAGAGTGAAAGAAGTGAAAGTGAAGTTGCTCAGTCATGTCCAACTCTTTGGGACCCCATGGACTGTGGCCTACCAGGCTCCTCCGTTCATGGGATTTTCCAGGCAAGAGTACTGGAGTGGGTTGCCATTTCCTTCTCCAGGGGATCTTCCCTGACCCAGGGATCAAACCCGGGTCTCCCGCATTTGCAGGTAGATGCTTTACCCTCTAAGCCGCCAGGGAAGTCAGAGTACATCATGTGAAATGCTGGGCTGGATGAAGTTCATGCTGGAAGCAAGACTGCTGGAAGAAACATCAATAACCTCAGATATGCAGATGATACCACTCTAATGGCAAAAAGCAAAGAGGAACTAAAGAGCCTCTCGATGAAGGTGAAAAGAGGAGAATCAAAAAGCTGGCTTAAAACTCAACATTCAAAAAACGAAGATCATGGCATCTGGTCCCATCACTTCATGGGCAAATAGATGGGGAAACAATAGAAACAGTTAGACTTTATTTTCTTGGGCTCCAAAATCACTGCAGATGGTGACTACAGCCATGAAATTAAAAGACGCTTGCTCCTTGGAAGAAAAGCTATGACAAACCTAGACAGCGTATTAAAAAGCAGAGACATTACTTAGCTAATAAAGGTCCATATAGTGAAAACTATGGTTTTTCTAGTAGTCATGTACGGATGTGAGAGTCGGACCATAAAGAAGGCTGAAGTAAAAGTCGCTGTCATGTTTGACTCTATGAGACCCTCTGTATAGTCCATGGAATTCTCCAGGCCAGAGTACTGGTGTGGGTAGATGTTTCCTTCTCCAGGGGATGTTCCCAATCCAGGGACTGAACCCAGGTCTTCTGCACTGCAGGCAGATTCTTCACCAGCTGAGTCATCAGGGAAGCCCAAAGGAAGAAGGTTGAGTGACAAAGAATTGATGCTTTCAAATTGTGATGCTGGAGAAGACTCTTCAGAGTCCCTTGGACAGCAAGGAGATCAAACCAGTCAATCCTAGAGGAAATCAACCCTGAATATTCACTGGAAGGGCTGATGCTGAAGCTCCAATACTTTGGCCACTTGATGCAAAGAGCCAATTCATTAAAAAAGACCCTAATCCTGGGAAAGACTGAAGGCAGCAAGAGAAGGAGATGACAAAGGATGAGATGGTTGGATGACATCATTGACTCAATGGGTATGTGTCTGAGCAAACTGCGGGAGATAGTGAAGGACAGGGAAGCATGGCGTGCTGCGATCCATGGTGTTACAAAGAGTAGGAAGCAACTTAGCAACTGAATAACAAAAGATACTGAGTGAAAGGGAAGCTTGTAATCCACATTTAAGTGGGGTCACTGACAAAAAGGAGTAGTCAACCAAAGTTAAGTGTTTTCATTTGTGTATTAAAAAGACCTGGATTCAAGTCTCTGGTTGTGACTAGCTGTGTAACCTAAGTAAACTACACTGTTTCTCGTCTATAAAATTGGGACAATAATAGTATTGACCTTGTAAAAGTACTTTAAGGGTTAAATGAGAGTACCTACCACAGTGCCTAGCATAATGGCTGTTATTCCTGTTTCAGAGCAGCAGTTATACACATAAGGTACACAATGTTTAAGGTCTCCCCTTATAACTAAAAATAAATGAAATCCTCAGAGTCAAAGGAAGGCATAAAATCATCTGTTCCTACAGAACCTTAAAGTATAGAAATAAAGGACAAAGATTTTTTGGCATAAAACCTATGAACGCTAAAAATCCTATGATACTGTATGGCAGAAACCAGCACAATACTGTAAAGCAATTTTCCTCCAATTAAAAAATAAATTTAAGAAAACAATATTCGAAACTCTCCTTTACTATGCAGGATTAGCTGAGGAGCAAGATGCTTCAGCTCCCTAATTTATCTAATACAAGACATACTACTTTTGGAAAAAGAAAAATGCCTTTCAAACAATAGGTTTCTATTACTCAGTGAACTTAATGATTTTCTTGTTTGTCTTGTTTAAAGTACTCTAAAATCCCTAAATATTAGTCATCAAAGAAAAAATCTGCTAGGACCTATTTAGGTCTCCTATCAGTACAAACCGGGTGGAGTTCAATATATTGTAGAGAGTCTACTGCTGTAGTCATGATTGTGTTATTATCATGGCCAGTAGCAAAATGAAGGGTGGATCTATCCTGCCAAGTCTGAAGAGTATCTGGCAGTCAGTTTCAACTGGTTAGGAAGGCAGTATTGCAAATTATAGAGTACAATGCACAAATGTCTAACATGGCTGGCTTGGACTCTGGAGTTCATATTACAACATGTAATGTGAGATATAAAGATATTGCTAATTACCTATTATATAAAATATATTCTATCAAGAAAAAAATGAAAGCATCAACAAAAAAAAGGTCTATATGCAATAAACTATAGAAATGTACAACACACTCCTCGTAAGTGGAGAGATACCACATTTCTGAATATGCAAACACTCCAAATTGGCTCTGTTACAAGTTAGAAGATAAATTTTTAAAATTTTATCTTAAGATTAATTCAAATTCATACTGTCTACATTCAGTTTCTCATCATTTTGCTCACTGGAAATTTCAAATAACATTTAATTAAAAATAACAGCAACTGTATGGCTATGTGTGTAACTAAGGAGGGTAGAAGTGAAAGGGTAAATCTGAACTCAAATTTTTTTTTCCTTTTTTAAAATCAAGCAATAATTTTACAACAAAGACAAAATTATGGTATGTCCTGTTATCACTTATATGTAGAACCTAAAAAATAAAACAATGAGTGAATATAATAAAATAGAAATAAGACTCTCAGATACAGAGAACAAAGTAATGATTACCTGCGGGGAGAGGGAAGGAGGGAGAGCAAGACAGGCATAGGGGATTAAAAGGTACAAACTACTCTGTATAAAATAAATAAACTACAAGGATATACTGTACAGCACAGGGAAATACAGCCATTATTTTAAAGTTATTTTATAATAACTTTAAATGCAGTATGATCTATAAAAATACTGAACCACTATGTTGTACACCTGAGACCAAAATATTATCAATAAACTACACATCAATTAAAAATTAAGGGCATAAGCATAAAATAATCTACTATGCAGCCTTTGAAAATGAAAAAGCCTCTGTACAATAGTTTTTTTTTTTCATTTAAAATAAGTTTATTCTGGTGAAATTTATTTATTTATTTATTTTTTCTTTTTCTAATTTTATTTTTAAACTTTACATAATTGTATTAGTTTTGCCAAATATCAAAATGAATCCGCCACAGGTATACATGTGTGTTTTTTAAAAGCAGATTGCAAATAAGTCTGTTAAAATGTTTTCCTTTTTTATAAAATAACTTATGTTTATACATGCATGGAGAAAATACAGAAAAATACACACTTAGTTTGGGACTGTAATTGTGGATGGAGATTTAAAGCACAGGTTAGGAGCATACGTGTTTTTATGTTATAGATTTATGCACAGTTTGAATTTTTTATAAAATGATCATTTGCCACTTTTGAAATCAAAGTACAAGAATTTTTAAGGGAGTGAAAAATAAGAACTGACTATATTCTATTTTTCCTGTAGACTAGGACACAACTTTGTTATTAGCAGATTTCTATATAAATCAAATATATAATAGTATGATTTTTATGAGAATCTTGGCTAAGCATAAAATTTCTCCTTAGTGACCAGAAATGACCACATGTCCTGGACGATTTAATAACAAAATAAGGCAGAAACTGATAGATGGCAATTAACTATTGGCAAATTTGAATGAAGTTGTCAAATTTGAGAGTTGATTATCCTTTTTAGGTAATGATACTACTCTACAGTCCTAGGCATGTTGTTTCTGAACTTATCTCTATGAAGAAAATTTTCATGCTTGGAAAGTAATAATCCATCATAAAACCATTTCACAAAATCTTTCACCAATTAAAGCATGATAATTATTATTATTGAGTTAAATGAAAAGTATCAGTAAAAAGCCAAAAAATGTGCAAGGAAAACAAACCTCCACAATCTTGCATTCAAGTAATCAATCTATCAGCTTTCAAAAGGCTTCAAATTTACAAACGACTCTTAGAGATTACTATTATTTAAACTTTCACTTTCCAAAACTGAACTTCAAATGGCCTCCAGGTTTCCTTGGCGATTGGAACTCAGTGAATTGAGAATTCTTTATTTTTTTAAAGTGACAGAGGCCAACAAAAAGACTTTTTATAAGTGGAAAGATATCTACTTTAATTTGCCTAATATCTTATCAAAATTTAACAATATGCAAGAGCTAAATGTAGAATTAAACTATATTGCTAAATAAGATCTGAAATCTTCACCGGAGCATATTTAACATTTTGAACTAATTTTTGTCAGTAATTTTAAGAGATTTGGTCTTTTACTTATGAATAAACAGTCATATATGTTGAATGATGCCAAAGAAGTAAGGAGAAATAAAAAAATACAAAAATAAAAATTACTGTGATTATGCAAGACTCTGAAGAGAACCTCAACAAAGCAGTGAGCACATCCTTGTGAGAAGCAGGAAATACTATTTAAGATAGGTAGGGTGGATCCAAATGATGGTAGGCTGAGAAAGTCAAAATGAAAATTTCTCACTGATACAGTATATGCACAGTTATTCAATTAATTACAGAATGGCTACAAGTCTACATCAAAAGCAAATGCAATGACCAGTTAAAGTGCATACACAAGAATCACTACCTATGATGGGCTTTATGGTTCTGCGGGCAGAATATAAATAAGATACAACAATAAAAAACGTGCAAGGAAAAGACGAGACCAGGGAGAAGGCTTTGCAGTGGTGGGGACAAAAGGTGGTTTTAGGAGTGGAGGGTCATGTGAAGGAAGGAGAACTTATTTACCAAATCAAGGGCTACATATCCAGCATCAACCAAACTTGAGCCAAAATACCGAAATATGAACTTGAAGCCTTCAACATTTTTTCAGAGCACTGCTCAACAAGCGAGCCAGAACCACAAACTGTAGAACACTACAGAATTATGCTATTTCGGAATGAATGTTGTTTTTTGCTGATACCGCACTTGGTCCTAAACTTCATACTCCCACCCAAGCAAATACTCATGCTAAAATATGCTATATATTTATAATTCAGTAACTTATACTTCCTTTGCATAAAATCAAGTTTTATCATGTTGTTGAAATAACTCCCCTTTTCTCTTTCTATAAGGCAGAAATAAATACTCCGTTTATTTGGAAGTCAGATTTATAGTAACTTTAACTCCTGAGAACAGAACCTAAAGGGAAAATATTCTATGAAGGTTAAAAATAATTATCAGGAAGGTCACATGCAATTAAATATTCAGAAACTATTATTTCATATTTAATACTAATAAGCTTTTATATTATTTTATATTTAATGCTCATAAGCTAATACTAATAAGTACTGTTTGGATTTAACAGATGTAATACTGGTGGCAGCACCTAAAAATTAAAAGACAGAAGAACTAAAGCACTTGTCCCAATAACTAAAGAGTCAGCAGTTTGTCTACATTAAATAACATTATTTATGTGAAAAGATTCTGAGGGCAATACTGAAATAGAGCAAAGAATAAAAGCTCATGTTCTGAATCATGATTCTGAGCCCTCCAGAAGACAGACTGTTCTCAATAAAAGAAGCATACAGCATGTTTCAGACATATTTATAATAATATGGGTAATTTTTAGTTGCTTACCATGGTTAACATGGTTACATGTCAACTGTGACTAACAATATCTTAATTTTTATTGAAAATGTACAAGATGACAATGTCAATAGTACAAAAAAAACTGCAAATAAATTCACAAAAATGGTAAAAGCATAAAGTTTTTAAAAATACAAAATATCTTCAAAATATGAAACTATATTCATAACATGCAAAGTTTCTTCAACTGATAAAGAAAACACAGGTGACTTCTATCTATAATGTCTTTTTTTGAGAAATTCAGAGAGCAAAATAACCAAACAGAAAAAAAGGAAAGAGATTCAGCTTTGTTATTTAAAAACTTTAATCCCTAGAGGGTATCATTCCTTAGATCTAAGTTGCTAACTATAAGTAGGAGAACAAAGGCTGAACTATAGAATTTTTAAAAGACAAGAAATTGTAAAGTTCAGAAAACCTGTGAGTATCATTGACTCTTTGTTTAACTGTTACAAGGATGAACTCTGCTGTTCTGACTAAAACCTTTTCAGAGAGCTACAGTTACTATTTCAAATCAGGTTTTCCAAGATAATTCAACAATAAACTCTTTGCATGATCCAGGTCCATCCATTTTCTAAAATATTTAATAAAGTTTCAAGGAAGAAACAGATTTAAAAGCTCCAATTTCCATTACTTGGAACCCAAGTCCAGCAAAAGCAATTTGGAAAAAGGCTCCAACCTTCCTAATCTTTTAACTGCCCTGACAGTCTGCAAATCATTACCAAAAATTTCAGCATTATGGAAAAGAAAGGTAAGACTGAAATAACAGCAGTTACGGCAAAATAATACAAATATTATTGATGATGACAGCAACAAAGATGAAAATGATGGAGAGGAACAGGCTCTAAGAAGACTGCAATTTCTTTAAGCAGAAGTTCTCAAACACACTTCTTTGTCCATTGCAGGTTTCTTGATGATACCATTTCTTTTTGCATCCAGAGAGTTCATTTTAAGTTCAGAATAAAACAGAAGAACCTAATGATTCATCCCTATTTAGATGCCCTACAGCAAGCATGCCTTAAACCTTTCTAACTTTTAAAAAAACACTTCGAAGTACTTTTGAAAAGCTGCTTTTTATGACTCCACAGCAAAAGACAAAGTCAACACACACAGATACTACCAAGTGCATGCTCAGCCTCTCAGTCATATCCGACTCTCCAACTCTTGGTGATTCCATGGACTGCAGCCTGGCAGGCTCCTCTGTCCCTGGTATTCTTCAGCCAAGAATACTGAAGTGGGTTGTCATTTCCTTCTACAGGGGATCTCCCAGACCCAAGGATCAAACCCAGGTCTCCTGAACTGCAGGCGGATTCTTTACCACTGACCCACCAGGGAAGCCAAATACTTCAACTAATAAATGTATCTCCTGGGTTAAAATGTTCAGCAACCATACATTAATAATCAATATATACACAAAGCACACATGTGCCCAGATGTGTATGTGACTGTGTTTTAATATGCTTTTGTGATACAAAGAGTAAAGGAAAGAAAACTTATTATACCACATGAGAACAGCTAGGTAGTACTTCCAAGCACTAAATGTTACAGTGTCTTAATCATTAAATACATACAGTGGAAGTGAGAAATAGATTTAAGGGCCTAGATCTGACAGTTAGAGTGCCTGATGAGCTATGGAATGAGGTTCGTGACATTGTACAGGAGACAGGGATCAAGACCATCCCCATGGAAAAGAAATGCAAAAAAGCAAAATGGCTGTCTGGGGAGGCCTTACAAATAGCTGTGAAAAGAAGAGAAGCGAAAAGCAAAGAAGAAAAGGAAAGATATACACATCTGAATGCAGAGTTCCAAAGAATAGCAAGAAGAGATAAGAAAGCCTTCCTCGGCGATCAATGCAAAGAAATAGAGGAAAACAACAGAATGGAAAAGACTAGAGATCTCTTCAAGAAAATCAGAGATACGAAAGGAACATTTCATGCAAAGATGGGCTCGATAAAGGACAGAAATGGTATGGACCTAACAGAAGCAGAAGATATCAAGAAGAGGTGGCAAGAATACACAGAAGAACTGTACAAAAAAGAGCTTCACGACCCAGATAATCACGATGGTGTGATCACTCACCTAGAGCCAGACATCCTGGAATGTGAAGTCAATTGGGTCTTAGAAAGCATCACTACGAACAAAGCTAGTGGGGGTGATAGAATTCCAGTTGAGCTATTCCAAATCCTGAAAGATGATGCTGTGAAAGTGCTGCACTCAATATGCCAGCAAATTTGGAAAACTCAGCAGTGGCCACAGGACTGGAAAAGGTCAGTTTTCATTCCAATCCCAAAGAAAGGCAATGCCAAAGAATGCTCAAACTACCGCACAACTGCACTCATCTCACACGCTAGGAAAGTAATGCTCAAAATTCTCCAAGCCAGGCTTCAGCAATATGTGAACCTTGAACTTCCTGATGTTCAAGCTGGTTTTAGAAAAGGCAGAGGAAGCAGAGATCAAATTGCCAACATCTGCTAGATCCTGGAAAAAGCAAGAGAGTTCCAGAAAAACATCTATTTCTGCTTTATTGACTATGCCAAAGCCTTTGACTGTGTGGATCACAATAAACTGTGGAAAATTCTGAAAGAGATGGGAATCCCAGACCACCTGATCTGCCTCTTGAGAAATTTGTATGCAGGTCAGGAAGCAACAGTTAGAACTGGACATGGAACAACAGACTGCTTCCAAATAGGAAAAGGAGTACGTCAAGGCTGTATATTGTCACCCTGTTTATTTAACTTATATGCAGAGTACATCATGAGAAATGCTGGACTGGAAGAAACACAAGCTGGAATCAAGACTGCCGGGAGAAATATCAATAACCTCAGATATGCAGATGACACCACCCTTATGGCAGAAAGTGAAGAGGAACTCAAAAGCCTCTTGATGAAAGTGAAAGTAGAGAGTGAAAAAGTTGGCTTAAAGCTCAACATTCAGAAAATGAAGATCATGGCATCCGGTCCCATCACTTCATGGGAAATAGATGGGGAAACAGTGGAAACAGTGTCAGACTTTATTTTGGGGGGCTCCAAAATCACTGCAGATGGTGACTGCAGCCATGAAATTAAAAGACGCTTACTCCTTGGAAGGAAAGTTATGACCAACCTAGACAGCATATTCAAAAGCAGAGACATTGCCAACAAAGGTTTGTCTAGTCAAGGCTATGGTTTTTCCTGTGGTCATGTATGGGTGTGAGAGTTGGACTGTGAAGAAGGCTGAGCGCCGAAGAATTGATGCTTTTGAACTGTGGTGTTGGAGAAGACTCTTGAGAGTCCCTTGGACTGCAAGGAGATCCAACCAGTCCATTCTGAAGGAGATCAGCCCTGGGATTTCTTTGGAAGGAATGATGCTAAAGCTGAAAACTCCAGTACTTTGGCCACCTCATGCGAAGAGTTGACTCATTGGAAAAGACTCTGATGCTGGGAGGGATTGGGGGCAGGAGGAGAAGGGGACGACAGAGGATGAGATGGCTGGATGGCATCACTGACTCGATCGACGTGAGTCTCAGTGAACTCCGGGAGTTGGTGATGGACAGGGAGGCCTGGCGTGCCTCGATTCATGGGGTCGCAAAGAGTCAGACACGACTCAGCGACTGATCTGATCTGATATACTGTGTGACTGTGTGTTTTATCATGTTTTTGTGATATAAAGAATAAAGGAAAGAAAACTTATTATTACAGGAGAACAGTTAGGTAGTACTTCCAAGTACTAAACACTGCAGTGTCTAAATCATTAAATATATACTACAAGTACATTAAGACAAAACACCAGAATTAAGCCATTTCTTCTTTTTTTTTTTTCCTGAGAAAAGCCAGCATAAAGCACTTTTCTTCTTATGCAAACTAGGAAATCTTTGGTCCCAACCTTGATAATCTTGGTTTGGCATTAGACCATAATGAATCTTCTTCAGCTAGAATGTATACCAAACCAAAGAATTCATGTGTTATGGACTGAACTGTGTCCCATCTAAATTTATGTTGAAATCCTAGCCCACAGTATCTCAAAATGTGACTAGATAGAGGGCCCTTTTACTTCTTTAGAAGCAATTAAGATTAAATGAGGTCATTATGAGTGGGCCCTAATCCAATTTGACTGGTGTCCTTTATGAAAAGAGGAAATCTGAACAGTCATAGAGACACACTTGTTCTTGGACTTCTACTCTCCAGAACTGTGACAAAATAGATTTTTGGTGTTTAAGTCACCCAGAATGTGGTACTTTGTTATGGAAGCACAGCAAACAAATACACCATGCAATAAACATCTCCTAAATATCTTAATGTGCTAGACTGTCCCAAAAGACAAATAAGGCATAGACTTATCCTTAAGAAGTTCAGTCAGTTCAGTCGCTCAGTCATGTCCAACTCTTTGCGACTCCATGGACTGCAGCACACCAAGCTTCCCTGTCCATCACCAACTCCCAGAGCTTGCTCAAACTCATGTCCATTGAGTCAGTGATGCCATCCAACCATCTCATCCTCTCCTCAATTGTCCCCTTCTCCTTCTGCCTTCAATCTTTCCCACCATCAGGGTCTGTTCTGATGAGTCAGCTCTTCACATCAAGTGGTCAAAGTATTGGAGTTTCAGCATCAGCATCAGTCCTTCCAATGAATATTCAGGATTATTTCCTTTAGTATTGATGGGTTTGATCTCCTTGCAGTCCAATGGACTCTCAAGAGTCTTCTCCAACACCACGGTTCAAAAGCATCAATTTTTCAGTGCTCAGATTTCTTTAAGGTCCAACTCTCATATCCATACATGACTACTGGAAAAACTTTGGAAAAATCTAGCTTTGACTGTACCGATCTTTGGCAAAGTAATGTCTCTGCTTTTTAATATACTATCTACGTTTGTCATAGCTTTTCTTCCAAGGAGCAAGTGTCTTTTAATTTCATGGCTACAGTCACTATCTGAAGTGATTTTGGAGCCCAAGAAAAGTGCAACAGACAGAGAAACCTATCAGTAGGTAATTAAAATACAGTGTCATGAAGGAGGTATGCACTGAAACACACTGAAGTAAAATCTAATTCAACCCTGAAGGGGAGGCTGTACCAAGGAAGGTTTTTCAGAAGAATAAAAGGGAAAAGTGAAATGGGAAGAAATGAGACTTGATTACCCTATTTTCCACAGTAGAAGTTCTCTGAATGAACTACATATTTAATGATGAAATACACCTACAAAATTTTAAAAACCAGTGATCAGAAAGACAACACATGATCTTCTGAAAGACAGCATATTATCTTCAAAGATGGCATTTCACTTCAAACAATTATGTCTAGAATTATTAATACTGTTAAGAATAAAAGATGAAAATAACATGACTTCATTTATTTATCTACTTATTTACGACTGTGCTGGGTCTTCCGTGCTGCACAAAGATTTTCTCCAGTTGTGGTGAGCGGGGCTACTTTTCATCGCAGTGCTTGGGCTTCTCATGGCAACTTCTCCTGTTGCGGACCATTAGCTCTAGGTATGAGGGCTTCAGTAGCTGCAGTGTTCAGGTTCAGTAGTTGTGGCACATGGGCTTTGCTGCCACGCAGCATGTGGGATCTTCCCCGATCAGGATGGAACCCGTATACCCTGCGTTGGCAGGTGGATTCTCAAACACTGAACCACCAGGGAAATCCAAGATGACTTCTTGGGATACTTATCAGCATATGAAAGAAGAGACAAAGGTCCACAGAACTACAAAATTTCTCCCAGAAGTTTTGTGAATTTAATCTGAGACAAAGGAATCTACCTCACAAGAACTAAAGCCCTATGTTCTCCTTTAACCTCTACCTGTAACACTAAGCTCCCTACCACTCTCATCAGGCAGCAGTCTTAACTTCATTACCCTTCAGTAGACAGAGAAGAACAGTAAGCTAGAACATACTTAGAAGTTAAAACAGAATAAAGAGCAGTCCCAAAACTTGTCTGGAAATGTACAGATAATCAGCAACATAAAATGAGGTGTATAATTAAAAATTAGCCTACACCATGAATTCTAAAAGCTGTTTTCAGCAATGATTTCACATGAAAGCATAAATGGAATGTTCAGCATAGTCTCAAGTGACACAAAGCTGAAAAAGAATTACATATAAACTGAATAACAAAGACCTGAAAATAAAAGTTTAGAATGAGATGAGCAAAATTATTTAAAAGCAAAAAATATAAAGTACAACTAAGTTTACCTTATATATAGATTAAAACCATAGGGGAGGAATTTTTACATTCTTCACCAAATAATTTCCCTAAAGTCAATAACTGTGTAATTCAGAGACAGTCACTTACAAATGCTCCAAGTTGTAATTCTGGTCTAGTTCTACAAAAAGAATATATCATATAACCATCCTTTTTTGGGGCCTTAAATATCAAAGTTTTCTGCTCTGAATTGATCAAATTTTAATTTTTTAATTTATGATTTTCCTAAATCATCACTGTGTAGTCACTTTCATGAAAACAGAAAGAGAAAAAGTGAGTTCTACCAACATCTTCCTCATTGATACTCACCTTCACAGGGATAATTCTCTCGACACCACTCCCAAATTTCAACAAAGAAATTCTCCCCAAACTAATAACATGCAAAAGTAAAATGTATGTCAATATAATAGTGCAAAGCACAGGAGGGAAGCAAAGAGAATAAACCATTGTAAGTTTCTTGTATTATACGTGAAATACACTATTATTCCTTGAAGACAGGCTCTCAAAAACTCAAGTCAAAAGAAGCCAAGAAATAGGGAGAAAAAAGGAACAGAGATGGGACAAGTAGAAAACAAACAGCAAGATGACATTAAAGCCAACTGTATCAAAACAGAGTGCTATTAGCACATGGATGACTGGAAAGTTCAGAAATAGCCTCACACATATCATCAAATGATTTTCAACAACAGGTCCAAGACAATAGGGAAGGAGACTCTTTTCAACAAATGGTGGTAGAACAACCAGTGAATTACATGGAGGAATTTTCAACTTCTACCTCACATGAGACAAAAAAATAACTCAAACAGATCAGACTTAACCCTAAAAGCTAACACTTCAAAAAGAAATGGGCAGAAAATGTACATGATGACACCACGGGCAAAGATTTCATAGATCACAAAAAAGACTAAACATTTTAACAGATAAACTGGACTTAATCAAAATAAAAACCTCCTACTCTTCAGATACCATTAATACCATTAAGAAAAGAAAAAGTCAAGATAGCAAGCTTAAGACAGAGAAAATTACATGTACATCAGATCACATCAGATCAGATCAGTAGCTCAGTCATGTCCGACTCTTTGTAACCCCGTGAATCGCAGCATGCCAGGCCTCCCAGTCCATCACCAACTTCCAGAATTCACTCAGACTCACGTCCATCGAGTCAGTGATGCCATCCAGCCATCTCATCCTCTGTCGTCCCCTTCTCCTCCTGCCCCCAATCCCTCCCAGCATCAGAGTCTTTTCCAATGAGTCAACTCTTCGCATGAGGTGGCCAAAGTACTGGAGTTTCAGCTTTAGCATCATTCTTTCCAAAGAAATCCCAGGGCTGATCTCCTTCGGAATGGACTGGTTGGATCTCTTTGCAGTCCAAGGGACTCTCAAGAGTCTTCTCCAACACCACACTTCAAAAGCATCAATTCTGCAAGATCAAACCCGTCAATCCTAAAGGAGATCAGTCCCGAATATTCATTGAAAGGACTGATGCTGACGTTGAAACTCCAATACTTTGACCACTTGATGTAAAGAGCTGACTCATCAGAAAACCCGATGGTGGGAAAGATTGAAGGTACGAGGAAAAGGGGATGACAGAGGACGAGATGGTTGGATGGCACCACGAACTCAATGGACAAGAGTTTGAGCAAGCTCTGGGAGTTGGTGATGGGCAGGGAAGCCTGGTGTGCTATATTCTATGGAGTCTCAAAGAGTCGGACATGACTGAGCAACTGAACAACACAACACATAATTTACATGTATATATTACACAAATACACACCCAACTTGAATCCAGAATATATGTAAAACTCTTACATCTCAGTAAGACAAGCCCACCATATAACAGGTAAACAATATTTAACATTTTTCTAAACACATACATATACAAATGGCAAGTACACACAAAAATGCTCAATAGTTTCCATTATCAGGGAAATGCAAATTAAAACCACAAGATACAACTCTATACCCAAAAAGGGCTAAAAGGCTGAGAAGACCAAAACACCATGTGTTAAGGGATGTGACACAGCTGGAACTCCACATACAACTCCAAGCAGCTTCAAATTCCACACCTAGGTTGGAAAATACAGGTATACAAAAATGTTTGTATGCAAATGTTCACTCATAATAACCAAACAGTGAGAAAAACAAATCTCCAAGGAGTGAAAAGATAAACAAATTTCGATATATAGGTATAATGGGATACCAAACAGCAACAATAACAGCAGCCAAGAAGGAGCTACTAATACAAGTAAACATAACAGATGAATCTCAAAAACATCCTGCTAAGGGAAGGAAATCAGAAACAAAATATCTATACTGATTTCATCTGCATGAAGTTCTAGGTTAGGCAAATTTAATAGAAGAAAAAATCAAAACAGTGGCTGTATTCTACAAAGGACTGGGAAAGAACTGACCAGAAGGTACATGAGGGAACTTATCTGAGGTGATGGTAATGTTCTATTTCTTCCTAAGATTTTGATTACACAAATGTGTACATTTAACAAGACTTAAATGGTACACTTAATATCTGTGTATTTAACTATATGTAAATTTTACTTCAAAAACAAAGAACTATATATAAATATTCAACTCTAGTTAATGATATGGAAGCTGAATTTGTTTAGGGGTAAAATGCACTGTTTGCAACTTAATTTAAAATACAAAGCCAAACAGCAATTGACTTGAATGGCAAATGATTACAGGAATGGAGAGATGGAAGGATATGTGATAAAACAAAAAGCAAATTGCTAACTGTAGAATCTAGGTAATAGGGAAATGGGCATTTGGTGTACAATTCTTTTAACTTTAATCTGCTTGAAATTTTCCACAGTAAAATGCTAGCGAGAAAACATTTGATGAGCAAAAGAAGCCAGACACAAAACAGTAATATTACATAATTCGTACGTATATGACATTCTAGAGCAAACAAAACTAATCTATAATGTCAAAAATCAGATCAGTGGTTGCCTGGGATAGGAGCTAGGGATGACTTATGGCAAAGGAACAAGAAAGAACTTCCTAGGGTAATAGAATGTTTTATGTCCTGACTGGGGTGTTGGTTACATGGATGTATATATTTGCCAAAACTCACTGAACTGTACAGTAA